>NW_026646506.1:354577-709155 GCF_949987535.1 Balaenoptera acutorostrata
GGCTCACCCAACCTCACCGAACCTCTCAGCCCCAAGAGTGTCCACCCTTATGTCTCAATCAGCTGTGGGTCTAGATATGGTCAATCCAGGTTGCATCACAGCCCCTGAACGAATTTTGGAAGAATTTCTCTCTCTTTCACTGTCTTTGTTTCACGGGTTTTGAAAAGTAATTTATTTTTATAATGGGGTTTAGCTGCTTTTCACGGCTGTGTTTATGCCGCTTTACACCCCCTTGACTCACTTACAGAGAGATATCAATACATAGGTTTGATGATTCTTACTAGTCAGATATATTCTTGTGCGGTGAATAGGGGGTGTTGAGTCCAGTTCACTGAAAAAGGAATAGGTCTTGTCTCTTACATATTGGGTTTATGGAACGGTATCGGAGCTAATTTGAAACCCTTGTTTTATGCATCACCCCACCTCACCTTTCCCGTTCAGCAGCCATAGTGTGTTTTCTAAACGTGTGACTCTGTTCTGTTTTGTAATTCAGTTCAAGTGTAGCGGTTTTTACATTCCCTCTCTAAGTGATATCTTATGATAAGTGTCTTTTTCTGTGTGACTTATTTCACTTAGAATCGTCGTACCTAAATCCACTCATCGTGCTGCTACTAGCCTTATGACGTTGATTTCATGGCTGAGTGATATTCCATTGTACATGAGGACCACAACTTCTTTATCCATTTTTCTCTTTCCTAGGATATTTAAGGTGTAATGAAGTGGGGGTTCTTGTCAACAGAGCAGCCCTAAACTTTGGGGTGCCTGTGTCTTGCTGATTTTTAGTTTTCCCAATTTATACGCCCATGAGTGGAAGTGCCCTATGCTCTCCAAGCTGTGTTTCTTAGATGTTTCAGGACACACCGTACACTTCTCCCGAGTGGCTGTTGGCAATTTACATCCCACCCATCAGCGAAGCAAGGCTGCCATTTCTCCATGGCCGGTCGTGCAGTTCTGGTTTGGACACTTTATTCCGCATGGCCCTTTTGCCCGCTGGGAAGCGAGACTTCTTTGGAGCGCTGATTGGCCTTTCCAGGTTGCTTGGTTGGCCAAAAAGGGCGTATGCGTTTTTTCCTGAATATATTCAGGAAAAAACACATACGCCCTTTTTGGCCAAGGGCATCATTGTCCACGTTTTGCCGCTTTTCATGTGCTTTCAAGGCGATTCGAATCTACCTCCTGAAATCAGTTTCCTGCAATTCTGCCTTGCTTTCAAAGCCTCTTCGTTGCCTTCCCTTAATATATTTGTGGACGAGAGGTATCATTTAAAACTCTGCAGGTTTGTGAATTGCAGTGCCCCTGAGCTCCATTTTTCAACTCGCTTTTTTGGGAGCTGGCCGCAAAAGCGCAGGATTGCTTCAGGCCCTCTTCCGGTTCTGGGGGGCAGGCTGAGCTTGTGCTTAATTCTTCTTCCTGATGGGAAAATAGAGTGACCTGTGCCTGTCCCAACACCTAGAGCTAGTCTCTCATTGGTTCCCCCTCTTCCCGTTCATCCTCAGGACAAATTGCAACCTGTACGGAACAGGAGGTTAAAGGTGCTGATTCTCCAAGGAGGGAGATGGCTAGTAAATCGGCTGGAAAGGCGAACCCGAGCAAAGGAGATGAGAAATGAGGTGCGTTTAAGAAACCTTTCCCGATCACACGGTGTACCATCTTCTGGGTTTCTCATGCCTGTTTTCGATGTAGGAAGATGCCCTTGAACCTGGAGATTTGGGACCCATGGGATGGGTACCATGCAGTATTACTTGAAAGGGTCTGCGTTGGCTCACCCAACCTCACCGAACCTCTCAGCCCCAAGAGTGTCCACCCTTATGTCTCAATCAGCTGTGGGTCTAGATATGGTCAATCCAGGTTGCATCACAGCCCCTGAACGAATTTTGGAAGAATTTCTCTCTCTTTCACTGTCTTTGTTTCACGGGTTTGAAAAGTAATTTATTTTTATAATGGGGTTTAGCTGCTTTTCACGGCTGTGTTTATGCCGCTTTACACCCCCTTGTCTCACTTACAGAGAGATATCAATACATAGGTTTGAGGATTCTTACTAGTCAGATATATTCTTGTGCGGTGAATAGGGGGTGTTGAGTCCAGTTCACTGAAAAAGGAATAGGTCTTTTCTCTTACATATTGGGTTTATGGAACGGTATCGGAGCTAATTTGAAACCCTTGTTTTATGCATCACCCCACCTCACCTTTCCCGTTCAGCAGCCATAGTGTGTTTCCTAAACGTGTGACTCTGTTCTGTTTTGTAATTCAGTTCAAGTGTAGCGGTTTTTACATTCCCTCTCTAAGTGATATCTTATGATAAGTGTCTTTTTCTGTGTGACTTATTTCACTGAGTATCGTCGTACCTAAATCCACTCATCGTGCTGCTACTAGCCTTATGACGTTGATTTCATGGCTGAGTGATATTCCATTGTACATGAGGACCACAACTTCTTTATCCATTTTTCTCTTTCCTAGGATATTTAAGGTGTAATGAAGTGGGGGTTCTTGTCAACAGAGCAGCCCTAAACTTTGGGGTGCCTGTCTCTTGCTGATTTTTAGTTTTCCCAATTTATACGCCCATGAGTGGAAGTGCCCTATGCTCTCCAAGCTGTATTTTTTAGATGTTTCAGGACACACCGTACACTTCTCCCGAGTGGGTGTTGGCAATTTACATCCCGCCCATCAGCGAAGCAAGGCTCCCATTTCTCCATGGCCGGTCGTGCAGTTCTGGTTTGGACACTTTTTTCCGCATGGCCCTTTTGCCCGCTGGGAAGCGAGACTTCTTTGGAGCGCTGATTGGCCTTTCCAGGTTGCTTGGTTGGCCAAAAAGGGCGTATGCGTTTTTTCCTGAATATATTCAGGAAAAAACGCATACGCCCTTTTTGGCCAAGGGCATCATTGTCCACGTTTTGCCGCTTTTCATGTGCTTTCAAGGCGATTCGAATCTACCTCCTGAAATCTGTTTCCTGCAATTCTGCCTTGCTTTCAAAGCCTCTTCGTTGCCTTCCCTTAATATATTTGTGGACGAGAGGTATCATTTAAAACTCTGCAGGTTTGTGAATTGCAGTGCCCCTGAGCTCCATTTTTCCACTCGCTTTTTTGGGAGCTGGCCGCAAAAGCGCAAGATTGCTTCAGGCCCTCTTCTGGTTCTGGGGGGCAGGCTGAGCTTGTGCTTAATTCTTCTTCCTGATGGGAAAATAGAGTGACCTGTGCCTGTCCCAACACCTAGAGCTAGTCTCTCATTGGTTCCCCCTCTTCCCGTTCATCCTCAGGACAAATTGCAACCTGTACGGAACAGGAGGTTAAAGGTGCTGATTCTCCAAGCAGGGAGATGGCTAGTAAATCGGCTGGAATGGCGAACCCGAGCAAAGGAGATGAGAAATGAGGTGCGTTTAAGAAACCTTTCCCGATCACACGGTGTACCATCTTCTGGGTTTCTCACGCCTGTTTTCGATGTAGGAAGATGCCCTTGAACCTGGAGATTTGGGACCCATGGGATGGGTACCATGCAGTATTACTTGAAAGGGTCTGCGTTGGCTCACCCAACCTCACCGAACCTCTCAGCCCCAAGAGTGTCCACCCTTATGTCTCAATCAGCTGTGGGTCTAGATATGGTCAATCCAGGTTGCATCACAGCCCCTGAACGAATTTTGGAAGATTTTCTCTCTCTTTCACTGTCTTTGTTTCACGGGTTTTGAAAAGTAATTTATTTTTATAATGGGGTTTAGCTGCTTTTCACGGCTGTGTTTATGCCGCTTTACACCCCCTTGACTCACTTACAGAGAGATATCAATACATAGGTTTGAGGATTCTTACAAGTCAGATATATTCTTGTGCGGTGAATAGGGGGTGTTGAGTCCAGTTCACTGAAAAAGGAATAGGTCTTGTCTCTTACATATTGGGTTTATGGAACGGTATCGGAGCTAATTTGAAACCCTTGTTTTATGCATCACCCCACCTCACCTTTCCCGTTCAGCAGCCATAGTGTGTTTTCTAAACGTGTGACTCTGTTCTGTTTTGTAATTCAGTTCAAGTGTAGCGGTTTTTACATTCCCTCTCTAAGTGATATCTTATGATAAGTGTCTTTTTCTGTGTGACTTATTTCACTTAGAATCGTCGTACCTAAATCCACTCATCGTGCTGCTACTAGCCTTATGACGTTGATTTCATGGCTGAGTGATATTCCATTGTACATGAGGACCACAACTTCTTTATCCATTTTTCTCTTTCCTAGGATATTTAAGGTGTAATGAAGTGGGGGTTCTTGTCAACAGAGCAGCCCTAAACTTTGGGGTGCCTGTGTCTTGCTGATTTTTAGTTTTCCCAATTTATACGCCCATGAGTGGAAGTGCCCTATGCTCTCCAAGCTGTGTTTTTTAGATGTTTCAGGACACACCGTACACTTCTCCCGAGTGGCTGTTGGCAATTTACATCCCACCCATCAGCGAAGCAAGGCTCCCATTTCTCCATGGCCGGTCGTGCAGTTCTGGTTTGGACACTTTTTTCCGCATGGCCCTTTTGCCCGCTGGGAAGCGAGATTTCTTTGGAGCGCTGATTGGCCTTTCCAGGTTGCTTGGTTGGCCAAAAAGGGCGTATGCGTTTTTTCCTGAATATATTCAGGAAAAAACGCATACCCCCTTTTTGGCCAAGGGCATCATTGTCCACGTTTTGCCGCTTTTCATGTGCTTTCAAGGCGATTCGAATCTACCTCCTGAAATCTGTTTCCTGCAATTCTGCCTTGCTTTCAAAGCCTCTTCGTTGCCTTCCCTTAATATATTTGTGGACGAGAGGTATCATTTAAAACTCTGCAGGTCTGTGAATTGCAGTGCCCCTGAGCTCCATTTTTCAACTCGCTTTTATGGGAGCTGGCCACAAAAGCGCAGGATTGCTTCAGGCCCTCTTCTGGTTCTGGGGGGCAGGCTGAGCTTGTGCTTAATTCTTCTTCCTGATGGGAAAATAGAGTGACCTGTGCCTGTCCCAACACCTAGAGCTAGTCTCTCATTGGTTCCCCCTCTTCCCGTTCATCCTCAGGACAAATTGCAACCTGTACGGAACAGGAGGTTAAAGGTGCTGATTCTCCAAGGAGGGAGATGGCTAGTAAATCGGCTGGAATGGCGAACCCGAGCAAAGGAGATGAGAAATGAGGTGCATTTTAGAAACCTTTCCCGATCACACGGTGTACCATCTTCTGGGTTTCTCATGCCTGTTTTCGATGTAGGAAGATGCCCTTGAACCTGGAGATTTGGGACCCATGGGATGGGTACCATGCAGTATTACTTGAAAGGGTCTGCGTTGGCTCACCCAACCTCACCGAACCTCTCAGCCCCAAGAGTGTCCACCCTTATGTCTCAATCAGCTGTGGGTCTAGATATGGTCAATCCAGGTTGCATCACAGCCCCTGAACGAATTTTGGAAGAATTTCTCTCTCTTTCACTGTCTTTGTTTAACGGGTTTGAAAAGTAATTTATTTTTATAATGGGGTTTAGCTGCTTTTCACGGCTGTGTTTATGCCGCTTTACACCCCCTTGACTCACTTACAGAGAGATATCAATACATAGGTTTGAGGATTCTTACTAGTCAGATATATTCTTGTGCGGTGAATAGGGGGTGTTGAGTCCAGTTCACTGAAAAAGGAATAGGTCTTGTCTCTTACATATTGGGTTTATGGAACGGTATCGGAGCTAATTTGAAACCCTTGTTTTATGCATCACCCCACCTCACCTTGCCCGTTCAGCAGCCATAGTGTGTTTTCTAAACGTGTGACTCTGTTCTGTTTTGTAATTCAGTTCAAGTGTAGCGGTTTTTACATTCCCTCTAGAAGTGATATCTTATGATAAGTGTCTTTTTCTGTGTGACTTATTTCACTTAGAATCGTCGTACCTAAATCCACTCATCGTGCTGCTACTAGCCTTATGACGTTGATTTCATGGCTGAGTGATATTCCATTGTACATGAGGACCACAACTTCTTTATCCATTTTTCTCTTTCCTCGGATATTTAAGGTGTAATGAAGTGGGGGTTCTTGTCAACAGAGCAGCCCTAAACTTTGGGGTGCCTGTGTCTTGCTGATTTTTAGTTTTCCCAACTTATACGCCCATGAGTGGAAGTGCCCTATGCTCTCCAAGCTGTGTTTTTTAGATGTTTCAGGACACACCGTACACTTCTCCCGAGTGGCTGTTGGCAATTTACATCCCACCCATCAGCGTAGCAAGGCTCCCATTTCTCCATGGCCGGTCGTGCAGTTCTGGTTTGGACACTTTATTCCGCATGGCCCTTTTGCCCTCTGGGAAGCGAGACTTCTTTGGAGCGCTGATTGGCCTTTCCAGGTTGCTTGGTTGGCCAAAAAAGGCGTATGCGTTTTTTCCTGAATATATTCAGGAAAAAACACATACGCCCTTTTTGGCCAAGGGCATCATTGTCCACGTTTTGCCGCTTTTCATGTGCTTTCAAGGCGATTCGAATCTACCTCCTGAAATCAGTTTCCTGCAATTCTGCCTTGCTTTCAAAGCCTCTTCGTTGCCTTCCCTTAATATATTTGTGGACGAGAGGTATCATTTAAAACTCTGCAGGTTTGTGAATTGCAGTGCCCCTGAGCTCCATTTTTCAACTCGCTTTTTTGGGAGCTGGCCGCAAAAGCGCAGGATTGCTTCAGGCCCTCTTCCGGTTCTGGGGGGCAGGCTGAGCTTGTGCTTAATTCTTCTTCCTGATGGGAAAATAGAGTGACCTGTGCCTGTCCCAACACCTAGAGCTAGTCTCTCATTGGTTCCCCCTCTTCCCGTTCATCCTCAGGACAAATTGCAACCTGTACGGAACAGGAGGTTAAAGGTGCTGATTCTCCAAGGAGGGAGATGGCTAGTAAATCGGCTGGAATGGCGAACCCGAGCAAAGGAGATGAGAAATGAGGTGCATTTTAGAAATCTTTCCCGATCACACGGTGTACCATCTTCTGGGTTTCTCATGCCTGTTTTCGATGTAGGAAGATGCCCTTGAACCTGGAGATTTGGGACCCATGGGATGGGTACCATGCAGTATTACTTGAAAGGGTCTGCGTTGGCTCACCCAACCTCACCGAACCTCTCAGCCCCAAGAGTGTCCACCCTTATGTCTCAATCAGCTGTGGGTCTAGCTATGGTCAATCCAGGTTGCATCACAGCCCCTGAAAGAATTTTGGAAGAATTTCTCTCTCTTTCACTGTCTTTGTTTCACGGGTTTGAAAAGTAATTTATTTTTATAATGGGGTTTAGCTGCTTTTCACGGCTGTGTTTATGCCGCTTTACACCCCCTTGACTCACTTACAGAGAGATATCAATACATAGGTTTGAGGATTCTTACTAGTCAGATATATTCTTGTGCGGTGAATAGGGGGTGATGAGTCCAATTCACTGTAAAAGGAATAGGTCTTGTCTCTTACATATTGGGTTTATGGAACGGTATCGGAGCTAATTTGAAACCCTTGTTTTATGCATCACCCCACCTCACCTTTCCCGTTCAGCAGCCATAGTGTGTTTTCTGAACGTGTGACTCTGTTCTGTTTTGTAATTCAGTTCAAGTGTAGCGGTTTTTACATTCCCTCTCTAAGTGATATCTTATGATAAGTGTCTTTTTCTGTGTGACTTATTTCACTGAGAATCGTCGTAACTAAATCCACTCATCGTGCTGCTACTAGCCTCATGACGTTGATTTCATGGCTGAGTTATATTCCATTGTACATGAGGACCACAACTTCTTTATCCATTTTTCTCTTTCCTAGGATATTTAAGGTGTAATGAAGTGGGGGTTCTTGTCAACAGAGCAGCCCTAAACTTTGGGGTGCCTGTGTCTTGCTGATTTTTAGTTTTCCCAATTTATACGCCCATGAGTGGAAGTGCCCTATGCTCTCCAAGCTGTGTTTTTTAGATGTTTCAGGACACACCGTACACTTCTCCCGAGTGGGTGTTGGCAATTTACATCCCGCCCATCAGCGAAGCAAGGCTCCCATTTCTCCATGGCCGGTCGAGCAGTTATGGTTTGGACACTTTTTTCCGCATGGCCCTTTTGCCCGCTGGGAAGCGAGACTACTTTGGAGCGCTGATTGGCCTTTCCAGGTTGCTTGGTTGGCCAAAAAGGGCGTATGCGTTTTTTCCTGAATATATTCAGGAAAAAACGCATACGCCCTTTTTGGCCAAGGGCATCATTGTCCACGTTTTGCCGCTTTTCATGTGCTTTCAAGGCGATTCGAATCTACCTCCTGAAATCTGTTTCCTGCAATTCTGCCTTGCTTTCAAAGCCTCTTCGTTGCCTTCCCTTAATATATTTGTGGACGAGAGGTATCATTTAAAACTCTGCAGGTTTGTGAATTGCAGTGCCCCTGAGCTCCATTTTTCAACTCGCTTTTTTGGGAGCTGGCCGCAAAAGCGCAGGATTGCTTCAGACCCTCTTCTGGTTCTGGGGGGCAGGCTGAGCTTGTGCTTAATTCTTCTTCCTGATGGGAAAATAGAGTGACCTGTGCCTGTCCCAACACCTAGAGCTAGTCTCTCATTGGTTCCCCCTCTTCCCGTTCATCCTCAGGACAAATTGCAACCTGTACGGAACAGGAGGTTAAAGGTGCTGATTCTCCAAGGAGGGAGATGGCTAGTAAATCGGCTGGAATGGCGAACCCGAGCAAAGGAGATGAGAAATGAGGTGCATTTTAGAAATCTTTCCCGATCACACGGTGTACCATCTTCTGGGTTTCTCATGCCTGTTTTCGATGTAGGAAGATGCCCTTGAACCTGGAGATTTGGGACCCATGGGATGGGTACCATGCAGTATTACTTGAAAGGGTCTGCGTTGGCTCACCCAACCTCACCGAACCTCTCAGCCCCAAGAGTGTCCACCCTTATGTCTCAATCAGCTGTGGGTCTAGCTATGGTCAATCCAGGTTGCATCACAGCCCCTGAAAGAATTTTGGAAGAATTTCTCTCTCTTTCACTGTCTTTGTTTCACGGGTTTGAAAAGTAATTTATTTTTATAATGGGGTTTAGCTGCTTTTCACGGCTGTGTTTATGCCGCTTTACACCCCCTTGACTCACTTACAGAGAGATATCAATACATAGGTTTGAGGATTCTTACTAGTCAGATATATTCTTGTGCGGTGAATAGGGGGTGTTGAGTCCAATTCACTGTAAAAGGAATAGGTCTTGTCTCTTACATATTGGGTTTATGGAACGGTATCGGAGCTAATTTGAAACCCTTGTTTTATGCATCACCCCACCTCACCTTTCCCGTTCAGCAGCCATAGTGTGTTTTCTGAACGTGTGACTCTGTTCTGTTTTGTAATTCAGTTCAAGTGTAGCGGTTTTTACATTCCCTCTCTAAGTGATATCTTATGATAAGTGTCTTTTTCTGTGTGACTTATTTCACTGAGAATCGTCGTAACTAAATCCACTCATCGTGCTGCTACTAGCCTCATGACGTTGATTTCATGGCTGAGTTATATTCCATTGTACATGAGGACCACAACTTCTTTATCCATTTTTCTCTTTCCTAGGATATTTAAGGTGTAATGAAGTGGGGGTTCTTGTCAACAGAGCAGCCCTAAACTTTGGGGTGCCTGTGTCTTGCTGATTTTTAGTTTTCCCAATTTATACGCCCATGAGTGGAAGTGCCCTATGCTCTCCAAGCTGTGTTTTTTAGATGTTTCAGGACACACCGTACACTTCTCCCGAGTGGGTGTTGGCAATTTACATCCCGCCCATCAGCGAAGCAAGGCTCCCATTTCTCCATGGCCGGTCGAGCAGTTCTGGTTTGGACACTTTTTTCCGCATGGCCCTTTTGCCCGCTGGGAAGCGAGACTACTTTGGAGCGCTGATTGGCCTTTCCAGGTTGCTTGGTTGGCCAAAAAGGGCGTATGCGTTTTTTCCTGAATATATTCAGGAAAAAACGCATACGCCCTTTTTGGCCAAGGGCATCATTGTCCACGTTTTGCCGCTTTTCATGTGCTTTCAAGGCGATTCGAATCTACCTCCTGAAATCTGTTTCCTGCAATTCTGCCTTGCTTTCAAAGCCTCTTCGTTGCCTTCCCTTAATATATTTGTGGACGAGAGGTATCATTTAAAACTCTGCAGGTTTGTGAATTGCAGTGCCCCTGAGCTCCATTTTTCAACTCGCTTTTTTGGGAGCTGGCCGCAAAAGCGCAGGATTGCTTCAGACACTCTTCTGGTTCTGGGGGGCAGGCTGAGCTTGTGCTTAATTCTTCTTCCTGATGGGAAAATAGAGTGACCTGTGCCTGTCCCAACACCTAGAGCTAGCCTCTCATTGGTTCCCCCTCTTCCCGTTCATCCTCAGGACAAATTGCAACCTGTACGGAACAGGAGGTTAAAGGTGCTGATTCTCCAAGGAGGGAGATGGCTAGTAAATCGGCTGGAATGGCGAACCCGAGCAAAGGAGATGAGAAATGAGGTGCGTTTTAGAAATCTTTCCCGATCACACGGTGTACCATCTTCTGGGTTTCTCATGCCTGTTTTCGATGTAGGAAGATGCCCTTGAACCTGGAGATTTGGGACCCATGGGATGGGTACCATGCAGTATTACTTGAAAGGGTCTGCGTTGGCTCACCCAACCTCACCGAACCTCTCAGCCCCAAGAGTGTCCACCCTTATGTCTCAATCAGCTGTGGGTCTAGATATGGTCAATCCAGGTTGCATCACAGCCCCTGAACGAATTTTAGAAGAATTTCTCTCTCTTTCACTGTCTTTGTTTCACCGGTTTTGAAAAGTAATTTATTTTTATAATGGGGTTTAGCTGCTTTTCACGGCTGTGTTTATGCCGCTTTACACCCCCTTGACTCACTTACAGAGAGATATCAATACATAGGTTTGAGGATTCTTACTAGTCAGATATATTCTTGTGCGGTGAATAGGGGGTGTTGAGTCCAGTTCACTGAAAAAGGAATAGGTCTTGTCTCTTACATATTGGGTTTATGGAACGGTATTGAAGCTAATTTGAAACCCTTGTTTTATGCATCACCCCAGCTCACCTTTCCCGTTCAGCAGCCATAGTGTGTTTTCTAAACGTGTGACTCTGTTCTGTTTTGTAATTCAGTTCAAGTGTAGCGGTTTTTACATTCCCTCTCTAAGTGATATCTTATGATAAGTGTCTTTTTCTGTGTGACTTATTTCACTTAGAATCGTCGTACCTAAATCCACTCATCGTGCTGCTACTAGCCTTATGACGTTGATTTCATGGCTGAGTGATATTCCATTGTACATGAGGACCACAACTTCTTTATCCATTTTTCTCTTTCCTAGGATATTTAAGGTGTAATGAAGTGGGGGTTCTTGTCAACAGAGCAGCCCTGAACTTTGGGGTGCCTGTGTCTTGCTGATTTTTAGTTTTCCCAATTTATACGCCCATGAGTGGAAGTGCCCTATGCTCTCCAAGCTGTGTTTTTTAGATGTTTCAGGACACACCGTACACTTCTCCCGAGTGGCTGTTGGCAATTTACATCCAGCCCATCAGCGAAGCAAGGCTCCCATTTCTCCATGGCCGGTCGTGCAGTTCTGGTTTGGACACTTTTTTCCGCATGGCCCTTTTGCCCGCTGGGAAGCGAGACTTCTTTGGAGCGCTGATTGGCCTTTCCAGGTTGCTTGGTTGGCCAAAAAGGGCGTATGCGTTTTTTCCTGAATATATTCAGGAAAAAACGCATACGCCCTTTTTGGCCAAGGGCATCATTGTCCACGTTTTGTCGCTTTTCATGTGCTTTCAATGCGATTCGAATCTACCTCCTGAAATCTGTTTCCTGCAATTCTGCCTTGCTTTCAAAGCCTCTTCGTTGCCTTCCCTTAATATATTTGTGGACGAGAGGTATCATTTAAAACTCTGCAGGTTTGTGAATTGCAGTGCCCCTGAGCTCCATTTTTCAACTCGCTTTTTTGGGAGCTGGCCGCAAAAGCGCAGGATTGCTTCAGGCCCTCTTCTGGTTCTGGGGGGCAGGCTGAGCTTGTGCTTAATTCTTCTTCCTGATGGGAAAATAGAGTGACCTGTGCCTGTCCCAACACCTAGAGCTAGTCTCTCATTGGTTCCCCCTCTTCCCGTTCATCCTCAGGACAAATTGCAACCTGTACGGAACAGGAGGTAAAAGGTGCTGATTCTCCAAGGAGGGAGATGGCTAGTAAATCGGTTGGAATGGCGAACCCGAGCAAAGGAGACGAGAAATGAGGTGCGTTTTAGAAACCTTTCCCGATCACATGGTGTACCATCTTCTGGGTTTCTCATGCATGTTTTCAATGTATGAAGATGCCCTTGAACCTGGAGATTTGGGACCCATGGGATGGGTACCATGCAGTATTACTTGAAAGGGTCTGCGTTGGCTCACCCAACCTCACCGAACCTCTCAGCCCCAAGAGTGTCCACCCTTAAGTCTCAATCAGCTGTGGGTCTAGATATGGTCAATCCAGGTTGCATCACAGCCCCTGAACGAATTTTGGAAGAATTTCTCTCTCTTTCACTGTCTTTGTTTCACGGGTTTTGAAAAGTAATTTATTTTTATAATGGGGTTTAGCTGCTTTTCACGGCTGTGTTTATGCCGCTTTACACCCCCTTGACTCACTTACAGAGAGATATCAATACATAGGTTTGAGGATTCTTACTAGTCAGATATATTCTTGTGCGGTGAATAGGGGGTGCTGAGTCCAGTTCACTGAAAAAGGAATAGTTCTTGTCTCTTACATATTGTGTTTATAGAACGGTATCGGAGCTAATTTGAAACCCTTGTTTTATGCATCACCCCACCTCACCTTTCCCGTTCAGCAGCCATAGTGTGTTTTCTAAACGTGTGACTCTGTTCTGTTTTGTAATTCAGTTCAAGTGTAGCGGTTTTTACATTCCCTCTCTAAGTGATATCTTATGATAAGTGTCTTTTTCTGTGTGACTTATTTCACTTAGAATCGTCGTACCTAAATCCACTCATCGTGCTGCTACTAGCCTTATGACGTTGATTTCATGGCTGAGTGATATTCCATTGTACATGAGGACCACAACTTCTTTATCCATTTTTCTCTTTCCTAGGATATTTAAGGTGTAATGAAGTGGGGGTTCTTGTCAACAGAGCAGCCCTAAACTTTGGGGTGCCTGTGTCTTGCTGATTTTTAGTTTTCCCAATTTATACACCCATGAGTGGAAGTGCCCTATGCTCTCCAAGCTGTGTTTTTTAGATGTTTCAGGACACACCGTACACTTCTCCCGAGTGGCTGTTGGCAATTTACATCCCGCCCATCAGCGAAGCAAGTCTCCCATTTCTCCATGGCTGGTCGTGCAGTTCTGGTTTGGACACTTTTTTCCGCATGGCCCTTTTGCCCGCTGGGAAGCGAGACTTCTTTGGAGCGCTGATTGGCCTTTCCAGGTTGCTTGGTTGGCCAAAAAGGGCGTATGCGTTTTTTCCTGAATATATTCAGGAAAAAACGCATACGCCCTTTTTGGCCAAGGGCATCATTGTCCACGTTTTGCCGCTTTTCATGTGCTTTCAAGGCGATTCGAATCTACCTCCTGAAATCTGTTTCCTGCAATTCTGCCTTGCTTTCAAAGCCTCTTCGTTGCCTTCCCTTAATATATTTGTGGACGAGAGGTATCATTTAAAACTCTGCAGGTTTGTGAATTGCAGTGCCCCTGAGCTCCATTTTTCAACTCGCTTTTTTGGGAGCTGGCCGCAAAAGCGCAGGATTGCTTCAGGCCCTCTTCTGGTTCTGGGGGGCAGGCTGAGCTTGTGCTTAATTCTTCTTCCTGATGGGAAAATAGAGTGACCTGTGCCTGTCCCAACACCTAGAGCTAGTCTCTCATTGGTTCCCCCTCTTCCCGTTCATCCTCAGGACAAATTGCAACCTGTACGGAACAGGAGGTAAAAGGTGCTGATTCTCCAAGGAGGGAGATGGCTAGTAAATCGGCTGGAATGGCGAACCCGAGCAAAGGAGATGAGAAATGAGGTGCGTTTTAGAAACCTTTCCCGATCACATGGTGTACCATCTTCTGGGTTTCTCATGCCTGTTTTCGACGTAGGAAGATGCCCTTGAACCTGGAGATTTGGGACCCATGGGATGGGTACCATGCAGTATTACTTGAAAGGGTCTGCGTTGGCTCACCCAACCTCACCGAACCTCTCAGCCCCAAGAGTGTCCACCCTTAAGTCTCAATCAGCTGTGGGTCTAGATATGGTCAATCCAGGTTGCATCACAGCCCCTGAATGAATTTTGTAAGAATTTCTCTCTCTTTCACTGTCTTTGTTTCACGGGTTTTGAAAAGTAATTTATTTTTATAATGGGGTTTAGCTGCTTTTCACGGCTGTGTTCATGCCGCTTTACACCCCCTTGACTCACTTACAGAGAGATATCAATACATAGGTTTGAGGATTCTTACTAGTCAGATATATTCTTGTGCGGTGAATAGGGGGTGTTGAGTCCAGTTCACTGAAAAAGGAATAGTTCTTGTCTCTTACATATTGGGTTTATGGAACGGTATCGGAGCTAATTTGAAACCCTTGTTTTATGCATCACCCCACCTCACCTTTCCCGTTCAGCAGCCATAGTGTGTTTTCTAAACGTGTGACTCTGTTCTGTTTTGTAATTCAGTTCAAGTGTAGCGGTTTTTACATTCCCTCTCTAAGTGATATCTTATGATAAGTGTCTTTTTCTGTGTGACTTATTTCACTTAGAATCGTCGTACCTAAATCCACTCATCGTGCTGCTACTAGCCTTATGACGTTGATTTCATGGCTGAGTGATATTCCATTGTACATGAGGACCACAACTTCTTTATCCATTTTCTCTTTCCTAGGATATTTAAGGTGTAATGAAGTGGGGGTTCTTGTCAACAGAGCAGCCCTAAACTTTGGGGTGCCTGTGTCTTGCTGATTTTTAATTTTCCCAATTTATACACCCATGAGTGGAAGTGCCCTATGCTCTCCAAGCTGTGTTTTTTAGATGTTTCAGGAAACACCGTACACTTCTCCCGAGTGGCTGTTGGCAATTTACATCCCGCCCATCAGCGAAGCAAGGCTCCCATTTCTCCATGGTCGGTCGTGCAGTTCTGGTTTGGACACTTTTTTCCGCATGGCCCTTTTGCCCGCTGGGAAGCGAGACTTCTTTGGAGCGCTGATTGGCCTTTCCAGGTTGCTTGGTTGGCCAAAAAGGGCGTATGCGTTTTTTCCTGAATATATTCAGGAAAAAACGCATACGCCCTTTTTGGCCAAGGGCATCATTGTCCACGTTTTGCCGCTTTTCATGTGCTTTCAAGGCGATTCGAATCTACCTCCTGAAATCTGTTTCCTGCAATTCTGCCTTGCTTTCAAAGCCTCTTCTTTGCCTTCCCTTAATATATTTGTGGACGAGAGGTATCATTTAAAACTCTGCAGGTTTGTGAATTGCAGTGCCCCTGAGCTCCATTTTTCCACTCGCTTTTTTGGGAGCTGGCCGCAAAAGCGCAGGATTGCTTCAGGCCCTCTTCTGGTTCTGGGGGGCAGGCTGAGCTTGTGCTTAATTCTTCTTCCTGATGGGAAAATAGAGTGACCTGTGCCTGTCCCAACACCTAGAGCTAGTCTCTCATTGGTTCCCCCTCTTCCCGTTCATCCTCAGGACAAATTGCAACCTGTACGGAACAGGAGGTAAAAGGTGCTGATTCTCCAAGGAGGGAGATGGCTAGTAAATCGGCTGGAATGGCGAACCCGAGCAAAGGAGATGAGAAATGAGGTGCGTTTTAGAAACCTTTCCCGATCACATGGTGTACCATCTTCTGGGTTTCTCATGCATGTTTTCGATGTATGAAGATGCCCTTGAACCTGGAGATTTGGGACCCATGGGATGGGTACCATGCAGTATTACTTGAAAGGGTCTGCGTTGGCTCACCCAACCTCACCGAACCTCTCAGCCCCAACAGTGTCCACCCTTAAGTCTCAATCAGCTGTGGGTCTAGATATGGTCAATCCAGGTTGCATCACAGCCCCTGAACGAATTTTGTAAGAATTTCTCTCTCTTTCACTGTCTTTGTTTCACGGGTTTTGAAAAGTAATTTATTTTTATAATGGGGTTTAGCTGCTTTTCACGGCTGTGTTTATGCCGCTTTACACCCCCTTGACTCACTTACAGAGAGATATCAATACATAGGTTTGAGGATTCTTACTAGTCAGATATATTCTTGTGCGGTGAATAGGGGGTGTTGAGTCCAGTTCACTGAAAAAGGAATAGTTCTTGTCTCTTACATATTGGGTTTATGGAACGGTATCGGATCTAATTTGAAACCCTTGTTTTATGCATCACCCCACCTCACCTTTCCCGTTCAGCAGCCATAGTGTGTTTTCTAAACGTGTGACTCTGTTCTGTTTTGTAATTCAGTTCAAGTGTAGCGGTTTTTACATTCCCTCTCTAAGTGATATCTTATGATAAGTGTCTTTTTCTGTGTGACTTATTTCACTTAGAATCGTCGTACCTAAATCCACTCATCGTGCTGCTACTAGCCTTATGACGTTGATTTCATGGCTGAGTGATATTCCATTGTACATGAGGACCACAACTTCTTTATCCATTTTTCTCTTTCCTAGGATATTTAAGGTGTAATGAAGTGGGGGTTCTTGTCAACAGAGCAGCCCTAAACTTTGGGGTGCCTGTGTCTTGCTGATTTTTAGTTTTCCCAATTTATACGCCCATGAGTGGAAGTGCCCTATGCTCTCCAAGCTGTGTTTTTTAGATGTTTCAGGACACACCGTACACTTCTCCCGAGTGGCTGTTGGCAATTTACATCCCGCCCATCAGCGAAGCAAGGCTCCCATTTCTCCATGGCCGGTCGTGCAGTTCTGGTTTGGACACTTTTTTCCGCATGGCCCTTTTGCCCGCTGGGAAGCGAGACTTCTTTGGAGCGCTGATTGGCCTTTCCAGGTTGCTTGGTTGGCCAAAAAGGGCGTATGCGTTTTTTCCTGAATATATTCAGGAAAAAACGCATACGCCCTTTTTGGCCAAGGGCATCATTGTCCACGTTTTGCCGCTTTTCATGTGCTTTCAAGGCGATTCGAATCTACCTCCTGAAATCTGTTTCCTGCAATTCTGCCTTGCTTTCAAAGCCTCTTCGTTGCCTTCCCTTAATATATTTGTGGACGAGAGGTATCATTTAAAACTCTGCAGGTTTGTGAATTGCAGTGCCCCTGAGCTCCATTTTTCAACTCGCTTTTTTGGGAGCTGGCCGCAAAAGCGCAGGATTGCTTCAGGCCCTCTTCTGGTTCTGGGGGGCAGGCTGAGCTTGTGCTTAATTCTTCTTCCTGATGGGAAAATAGAGTGACCTGTGCCTGTCCCAACACCTAGAGCTAGTCTCTCATTGGTTCCCCCTCTTCCCGTTCATCCTCAGGACAAATTGCAACCTGTACGGAACAGGAGGTAAAAGGTGCTGATTCTCCAAGGAGGGAGATGGCTAGTAAATCGGCTGGAATGGCGAACCCGAGCAAAGGAGATGAGAAATGAGGTGCGTTTTAGAAACCTTTCCCGATCACATGGTGTACCATCTTGTGGGTTTCTCATGCATGTTTTCGATGTATGAAGATGCCCTTGAACCTGGAGATTTGGGACCCATGGGATGGGTACCATGCAGTATTACTTGAAAGGGTCTGCGTTGGCTCACCCAACCTCACCGAACCTCTCAGCCCCAAGAGTGTCCACCCTTAAGTCTCAATCAGCTGTGGGTCTAGATATGGTCAATCCAGGTTGCATCACAGCCCCTGAACGAATTTTGTAAGAATTTCTCTCTCTTTCACTGTCTTTGTTTCACGGGTTTTGAAAAGTAATTTATTTTTATAATGGGGTTTAGCTGCTTTTCACGGCTGTGTTTATGCCGCTTTACACCCCCTTGACTCACTTACAGAGAGATATCAATACATAGGTTTGAGGATTCTTACTAGTCAGATATATTCTTGTGCGGTGAATAGGGGGTGTTGAGTCCAGTTCACTGAAAAAGGAATAGTTCTTGTCTCTTACATATTGGGTTTATGGAACGGTATCGGATCTAATTTGAAACCCTTGTTTTATGCATCACCCCACCTCACCTTTCCCGTTCAGCAGCCATAGTGTGTTTTCTAAACGTGTGACTCTGTTCTGTTTTGTAATTCAGTTCAAGTGTAGCGGTTTTTACATTCCCTCTCTAAGTGATATCTTATGATAAGTGTCTTTTTCTGTGTGACTTATTTCACTTAGAATCGTCGTACCTAAATCCACTCATCGTGCTGCTACTAGCCTTATGACGTTGATTTCATGGCTGAGTGATATTCCATTGTACATGAGGACCACAACTTCTTTATCCATTTTTCTCTTTCCTAGGATATTTAAGGTGTAATGAAGTGGGGGTTCTTGTCAACAGAGCAGCCCTAAACTTTGGGGTGCCTGTGTCTTGCTGATTTTTAGTTTTCCCAATTTATACGCCCATGAGTGGAAGTGCCCTATGCTCTCCAAGCTGTGTTTTTTAGATGTTTCAGGACACACCGTACACTTCTCCCGAGTGGCTGTTGGCAATTTACATCCCGCCCATCAGCGAAGCAAGGCTCCCATTTCTCCATGGCCGGTCGTGCAGTTCTGGTTTGGACACTTTTTTCCGCATGGCCCTTTTGCCCGCTGGGAAGCGAGACTTCTTTGGAGCGCTGATTGGCCTTTCCAGGTTGCTTGGTTGGCCAAAAAGGGCGTATGCGTTTTTTCCTGAATATATTCAGGAAAAAACGCATACGCCCTTTTTGGCCAAGGGCATCATTGTCCACGTTTTGCCGCTTTTCATGTGCTTTCAAGGCGATTCGAATCTACCTCCTGAAATCTGTTTCCTGCAATTCTGCCTTGCTTTCAAAGCCTCTTCGTTGCCTTCCCTTAATATATTTGTGGACGAGAGGTATCATTTAAAACTCTGCAGGTTTGTGAATTGCAGTGCCCCTGAGCTCCATTTTTCAACTCGCTTTTTTGGGAGCTGGCCGCAAAAGCGCAGGATTGCTTCAGGCCCTCTTCTGGTTCTGGGGGGCAGGCTGAGCTTGTGCTTAATTCTTCTTCCTGATGGGAAAATAGAGTGACCTGTGCCTGTCCCAACACCTAGAGCTAGTCTCTCATTGGTTCCCCCTCTTCCCGTTCATCCTCAGGACAAATTGCAACCTGTACGGAACAGGAGGTAAAAGGTGCTGATTCTCCAAGGAGGGAGATGGCTAGTAAATCGGCTGGAATGGCGAACCCGAGCAAAGGAGATGAGAAATGAGGTGCGTTTTAGAAACCTTTCCCGATCACATGGTGTACCATCTTGTGGGTTTCTCATGCCTGTTTTCGATGTATGAAGATGCCCTTGAACCTGGAGATTTGGGACCCATGGGATGGGTACCATGCAGTATTACTTGAAAGGGTCTGCGTTGGCTCACCCAACCTCACCGAACCTCTCAGCCCCAAGAGTGTCCACCCTTAAGTCTCAATCAGCTGTGGGTCTAGATATGGTCAATCCAGGTTGCATCACAGCCCCTGAACGAATTTTGGAAGAATTTCTCTCTCTTTCACTGTCTTTGTTTCACGGGTTTTGAAAAGTAATTTATTTTTATAATGGGGTTTAGCTGCTTTTCACGGCTGTGTTTATGCCGCTTTACACCCCCTTGACTCACTTACAGAGGGATATCAATACATAGGTTTGAAGATTCTTACTAGTCAGATATATTCTTGTGCGGTGAATAGGGGGTGTTGAGTCCAGTTCACTGAAAAAGGAATAGGTCTTGTCTCTTACATATTGGGTTTATGGAACGGTATCAGAGCTAATTTGAAACCCTTGTTTTATGCATCACCCCACCTCACCTTTCCCGTTCAGCAGCCATAGTGTGTTTTCTAAACGTGTGACTCTGTTCTGTTTTGTAATTCAGTTCAAGTGTAGCGGTTTTTACATTCCCTCTCTAAGTGATATCTTATGATAAGTGTCTTTTTCTGTGTGACTTATTTCACTTAGAATCGTCGTACCTAAATCCACTCATCGTGCTGCTACTAGCCTTATGACGTTGATTTCATGGCTGAGTGATATTCCATTGTACATGAGGACCACAACTTCTTTATCCATTTTTCTCTTTCCTAGGATATTTAAGGTGTAATGAAGTGGGGGTTCTTGTCAACAGAGCAGCCCTAAACTTTGGGGTGCCTGTGTCTTGCTGATTTTTAGTTTTCCCAATTTATACGCCCATGAGTGGAAGTGCCCTATGCTCTCCAAGCTGTGTTTTTTAGATGTTTCAGGACACACCGTACACTTCTCCCGAGTGGCTGTTGGCAATTTACATCCCGCCCATCAGCGAAGCAAGTCTCCCATTTCTCCATGGCCGGTCGTGCAGTTCTGGTTTGGACACTTTTTTCCGCATGGCCCTTTTGCCCGCTGGGAAGCGAGACTTCTTTGGAGCGCTGATTGGCCTTTCCAGGTTGCTTGGTTGGCCAAAAAGGGCGTATGCGTTTTTTCCTGAATATATTCAGGAAAAAACGCATACGCCCTTTTTGGCCAAGGGCATCATTGTCCACGTTTTGCCGCTTTTCATGTGCTTTCAAGGCGATTCGAATCTACCTCCTGAAATCTGTTTCCTGCAATTCTGCCTTGCTTTCAAAGCCTCTTCGTTGCCTTCCCTTAATATATTTGTGGACGAGAGGTATCATTTAAAACTCTGCAGGTTTGTGAATTGCAGTGCCCCTGAGCTCCATTTTTCAACTCGCTTTTTTGGGAGCTGGCCGCAAAAGCGCAGGATTGCTTCAGGCCCTCTTCTGGTTCTGGGGGGCAGGCTGAGCTTGTGCTTAATTCTTCTTCCTGATGGGAAAATAGAGTGACCTGTGCCTGTCCCAACACCTAGAGCTAGTCTCTCATTGGTTCCCCCTCTTCCCGTTCATCCTCAGGACAAATTGCAACCTGTACGGAACAGGAGGTAAAAGGTGCTGATTCTCCAAGGAGGGAGATGGCTAGTAAATCGGCTGGAATGGCGAACCCGAGCAAAGGAGATGAGAAATGAGGTGCGTTTTAGAAACCTTTCCCGATCACACGGTGTACCATCTTCTGGGTTTCTCATGCCTGTTTTCGATGTAGGAAGATGCCCTTGAACCTGGAGATTTGGGACCCATGGGATGGGTACCTTGCAGTATTACTTGAAAGGGTCTGCGTTGGCTCACCCAACCTCACCGAACCTCTCAGCCCCAAGAGTGTCCACCCTTAAGTCTCAATCAGCTGTGGGTCTAGATATGGTCAATCCAGGTTGCATCACAGCCCCTGAATGAATTTTGTAAGAATTTCTCTCTCTTTCACTGTCTTTTTTCACGGGTTTTGAAAAGTAATTTATTTTTATAATGGGGTTTAGCTGCTTTTCACGGCTGTGTTTATGCCGCTTTACACCCCCTTGACTCACTTACAGAGAGATATCAATACATAGGTTTGAGGATTCTTACTAGTCAGATATATTCTTGTGCGGTGAATAGGGGGTGTTGAGTCCAGTTCACTGAAAAAGGAATAGGTCTTGTCTCTTACATATTGGGTTTATGGAACGGTATCGGAGCTAATTTGAAACCCTTGTTTTATGCATCACCCCACCTCACCTTTCCCGTTCAGCAGCCATAGTGTGTTTTCTAAACGTGTGACTCTGTTCTGTTTTGTAATTCAGTTCAAGTGTAGCGGTTTTTACATTCCCTCTCTAAGTGATATCTTATGATAAGTGTCTTTTTCTGTGTGACTTATTTCACTTAGAATCGTCGTACCTAAATCCACTCATCGTGCTGCTACTAGCCTTATGACGTTGATTTCATGGCTGAGTGATATTCCATTGTACATGAGGACCACAACTTCTTTATCCATTTTTCTCTTTCCTAGGATATTTAAGGTGTAATGAAGTGGGGGTTCTTGTCAACAGAGCAGCCCTAAACTTTGGGGTGCCTGTGTCTTGCTGATTTTTAGTTTTCCCAATTTATACGCCCATGAGTGGAAGTGCCCTATGCTCTCCAAGCTGTGTTTTTTAGATGTTTCAGGACACACTGTACACTTCTCCCGAGTGGCTGTTGGCAATTTACATCCCGCCCATCAGCGAAGCAAGTCTCCCATTTCTCCATGGCCGGTCGTGCAGTTCTGGTTTGGACACTTTTTTCCGCATGGCCCTTTTGCCCGCTGGGAAGCGAGACTTCTTTGGAGCGCTGATTGGCCTTTCCAGGTTGCTTGGTTGGCCAAAAAGGGCGTATGCGTTTTTTCCTGAATATATTCAGGAAAAAACGCATACGCCCTTTTTGGCCAAGGGCATCATTGTCCACGTTTGGCCGCTTTTCATGTGCTTTCAAGGCGATTCGAATCTACCTCCTGAAATCTGTTTCCTGCAATTCTGCCTTGCTTTCAAAGCCTCTTCGTTGCCTTCCCTTAATATATTTGTGGACGAGAGGTATCATTTAAAACTCTGCAGGTTTGTGAATTGCAGTGCCCCTGAGCTCCATTTTTCAACTCGCTTTTTTGGGAGCTGGCCGCAAAAGCGCAGGATTGCTTCAGGCCCTCTTCTGGTTCTGGGGGGCAGGCTGCGCTTGTGCTTAATTCTTCTTCCTGATGGGAAAATAGAGTGACCTGTGCCTGTCCCAACACCTAGAGCTAGTCTCTCATTGGTTCCCCCTCTTCCCGTTCATCCTCAGGACAAATTGCAACCTGTACGGAACAGGAGGTAAAAGGTGCTGATTCTCCAAGGAGGGAGATGGCTAGTAAATCGGCTGGAATGGCGAACCCGAGCAAAGGAGATGAGAAATGAGGTGCGTTTTAGAAACCTTTCCCGATCACATGGTGTACCATCTTGTGGGTTTCTCATGCCTGTTTTCGATGTATGAAGATGCCCTTGAACCTGGAGATTTGGGACCCATGGGATGGGTACCATGCAGTATTACTTGAAAGGGTCTGCGTTGGCTCACCCAACCTCACCGAACCTCTCAGCCCCAAGAGTGTCCACCCTTAAGTCTCAATCAGCTGTGGGTCTAGATATGGTCAATCCAGGTTGCATCACAGCCCCCGAACGAATTTTGGAAGAATTTCTCTCTCTTTCACTGTCTTTGTTTCACGGGTTTTGAAAAGTAATTTATTTTTATAATGGGGTTTAGCTGCTTTTCACGGCTGTGTTTATGCCGCTTTACACCCCCTTGACTCACTTACAGAGGGATATCAATACATAGGTTTGAAGATTCTTACTAGTCAGATATATTCTTGTGCGGTGAATAGGGGGTGTTGAGTCCAGTTCACTGAAAAAGGAATAGGTCTTGTCTCTTACATATTGGGTTTATGGAACGGTATCAGAGCTAATTTGAAACCCTTGTTTTATGCATCACCCCACCTCACCTTTCCCGTTCAGCAGCCATAGTGTGTTTTCTAAACGTGTGACTCTGTTCTGTTTTGTAATTCAGTTCAAGTGTAGCGGTTTTTACATTCCCTCTCTAAGTGATATCTTATGATAAGTGTCTTTTTCTGTGTGACTTATTTCACTTAGAATCGTCGTACCTAAATCCACTCATCGTGCTGCTACTAGCCTTATGACGTTGATTTCATGGCTGAGTGATATTCCATTGTACATGAGGACCACAACTTCTTTATCCATTTTTCTCTTTCCTAGGATATTTAAGGTGTAATGAAGTGGGGGTTCTTGTCAACAGAGCAGCCCTAAACTTTGGGGTGCCTGTGTCTTGCTGATTTTTAGTTTTCCCAATTTATACGCCCATGAGTGGAAGTGCCCTATGCTCTCCAAGCTGTGTTTTTTAGATGTTTCAGGACACACCGTACACTTCTCCCGAGTGGCTGTTGGCAATTTACATCCCGCCCATCAGCGAAGCAAGTCTCCCATTTCTCCATGGCCGGTCGTGCAGTTCTGGTTTGGACACTTTTTTCCGCATGGC
This sequence comes from Balaenoptera acutorostrata, assembly GCF_949987535.1. NCBI lineage: Eukaryota > Metazoa > Chordata > Mammalia > Artiodactyla > Balaenopteridae > Balaenoptera > Balaenoptera acutorostrata. The sequence continues at coordinate 378,418 of NW_026646506.1, forward strand.
CCTTTTGCCCGCTGGGAAGCGAGACTTCTTTGGAGCGCTGATTGGCCTTTCCAGGTTGCTTGGTTGGCCAAAAAGGGCGTATGCGTTTTTTCCTGAATATATTCAGGAAAAAACGCATACGCCCTTTTTGGCCAAGGGCATCATTGTCCACGTTTGGCCGCTTTTCATGTGCTTTCAAGGCGATTCGAATCTACCTCCTGAAATCTGTTTCCTGCAATTCTGCCTTGCTTTCAAAGCCTCTTCGTTGCCTTCCCTTAATATATTTGTGGACGAGAGGTATCATTTAAAACTCTGCAGGTTTGTGAATTGCAGTGCCCCTGAGCTCCATTATTCAACTCGCTTTTTTGGGAGCTGGCCGCAAAAGCGCAGGATTGCTTCAGGCCCTCTTCTGGTTCTGGGGGGCAGGCTGAGCTTGTGCTTAATTCTTCTTCCTGATGGGAAAATAGAGTGACCTGTGCCTGTCCCAACACCTAGAGCTAGTCTCTCATTGGTTCCCCCTCTTCCCGTTCATCCTCAGGACAAATTGCAACCTGTACGGAACAGGAGGTAAAAGGTGCTGATTCTCCAAGGAGGGAGATGGCTAGTAAATCGGCTGGAATGGCGAACCCGAGCAAAGGAGATGAGAAATGAGGTGCGTTTTAGAAACCTTTCCCGATCACACGGTGTACCATCTTGTGGGTTTCTCATGCCTGTTTTCGATGTATGAAGATGCCCTTGAACCTGGAGATTTGGGACCCATGGGATGGGTACCATGCAGTATTACTTGAAAGGGTCTGCGTTGGCTCACCCAACCTCACCGAACCTCTCAGCCCCAAGAGTGTCCACCCTTATGTCTCAATCAGCTGTGGGTCTAGATATGGTCAATCCAGGTTGCATCACAGGCCCTGAACGAATTTTGGAAGAATTTCTCTCTCTTTCACTGTCTTTGTTTCACGGGTTTTGAAAAGTAATTTATTTTTATAATGGGGTTTAGCTGCTTTTCACGGCTGTGTTTATGCCGCTTTACACCCCCTTGACTCACTTACAGAGGGATATCAATACATAGGTTTGAAGATTGTTACTAGTCAGATATATTCTTGTGCGGTGAATAGGGGGTGTTGGGTCCAGTTCACTGAAAAAGGAATAGGTCTTGTCTCTTACATATTGGGTTTATGGAACGGTATCAGAGCTAATTTGAAACCCTTGTTTTATGCATCACCCCACCTCACCTTTCCCGTTCAGCAGCCATAGTGTGTTTTCTAAACGTGTGACTCTGTTCTGTTTTGTAATTCAGTTCAAGTGTAGCGGTTTTTACATTCCCTCTCTAAGTGATATCTTATGATAAGTGTCTTTTTCTGTGTGACTTATTTCACTTAGAATCGTCGTACCTAAATCCACTCATCGTGCTGCTACTAGCCTTATGACGTTGATTTCATGGCTGAGTGATATTCCATTGTACATGAGGACCACAACTTCTTTATCCATTTTTCTCTTTCCTAGGATATTTAAGGTGTAATGAAGTGGGGGTTCTTGTCCACAGAGCAGCCCTAAACTTTGGGGTGCCTGTGTCTTGCTGATTTTTAGTTTTCCCAATTTATACGCCCATGAGTGGAAGTGCCCTATGCTCTCCAAGCTGTGTTTTTTAGATGTTTCAGGACACACCGTACACTTCTCCCGAGTGGCTGTTGGCAATTTACATCCCGCCCATCAGCGAAGCAAGGCTCCCATTTCTCCATGGCCGGTCGTGCAGTTCTGGTTTGGACACTTTTTTCCGCATGGCCCTTTTGCCCGCTGGGAAGCGAGACTTCTTTGGAGCGCTGATTGGCCTTTCCAGGTTGCTTGGTTGGCCAAAAAGGGCGTATGCGTTTTTTCCTGAATATATTCAGGAAAAAACGCATACGCCCTTTTTGGCAAAGGGCATCATTGTCCACGTTTTGCCGCTTTGCATGTGCTTTCAAGGCGATTCGAATCTACCTCCTGAAATCTGTTTCCTGCAATTCTGCCTTGCTTTCAAAGCCTCTTCGTTGCCTTCCCTTAATATATTTGTGGACGAGAGGTATCATTTAAAACTCTGCAGCTTTGTCAATTGCAGTGCCCCTGAGCTCCATTTTTCCACTCGCTTTTTTGGGAGCTGGCCGCAAAAGCGCAGGATTGCTTCAGGCCCTCTTCTGGTTCTGGGGGGCAGGCTGAGCTTGTGCTTAATTCTTCTTCCTGATGGGAAAATAGAGTGACCTGTGCCTGTCCCAACACCTAGAGCTAGTCTCTCATTGGTTCCCCCTCTTCCCGTTCATCCTCAGGACAAATTGCAACCTGTACGGAACAGGAGGTTAAAGGTGCTGATTCTCCAAGGAGGGAGATGGCTAGTAAATCGGCTGGAATGGCGAACCCGAGCAAAGGAGATGAGAAATGAGGTGCGTTTTAGAAACCTTTCCCGATCACACGGTGTACCATTTTGTGGGTTTCTCATGCCTGTTTTCGATGTATGAAGATGCCCTTGAACCTGGAGATTTGGGACCCATGGGATGGGTACCATGCAGTATTACTTGAAAGGGTCTGCGTTGGCTCACCCAACCTCACCGAACCTCTCAGCCCCAAGAGTGTCCACCCTTAAGTCTCAATCAGCTGTGGGTCTAGATATGGTCAATCCAGGTTGCATCACAGCCCCTGAACGAATTTTGGAAGAATTTCTCTCTCTTTCACTGTCTTTGTTTCACGGGTTTTGAAAAGTAATTTATTTTTATAATGGGGTTTAGCTGCTTTTCACGGCTGTGTTTATGCCGCTTTACACCCCCTTGACTCACTTACAGAGGGATATCAATACATAGGTTTGAAGATTGTTACTAGTCAGATATATTCTTGTGCGGTGAATAGGGGGTGTTGAGTCCAGTTCACTGAAAAAGGAATAGGTCTTGTCTCTTACATATTGGGTTTATGGAACGGTATCAGAGCTAATTTGAAACCCTTGTTTTATGCATCACCCCACCTCACCTTTCCCGTTCAGCAGCCATAGTGTGTTTTCTAAACGTGTGACTCTGTTCTGTTTTGTAATTCAGTTCAAGTGTAGCGGTTTTTACATTCCCTCTCTAAGTGATATCTTATGATAAGTGTCTTTTTCTGTGTGACTTATTTCACTTAGAATCGTCGTACCTAAATCCACTCATCGTGCTGCTACTAGCCTTATGACGTTGATTTCATGGCTGAGTGATATTCCATTGTACATGAGGACCACAACTTCTTTATCCATTTTTCTCTTTCCTAGGATATTTAAGGTGTAATGAAGTGGGGGTTCTTGTCAACAGAGCAGCCCTAAACTTTGGGGTGCCTGTGTCTTGCTGATTTTTAGTTTTCCCAATTTATACGCCCATGAGTGGAAGTGCCCTATGCTCTCCAAGCTGTGTTTTTTAGATGTTTCAGGACACACCGTACACTTCTCCCGAGTGGCTGTTGGCAATTTACATCCCGCCCATCAGCGAAGCAAGGCTCCCATTTCTCCATGGCCGGTCGTGCAGTTCTGGTTTGGACACTTTTTTCCGCATGGCCCTTTTGCCCGCTGGGAAGCGAGACTTCTTTGGAGCGCTGATTGGCCTTTCCAGGTTGCTTGGTTGGCCAAAAAGGGCGTATGCGTTTTTTCCTGAATATATTCAGGAAAAAACGCATACGGCCTTTTTGGCCAAGGGCATCATTGTCCACGTTTTGCCGCTTTTCATGTGCTTTCAAGGCGATTCGAATCTACCTCCTGAAATCTGTTTCCTGCAATTCTGCCTTGCTTTCAAAGCCTCTTCGTTGCCTTCCCTTAATATATTTGTGGACGAGAGGTATCATTTAAAACTCTGCAGGTTTGTGAATTGCAGTGCCCCTGAGCTCCATTTTTCAACTCGCTTTTTTGGGAGCTGGCCGCAAAAGCGCAGGATTGCTTCAGGCCCTCTTCTGGTTCTGGGGGGCAGGCTGAGCTTGTGCTTAATTCTTCTTCCTGATGGGAAAATAGAGTGACCTGTGCCTGTCCCAACACCTAGAGCTAGTCTCTCATTGGTTCCCCCTCTTCCCGTTCATCCTCAGGACAAATTGCAACCTGTACGGAACAGGAGGTAAAAGGTGCTGATTCTCCAAGGAGGGAGATGGCTAGTAAATCGGCTGGAATGGCGAACCCGAGCAAAGGAGATGAGAAATGAGGTGCGTTTTAGAAACCTTTCCCGATCACATGGTGTACCATCTTCTGGGTTTCTCATGCATGTTTTCAATGTATGAAGATGCCCTTGAACCTGGAGATTTGGGACCCATGGGATGGGTACCTTGCAGTATTACTTGAAAGGGTCTGCGTTGGCTCACCCAACCTCACCGAACCTCTCAGCCCCAAGAGTGTCCACCCTTAAGTCTCAATCAGCTGTGGGTCTAGATATGGTCAATCCAGGTTGCATCACAGCCCCTGAATGAATTTTGTAAGAATTTCTCTCTCTTTCACTGTCTTTGTTTCACGGGTTTTGAAAAGTAATTTATTTTTATAATGGTGTTTAGCTGCTTTTCACGGCTGTGTTTATGCCGCTTTACACCCCCTTGACTCACTTACAGAGAGATATCAATACATAGGTTTGAGGATTCTTACTAGTCAGATATATTCTTGTGCGGTGAATAGGGGGTGTTGAGTCCAGTTCACTGAAAAAGGAATAGGTCTTGTCTCTTACATATTGGGTTTATGGAACGGTATCGGAGCTAATTTGAAACCCTTGTTTTATGCATCACCCCACCTCACCTTTCCCGTTCAGCAGCCATAGTGTGTTTTCTAAACGTGTGACTCTGTTCTGTTTTGTAATTCAGTTCAAGTGTAGCGGTTTTTACATTCCCTCTCTAAGTGATATCTTATGATAAGTGTCTTTTTCTGTGTGACTTATTTCACTTAGAATCGTCGTACCTAAATCCACTCATCGTGCTGCTACTAGCCTTATGACGTTGATTTCATGGCTGAGTGATATTCCATTGTACATGAGGACCACAACTTCTTTATCCATTTTCTCTTTCCTAGGATATTTAAGGTGTAATGAAGTGGGGGTTCTTGTCAACAGAGCAGCCCTAAACTTTGGGGTGCCTGTGTCTTGCTGATTTTTAGTTTTCCCAATTTATACGCCCATGAGTGGAAGTGCCCTATGCTCTCCAAGCTGTGTTTTTTAGATGTTTCAGGACACACCGTACACTTCTCCCGAGTGGCTGTTGGCAATTTACATCCCGCCCATCAGCGAAGCAAGGCTCCCATTTCTCCATGGCCGGTCGTGCAGTTCTGGTTTGGACACTTTTTTCCGCATGGCCCTTTTGCCCGCTGGGAAGCGAGACTTCTTTGGAGCGCTGATTGGCCTTTCCAGGTTGCTTGGTTGGCCAAAAAGGGCGTATGCGTTTTTTCCTGAATATATTCAGGAAAAAACGCATACGGCCTTTTTGGCCAAGGGCATCATTGTCCACGTTTTGCCGCTTTTCATGTGCTTTCAAGGCGATTCGAATCTACCTCCTGAAATCTGTTTCCTGCAATTCTGCCTTGCTTTCAAAGCCTCTTCGTTGCCTTCCCTTAATATATTTGTGGCCGAGAGGTATCATTTAAAACTCTGCAGCTTTGTCAATTGCAGTGCCCCTGAGCTCCATTTTTCCACTCGCTTTTTTGGGAGCTGGCCGCAAAAGCGCAGGATTGCTTCAGGCCCTCTTCTGGTTCTGGGGGGCAGGCTGAGCTTGTGCTTAATTCTTCTTCCTGATGGGAAAATAGAGTGACCTGTGCCTGTCCCAACACCTAGAGCTAGTCTCTCATTGGTTCCCCCTCTTCCCGTTCATCCTCAGGACAAATTGCAACCTGTACGGAACAGGAGGTTAAAGGTGCTGATTCTCCAAGGAGGGAGATGGCTAGTAAATCGGCTGGAATGGCGAACCCGAGCAAAGGAGATGAGAAATGAGGTGCGTTTTAGAAACCTTTCCCGATCACACGGTGTACCATTTTGTGGGTTTCTCATGCCTGTTTTCGATGTATGAAGATGCCCTTGAACCTGGAGATTTGGGACCCATGGGATGGGTACCATGCAGTATTACTTGAAAGGGTCTGCGTTGGCTCACCCAACCTCACCGAACCTCTCAGCCCCAAGAGTGTCCACCCTTAGGTCTCAATCAGCTGTGGGTCTAGATATGGTCAATCCAGGTTGCATCACAGCCCCTGAACGAATTTTGGAAGAATTTCTCTCTCTTTCACTGTCTTTGTTTCACGGGTTTTGAAAAGTAATTTATTTTTATAATGGGGTTTAGCTGCTTTTCACGGCTGTGTTTATGCCACTTTACACCCCCTTGACTCACTTACAGAGGGATATCAATACATAGGTTTGAAGATTGTTACTAGTCAGATATATTCTTGTGCGGTGAATAGGGGGTGTTGAGTCCAGTTCACTGAAAAAGGAATAGGTCTTGTCTCTTACATATTGGGTTTATGGAACGGTATCAGAGCTAATTTGGAACCCTTGTTTTATGCATCACCCCACCTCACCTTTCCCGTTCAGCAGCCATAGTGTGTTTTCTAAACGTGTGACTCTGTTCTGTTTTGTAATTCAGTTCAAGTGTAGCGGTTTTTACATTCCCTCTCTAAGTGATATCTTATGATAAGTGTCTTTTTCTGTGTGACTTATTTCACTTAGAATCGTCGTACCTAAATCCACTCATCGTGCTGCTACTAGCCTTATGACGTTGATTTCATGGCTGAGTGATATTCCATTGTACATGAGGACCACAACTTCTTTATCCATTTTTCTCTTTCCTAGGATATTTAAGGTGTAATGAAGTGGGGGTTCTTGTCAACAGAGCAGCCCTAAACTTTGGGGTGCCTGTGTCTTGCTGATTTTTAGTTTTCCCAATTTATACGCCCATGAGTGGAAGTGCCCTATGCTCTCCAAGCTGTGTTTTTTAGATGTTTCAGGACACACCGTACACTTCTCCCGAGTGGCTGTTGGCAATTTACATCCCGCCCATCAGCGAAGCAAGGCTCCCATTTCTCCATGGCCGGTCGTGCAGTTCTGGTTTGGACACTTTTTTCCGCATGGCCCTTTTGCCCGCTGGGAAGCGAGACTTCTTTGGAGCGCTGATTGGCCTTTCCAGGTTGCTTGGTTGGCCAAAAAGGGCGTATGCGTTTTTTCCTGAATATATTCAGGAAAAAACGCATACGGCCTTTTTGGCCAAGGGCATCATTGTCCACGTTTTGCCGCTTTTCATGTGCTTTCAAGGCGATTCGAATCTACCTCCTGAAATCTGTTTCCTGCAATTCTGCCTTGCTTTCAAAGCCTCTTCGTTGCCTTCCCTTAATATATTTGTGGACGAGAGGTATCATTTAAAACTCTGCAGGTTTGTGAATTGCAGTGCCCCTGAGCTCCATTTTTCAACTCGCTTTTTTGGGAGCTGGCCGCAAAAGCGCAGGATTGCTTCAGGCCCTCTTCTGGTTCTGGGGGGCAGGCTGAGCTTGTGCTTAATTCTTCTTCCTGATGGGAAAATAGAGTGACCTGTGCCTGTCCCAACACCTAGAGCTAGTCTCTCATTGGTTCCCCCTCTTCCCGTTCATCCTCAGGACAAATTGCAACCTGTACGGAACAGGAGGTAAAAGGTGCTGATTCTCCAAGGAGGGAGATGGCTAGTAAATCGGCTGGAATGGCGAACCCGAGCAAAGGAGATGAGAAATGAGGTGCGTTTTAGAAACCTTTCCCGATCACATGGTGTACCATCTTCTGGGTTTCTCATGCATGTTTTCGATGTATGAAGATGCCCTTGAACCTGGAGATTTGGGACCCATGGGATGGATACCATGCAGTATTACTTGAAAGGGTCTGCGTTGGCTCACCCAACCTCACCGAACCTCTCAGCCCCAAGAGTGTCCACCCTTAGGTCTCAATCAGCTGTGGGTCTAGATATGGTCAATCCAGGTTGCATCACAGCCCCTGAACGAATTTTGGAAGAATTTCTCTCTCTTTCACTGTCTTTGTTTCACGGGTTTTGAAAAGTAATTTATTTTTATAATGGGGTTTAGCTGCTTTTCACGGCTGTGTTTATGCCGCTTTACACCCCCTTGACTCACTTACAGAGGGATATCAATACATAGGTTTGAAGATTGTTACTAGTCAGATATATTCTTGTGCGGTGAATAGGGGGTGTTGAGTCCAGTTCACTGAAAAAGGAATAGGTCTTGTCTCTTACATATTGGGTTTATGGAACGGTATCAGAGCTAATTTGGAACCCTTGTTTTATGCATCACCCCACCTCACCTTTCCCGTTCAGCAGCCATAGTGTGTTTTCTAAACGTGTGACTCTGTTCTGTTTTGTAATTCAGTTCAAGTGTAGCGGTTTTTACATTCCCTCTCTAAGTGATATCTTATGATAAGTGTCTTTTTCTGTGTGACTTATTTCACTTAGAATCGTCGTACCTAAATCCACTCATCGTGCTGCTACTAGCCTTATGACGTTGATTTCATGGCTGAGTGATATTCCATTGTACATGAGGACCCCAACTTCTTTATCCATTTTTCTCTTTCCTAGGATATTTAAGGTGTAATGAAGTGGGGGTTCTTGTCAACAGAGCAGCCCTAAACTTTGGGGTGCCTGTGTCTTGCTGATTTTTAGTTTTCCCAATTTATACGCCCATGAGTGGAAGTGCCCTATGCTCTCCAAGCTGTGTTTTTTAGATGTTTCAGGACACACCGTACACTTCTCCCGAGTGGCTGTTGGCAATTTACATCCCGCCCATCAGCGAAGCAAGGCTCCCATTTCTCCATGGCCGGTCGTGCAGTTCTGGTTTGGACACTTTTTTCCGCATGGCCCTTTTGCCCGCTGGGAAGCGAGACTTCTTTGGAGCGCTGATTGGCCTTTCCAGGTTGCTTGGTTGGCCAAAAAGGGCGTATGCGTTTTTTCCTGAATATATTCAGGAAAAAACGCATACGCCCTTTTTGGCCAAGGGCATCATTGTCCACGTTTTGCCGCTTTTCATGTACTTTCAAGGCGATTCGAATCTACCTCCTGAAATCTGTTTCCTGCAATTCTGCCTTGCTTTCAAAGCCTCTTCGTTGCCTTCCCTTAATATATTTGTGGACGAGAGGTATCATTTAAAACTCTGCAGGTTTGTGAATTGCAGTGCCCCTGAGCTCCATTTTTCAACTCGCTTTTTTGGGAGCTGGCCGCAAAAGCGCAGGATTGCTTCAGGCCCTCTTCTGGTTCTGGGGGGCAGGCTGAGCTTGTGCTTAATTCTTCTTCCTGATGGGAAAATAGAGTGACCTGTGCCTGTCCCAACACCTAGAGCTAGTCTCTCATTGGTTCCCCCTCTTCCCGTTCATCCTCAGGACAAATTGCAACCTGTACGGAACAGGAGGTAAAAGGTGCTGATTCTCCAAGGAGGGAGATGGCTAGTAAATCGGCTGGAATGGCGAACCCGAGCAAAGGAGATGAGAAATGAGGTGCGTTTTAGAAACCTTTCCCGATCACATGGTGTACCATCTTCTGGGTTTCTCATGCATGTTTTCGATGTATGAAGATGCCCTTGAACCTGGAGATTTGGGACCCATGGGATGGGTACCATGCAGTATTACTTGAAAGGGTCTGCGTTGGCTCACCCAACCTCACCGAACCTCTCAGCCCCAAGAGTGTCCACCCTTAAGTCTCAATCAGCTGTGGGTCTAGATATGGTCAATCCAGGTTGCATCACAGCCCCTGAACGAATTTTGTAAGAATTTCTCTCTCTTTCACTGTCTTTGTTTCACGGGTTTTGAAAAGTAATTTATTTTTATAATGGGGTTTAGCTGCTTTTCACGGCTGTGTTTATGCCGCTTTACACCCCCTTGACTCACTTACAGAGAGATATCAATACATAGGTTTGAGGATTCTTACTAGTCAGATATATTCTTGTGCGGTGAATAGGGGGTGTTGAGTCCAGTTCACTGAAAAAGGAATAGTTCTTGTCTCTTACATATTGGGTTTATGGAACGGTATCAGAGCTAATTTGAAACCCTTGTTTTATGCATCACCCCACCTCACCTTTCCCGTTCAGCAGCCATAGTGTGTTTTCTAAACGTGTGACTCTGTTCTGTTTTGTAATTCAGTTCAAGTGTAGCGGTTTTTACATTCCCTCTCTAAGTGATATCTTATGATAAGTGTCTTTTTCTGTGTGACTTATTTCACTTAGAATCGTCGTACCTAAATCCACTCATCGTGCTGCTACTAGCCTTATGACGTTGATTTCATGGCTGAGTGATATTCCATTGTACATGAGGACCACAACTTCTTTATCCATTTTTCTCTTTCCTAGGATATTTAAGGTGTAATGAAGTGGGGGTTCTTGTCAACAGAGCAGCCCTAAACTTTGGGGTGCCTGTGTCTTGCTGATTTTTAGTTTTCCCAATTTATACGCCCATGAGTGGAAGTGCCCTATGCTCTCCAAGCTGTGTTTTTTAGATGTTTCAGGACACACTGTACACTTCTCCCGAGTGGCTGTTGGCAATTTACATCCCGCCCATCAGCGAAGCAAGTCTCCCATTTCTCCATAGCCGGTCGTGCAGTTCTGGTTTGGACACTTTTTTCCGCATGGCCCTTTTGCCCGCTGGGAAGCGAGACTTCTTTGGAGCGCTGATTGGCCTTTCCAGGTTGCTTGGTTGGCCAAAAAGGGCGTATGCGTTTTTTCCTGAATATATTCAGGAAAAAACGCATACGCCCTTTTTGGCCAAGGGCATCATTGTCCACGTTTGGCCGCTTTTCATGTGCTTTCAAGGCGATTCGAATCTACCTCCTGAAATCTGTTTCCTGCAATTCTGCCTTGCTTTCAAAGCCTCTTCGTTGCCTTCCCTTAATATATTTGTGGACGAGAGGTATCATTTAAAACTCTGCAGGTTTGTGAATTGCAGTGCCCCTGAGCTCCATTTTTCAACTCGCTTTTTTGGGAGCTGGCCGCAAAAGCGCAGGATTGCTTCAGGCCCTCTTCTGGTTCTGGGGGGCAGGCTGAGCTTGTGCTTAATTCTTCTTCCTGATGGGAAAATAGAGTGACCTGTGCCTGTCCCAACACCTAGAGCTAGTCTCTCATTGGTTCCCCCTCTTCCCGTTCATCCTCAGGACAAATTGCAACCTGTACGGAACAGGAGGTAAAAGGTGCTGATTCTCCAAGGAGGGAGATGGCTAGTAAATCGGCTGGAATGGCGAACCCGAGCAAAGGAGATGAGAAATGAGGTGCGTTTTAGAAACCTTTCCCGATCACATGGTGTACCATCTTGTGGGTTTCTCATGCCTGTTTTCGATGTATGAAGATGCCCTTGAACCTGGAGATTTGGGACCCATGGGATGGGTAAAATGCAGTATTACTTGAAAGGGTCTGCGTTGGCTCACCCAACCTCACCGAACCTCTCAGCCCCAAGAGTGTCCACCCTTAAGTCTCAATCAGCTGTGGGTCTAGATATGGTCAATCCAGGTTGCATCACAGCCCCTGAACGAATTTTGTAAGAATTTCTCTCTCTTTCACTGTCTTTGTTTCACGGGTTTTGAAAAGTAATTTATTTTTATAATGGGGTTTAGCTGCTTTTCACGGCTGTGTTTATGCCGCTTTACACCCCCTTGACTCACTTACAGAGGGATATCAATACATAGGTTTGAAGATTCTTACTAGTCAGATATATTCTTGTGCGGTGAATAGGGGGTGTTGAGTCCAGTTCACTGAAAAAGGAATAGGTCTTGTCTCTTACATATTGGGTTTATGGAACGGTATCGGAGCTAATTTGAAACCCTTGTTTTATGCATCACCCCACCTCACCTTTCCCGTTCAGCAGCCATAGTGTGTTTTCTAAACGTGTGACTCTGTTCTGTTTTGTAATTCAGTTCAAGTGTAGCGGTTTTTACATTCCCTCTCTAAGTGATATCTTATGATAAGTGTCTTTTTCTGTGTGACTTATTTCACTTAGAATCGTCGTACCTAAATCCACTCATCGTGCTGCTACTAGCCTTATGACGTTGATTTCATGGCTGAGTGATATTCCATTGTACATGAGGACCACAACTTCTTTATCCATTTTTCTCTTTCCTAGGATATTTAAGGTGTAATGAAGTGGGGGTTCTTGTCAACAGAGCAGCCCTAAACTTTGGGGTGCCTGTGTCTTGCTGATTTTTAGTTTTCCCAATTTATACGCCCATGAGTGGAAGTGCCCTATGCTCTCCAAGCTGTGTTTTTTAGATGTTTCAGGACACACCGTACACTTCTCCCGAGTGGCTGTTGGCAATTTACATCCCGCCCATCAGCGAAGCAAGGCTCCCATTTCTCCATGGCCGGTCGTGCAGTTCTGGTTTGGACACTTTTTTCCGCATGGCCCTTTTGCCCGCTGGGAAGCGAGACTTCTTTGGAGCGCTGATTGGCCTTTCCAGGTTGCTTGGTTGGCCAAAAAGGGCGTATGCGTTTTTTCCTGAATATATTCAGGAAAAAACGCATACGCCCTTTTTGGCCAAGGGCATCATTGTCCACGTTTTGCCGCTTTTCATGTGCTTTCAAGGCGATTCGAATCTACCTCCTGAAATCTGTTTCCTGCAATTCTGCCTTGCTTTCAAAGCCTCTTCGTTGCCTTCCCTTAATATATTTGTGGACGAGAGGTATCATTTAAAACTCTGCAGGTTTGTGAATTGCAGTGCCCCTGAGCTCCATTTTTCCACTCGCTTTTTTGGGAGCTGGCCGCAAAAGCGCAGGATTGCTTCAGGCCCTCTTCTGGTTCTGGGGGGCAGGCTGAGCTTGTGCTTAATTCTTCTTCCTGATGGGAAAATAGAGTGACCTGTGCCTGTCCCAACACCTAGAGCTAGTCTCTCATTGGTTCCCCCTCTTCCCGTTCATCCTCAGGACAAATTGCAACCTGTACGGAACAGGAGGTAAAAGGTGCTGATTCTCCAAGGAGGGAGATGGCTAGTAAATCGGCTGGAATGGCGAACCCGAGCAAAGGAGATGAGAAATGAGGTGCGTTTTAGAAACCTTTCCCGATCACATGGTGTACCATCTTCTGGGTTTCTCATGCATGTTTTCGATGTATGAAGATGCCCTTGAACCTGGAGATGTGGGACCCATGGGATGGGTACCATGCAGTATTACTTGAAAGGGTCTGCGTTGGCTCACCCAACCTCACCGAACCTCTCAGCCCCAAGAGTGTCCACCCTTAAGTCTCAATCAGCTGTGGGTCTAGATATGGTCAATCCAGGTTGCATCACAGCCCCTGAACGAATTTTGTAAGAATTTCTCTCTCTTTCACTGTCTTTGTTTCACGGGTTTTGAAAAGTAATTTATTTTTATAATGGGGTTTAGCTGCTTTTCACGGCTGTGTTTATGCCGCTTTACACCCCCTTGACTCACTTACAGAGAGATATCAATACATAGGTTTGAGGATTCTTACTAGTCAGATATATTCTTGTGCGGTGAATAGGGGGTGTTGAGTCCAGTTCACTGAAAAAGGAATAGTTCTTGTCTCTTACATATTGGGTTTATGGAACGGTATCAGAGCTAATTTGAAACCCTTGTTTTATGCATCACCCCACCTCACCTTTCCCGTTCAGCAGCCATAGTGTGTTTTCTAAACGTGTGACTCTGTTCTGTTTTGTAATTCAGTTCAAGTGTAGCGGTTTTTACATTCCCTCTCTAAGTGATATCTTATGATAAGTGTCTTTTTCTGTGTGACTTATTTCACTTAGAATCGTCGTACCTAAATCCACTCATCGTGCTGCTACTAGCCTTATGACGTTGATTTCATGGCTGAGTGATATTCCATTGTACATGAGGACCACAACTTCTTTATCCATTTTTCTCTTTCCTAGGATATTTAAGGTGTAATGAAGTGGGGGTTCTTGTCAACAGAGCAGCCCTAAACTTTGGGGTGCCTGTGTCTTGCTGATTTTTAGTTTTCCCAATTTATACGCCCATGAGTGGAAGTGCCCTATGCTCTCCAAGCTGTGTTTTTTAGATGTTTCAGGACACACCGTACACTTCTCCCGAGTGGCTGTTGGCAATTTACATCCCGCCCATCAGCGAAGCAAGTCTCCCATTTCTCCATGGCCGGTCGTGCAGTTCTGGTTTGGACACTTTTTTCCGCATGGCCCTTTTGCCCGCTGGGAAGCGAGACTTCTTTGGAGCGCTGATTGGCCTTTCCAGGTTGCTTGGTTGGCCAAAAAGGGCGTATGCGTTTTTTCCTGAATATATTCAGGAAAAAACGCATACGCCCTTTTTGGCCAAGGGCATCATTGTCCACGTTTTGCCGCTTTTCATGTGCTTTCAAGGCGATTCGAATCTACCTCCTGAAATCTGTTTCCTGCAATTCTGCCTTGCTTTCAAAGCCTCTTCGTTGCCTTCCCTTAATATATTTGTGGACGAGAGGTATCATTTAAAACTCTGCAGGTTTGTGAATTGCAGTGCCCCTGAGCTCCATTTTTCAACTCGCTTTTTTGGGAGCTGGCCGCAAAAGCGCAGGATTGCTTCAGGCCCTCTTCTGGTTCTGGGGGGCAGGCTGAGCTTGTGCTTAATTCTTCTTCCTGATGGGAAAATAGAGTGACCTGTGCCTGTCCCAACACCTAGAGCTAGTCTCTCTTTGGTTCCCCCTCTTCCCGTTCATCCTCAGGACAAATTGCAACCTGTACGGAACAGGAGGTAAAAGGTGCTGATTCTCCAAGGAGGGAGATGGCTAGTAAATCGGCTGGAATGGCGAACCCGAGCAAAGGAGATGAGAAATGAGGTGCGTTTTAGAAACCTTTCCCGATCACATGGTGTACCATCTTCTGGGTTTCTCATGCATGTTTTCAATGTATGAAGATGCCCTTGAACCTGGAGATTTGGGACCCATGGGATGGGTACCTTGCAGTATTACTTGAAAGGGTCTGCGTTGGCTCACCCAACCTCACCGAACCTCTCAGCCCCAAGAGTGTCCACCCTTAAGTCTCAATCAGCTGTGGGTCTAGATATGGTCAATCCAGGTTGCATCACAGCCCCTGAATGAATTTTGTAAGAATTTCTCTCTCTTTCACTGTCTTTGTTTCACGGGTTTTGAAAAGTAATTTATTTTTATAATGGGGTTTAGCTGCTTTTCACGGCTGTGTTTATGCCGCTTTACACCCCCTTGACTCACTTACAGAGAGATATCAATACATAGGTTTGAGGATTCTTACTAGTCAGATATATTCTTGTGCGGTGAATAGGGGGTGTTGAGTCCAGTTCACTGAAAAAGGAATAGGTCTTGTCTCTTACATATTGGGTTTATGGAACGGTATCGGAGCTAATTTGAAACCCTTGTTTTATGCATCACCCCACCTCACCTTTCCCGTTCAGCAGCCATAGTGTGTTTTCTAAACGTGTGACTCTGTTCTGTTTTGTAATTCAGTTCAAGTGTAGCGGTTTTTACATTCCCTCTCTAAGTGATATCTTATGATAAGTGTCTTTTTCTGTGTGACTTATTTCACTTAGAATCGTCGTACCTAAATCCACTCATCGTGCTGCTACTAGCCTTATGACGTTGATTTCATGGCTGAGTGATATTCCATTGTACATGAGGACCACAACTTCTTTATCCATTTTTCTCTTTCCTAGGATATTTAAGGTGTAATGAAGTGGGGGTTCTTGTCAACAGAGCAGCCCTAAACTTTGGGGTGCCTGTGTCTTGCTGATTTTTAGTTTTCCCAATTTATACGCCCATGAGTGGAAGTGCCCTATGCTCTCCAAGCTGTGTTTTTTAGATGTTTCAGGACACACCGTACACTTCTCCCGAGTGGCTGTTGGCAATTTACATCCCGCCCATCAGCGAAGCAAGTCTCCCATTTCTCCATGGCCGGTCGTGCAGTTCTGGTTTGGACACTTTTTTCCGCATGGCCCTTTTGCCCGCTGGGAAGCGAGACTTCTTTGGAGCGCTGATTGGCCTTTCCAGGTTGCTTGGTTGGCCAAAAAGGGCGTATGCGTTTTTTCCTGAATATATTCAGGAAAAAACGCATACGCCCTTTTTGGCCAAGGGCATCATTGTCCACGTTTGGCCGCTTTTCATGTGCTTTCAAGGCGATTCGAATCTACCTCCTGAAATCTGTTTCCTGCAATTCTGCCTTGCTTTCAAAGCCTCTTCGTTGCCTTCCCTTAATATATTTGTGGACGAGAGGTATCATTTAAAACTCTGCAGGTTTGTGAATTGCAGTGCCCCTGAGCTCCATTTTTCAACTCGCTTTTTTGGGAGCTGGCCGCAAAAGCGCAGGATTGCTTCAGGCCCTCTTCTGGTTCTGGGGGGCAGGCTGAGCTTGTGCTTAATTCTTCTTCCTGATGGGAAAATAGAGTGACCTGTGCCTGTCCCAACACCTAGAGCTAGTCTCTCATTGGTTCCCCCTCTTCCCGTTCATCCTCAGGACAAATTGCAACCTGTACGGAACAGGAGGTAAAAGGTGCTGATTCTCCAAGGAGGGAGATGGCTAGTAAATCGGCTGGAATGGCGAACCCGAGCAAAGGAGATGAGAAATGAGGTGCGTTTTAGAAACCTTTCCCGATCACATGGTGTACCATCTTGTGGGTTTCTCATGCCTGTTTTCGATGTATGAAGATGCCCTTGAACCTGGAGATTTGGGACCCATGGGATGGGTACCATGCAGTATTACTTGAAAGGGTCTGCGTTGGCTCACCCAACCTCACCGAACCTCTCAGCCCCAAGAGTGTCCACCCTTAAGTCTCAATCAGCTGTGGGTCTAGATATGGTCAATCCAGGTTGCATCACAGCCCCTGAACGAATTTTGGAAGAATTTCTCTCTCTTTCACTGTCTTTGTTTCACGGGTTTTGAAAAGTAATTTATTTTTATAATGGGGTTTAGCTGCTTTTCACGGCTGTGTTTATGCCGCTTTACACCCCCTTGACTCACTTACAGAGGGATATCAATACATAGGTTTGAAGATTCTTACTAGTCAGATATATTCTTGTGCGGTGAATAGGGGGTGTTGAGTCCAGTTCACTGAAAAAGGAATAGGTCTTGTCTCTTACATATTGGGTTTATGGAACGGTATCGGAGCTAATTTGAAACCCTTGTTTTATGCATCACCCCACCTCACCTTTCCCGTTCAGCAGCCATAGTGTGTTTTCTAAACGTGTGACTCTGTTCTGTTTTGTAATTCAGTTCAAGTGTAGCGGTTTTTACATTCCCTCTCTAAGTGATATCTTATGATAAGTGTCTTTTTCTGTGTGACTTATTTCACTTAGAATCGTCGTACCTAAATCCACTCATCGTGCTGCTACTAGCCTTATGACGTTGATTTCATGGCTGAGTGATATTCCATTGTACATGAGGACCACAACTTCTTTATCCATTTTTCTCTTTCCTAGGATATTTAAGGTGTAATGAAGTGGGGGTTCTTGTCAACAGAGCAGCCCTAAACTTTGGGGTGCCTGTGTCTTGCTGATTTTTAGTTTTCCCAATTTATACGCCCATGAGTGGAAGTGCCCTATGCTCTCCAAGCTGTGTTTTTTAGATGTTTCAGGACACACCGTACACTTCTCCAGAGTGGCTGTTGGCAATTTACATCCCGCCCATCAGCGAAGCAAGTCTCCCATTTCTCCATGGCCGGTCGAGCAGTTCTGGTTTGGACACTTTTTTCCGCATGGCCCTTTTGCCCGCTGGGAAGCGAGACTTCTTTGGAGCGCTGATTGGCCTTTCCAGGTTGCTTGGTTGGCCAAAAAGGGCGTATGCGTTTTTTCCTGAATATATTCAGGAAAAAACGCATACGCCCTTTTTGGCCAAGGGCATCATTGTCCACGTTTGGCCGCTTTTCATGTGCTTTCAAGGCGATTCGAATCTACCTCCTGAAATCTGTTTCCTGCAATTCTGCCTTGCTTTCAAAGCCTCTTCGTTGCCTTCCCTTAATATATTTGTGGACGAGAGGTATCATTTAAAACTCTGCAGGTTTGTGAATTGCAGTGCCCCTGAGCTCCATTTTTCAACTCGCTTTTTTGGGAGCTGGCCGCAAAAGCGCAGGATTGCTTCAGGCCCTCTTCTGGTTCTGGGGGGCAGGCTGAGCTTGTGCTTAATTCTTCTTCCTGATGGGAAAATAGAGTGACCTGTGCCTGTCCCAACACCTAGAGCTAGTCTCTCATTGGTTCCCCCTCTTCCCGTTCATCCTCAGGACAAATTGCAACCTGTACGGAACAGGAGGTTAAAGGTGCTGATTCTCCAAGGAGGGAGATGGCTAGTAAATCGGCTGGAATGGCGAACCCGAGCAAAGGAGATGAGAAATGAGGTGCGTTTTAGAAACCTTTCCCGATCACACGGTGTACCATCTTGTGGGTTTCTCATGCCTGTTTTCGATGTATGAAGATGCCCTTGAACCTGGAGATTTGGGACCCATGGGATGGGTACCATGCAGTATTACTTGAAAGGGTCTGCGTTGGCTCACCCAACCTCACCGAACCTCTCAGCCCCAAGAGTGTCCACCCTTATGTCTCAATCAGCTGTGGGTCTAGATATGGTCAATCCAGTTTGCATCACAGCCCCTGAACGAATTTTGGAAGAATTTCTCTCTCTTTCACTGTCTTTGTTTCACGGGTTTTGAAAAGTAATTTATTTTTATAATGGGGTTTAGCTGCTTTTCACGGCTGTGTTTATGCCGCTTTACACCCCCTTGACTCACTTACAGAGAGATATCAATACATAGGTTTGAGGATTCTTACTAGTCAGATATATTCTTGTGCGGTGAATAGGGGGTGTTGAGTCCAGTTCACTGAAAAAGGAATAGGTCTTGTCTCTTACATATTGGGTTTATGGAACGGTATCGGAGCTAATTTGAAACCCTTGTTTTATGCATCACCCCACCTCACCTTTCCCGTTCAGCAGCCATAGTGTGTTTTCTAAACGTGTGACTCTGTTCTGTTTTGTAATTCAGTTCAAGTGTAGCGGTTTTTACATTCCCTCTCTAAGTGATATCTTATGATAAGTGTCTTTTTCTGTGTGACTTATTTCACTTAGAATCGTCGTACCTAAATCCACTCATCGTGCTGCTACTAGCCTTATGACGTTGATTTCATGGCTGAGTGATATTCCATTGTACATGAGGACCACAACTTCTTTATCCATTTTTCTCTTTCCTAGGATATTTAAGGTGTAATGAAGTGGGGGTTCTTGTCAACAGAGCAGCCCTAAACTTTGGGGTGCCTGTGTCTTGCTGATTTTTAGTTTTCCCAATTTATACGCCCATGAGTGGAAGTGCCCTATGCTCTCCAAGCTGGGTTTTTTAGATGTTTCAGGACACACCGTACACTTCTCCCGAGTGGCTGTTGGCAATTTACATCCCGCCCATCAGCGAAGCAAGTCTCCCATTTCTCCATGGCCGGTCGAGCAGTTCTGGTTTGGACACTTTTTTCCGCATGGCCCTTTTGCCCGCTGGGAAGCGAGACTTCTTTGGAGCGCTGATTGGCCTTTCCAGGTTGCTTGGTTGGCCAAAAAGGGCGTATGCGTTTTTTCCTGAATATATTCAGGAAAAAACGCATACGCCCTTTTTGGCCAAGGGCATTATTGTCCACGTTTGGCCGCTTTTCATGTGCTTTCAAGACGATTCGAATCTACCTCCTGAAATCTGTTTCCTGCAATTCTGCCTTGCTTTCAAAGCCTCTTCGTTGCCTTCCCTTAATATATTTGTGGACGAGAGGTATCATTTAAAACTCTGCAGGTTTGTGAATTGCAGTGCCCCTGAGCTCCATTTTTCAACTCGCTTTTTTGGGAGCTGGCCGCAAAAGCGCAGGATTGCTTCAGGCCCTCTTCTGGTTCTGGGGGGCAGGCTGAGCTTGTGCTTAATTCTTCTTCCTGATGGGAAAATAGAGTGACCTGTGCCTGTCCCAACACCTAGAGCTAGTCTCTCATTGGTTCCCCCTCTTCCCGTTCATCCTCAGGACAAATTGCAACCTGTACGGAACAGGAGGTAAAAGGTGCTGATTCTCCAAGGAGGGAGATGGCTAGTAAATCGGCTGGAATGGCGAACCCGAGCAAAGGAGATGAGAAATGAGGTGCGTTTTAGAAACCTTTCCCGATCACACGGTGTACCATCTTGTGGGTTTCTCATGCCTGTTTTCGATGTATGAAGATGCCCTTGAACCTGGAGATTTGGGACCCATGGGATGGGTACCATGCAGTATTACTTGAAAGGGTCTGCGTTGGCTCACCCAACCTCACCGAAACTCTCAGCCCCAAGAGTGTCCACCCTTATGTCTCAATCAGCTGTGGGTCTAGATATGGTCAATCCAGGTTGCATCACAGCCCCTGAACGAATTTTGGAAGAATTTCTCTCTCTTTCACTGTCTTTGTTTCACGGGTTTTGAAAAGTAATTTATTTTTATAATGGGGTTTAGCTGCTTTTCACGGCTGTGTTTATGCCGCTTTACACCCCCTTGACTCACTTACAGAGGGATATCAATACATAGGTTTGAAGATTCTTACTAGTCAGATATATTCTTGTGCGGTGAATAGGGGGTGTTGGGTCCAGTTCACTGAAAAAGGAATAGGTCTTGTCTCTTACATATTGGGTTTATGGAACGGTATCAGAGCTAATTTGAAACCCTTGTTTTATGCATCACCCCACCTCACCTTTCCCGTTCAGCAGCCATAGTGTGTTTTCTAAACGTGTGACTCTGTTCTGTTTTGTAATTCAGTTCAAGTGTAGCGGTTTTTACATTCCCTCTCTAAGTGATATCTTATGATAAGTGTCTTTTTCTGTGTGACTTATTTCACTTAGAATCGTCGTACCTAAATCCACTCATCGTGCTGCTACTAGCCTTATGACGTTGATTTCATGGCTGAGTGATATTCCATTGTACATGAGGACCACAACTTCTTTATCCATTTTTCTCTTTCCTAGGATATTTAAGGTGTAATGAAGTGGGGGTTCTTGTCAACAGAGCAGCCCTAAACTTTGGGGTGCCTGTGTCTTGCTGATTTTTAGTTTTCCCAATTTATACGCCCATGAGTGGAAGTGCCCTATGCTCTCCAAGCTGTGTTTTTTAGATGTTTCAGGACACACCGTACACTTCTCCCGAGTGGCTGTTGGCAATTTACATCCCGCCCATCAGCGAAGCAAGGCTCCCATTTCTCCATGGCCGGTCGTGCAGTTCTGGTTTGGACACTTTTTTCCGCATGGCCCTTTTGCCCGCTGGGAAGCGAGACTTCTTTGGAGCGCTGATTGGCCTTTCCAGGTTGCTTGGTTGGCCAAAAAGGGCGTATGCGTTTTTTCCTGAATATATTCAGGAAAAAACGCATACGCCCTTTTTGGCCAAGGGCATCATTGTCCACGTTTTGCCGCTTTTCATGTGCTTTCAAGGCGATTCGAATCTACCTCCTGAAATCTGTTTCCTGCAATTCTGCCTTGCTTTCAAAGCCTCTTCGTTGCCTTCCCTTAATATATTTGTGGACGAGAGGTATCATTTAAAACTCTGCAGGTTTGTGAATTGCAGTGCCCCTGAGCTCCATTTTTCAACTCGCTTTTTTGGGAGCTGGCCGCAAAAGCGCAGGATTGCTTCAGGCCCTCTTCTGGTTCTGGGGGGCAGGCTGAGCTTGTGCTTAATTCTTCTTCCTGATGGGAAAATAGAGTGACCTGTGCCTGTCCCAACACCTAGAGCTAGTCTCTCATTGGTTCCCCCTCTTCCCGTTCATCCTCAGGACAAATTGCAACCTGTACGGAACAGGAGGTAAAAGGTGCTGATTCTCCAAGGAGGGAGATGGCTAGTAAATCGGCTGGAATGGCGAACCCGAGCAAAGGAGATGAGAAATGAGGTGCGTTTTAGAAACCTTTCCCGATCACATGGTGTACCATCTTCTGGGTTTCTCATGCATGTTTTCAATGTATGAAGATGCCCTTGAACCTGGAGATTTGGGACCCATGGGATGGGTACCATGCAGTATTACTTGAAAGGGTCTGCGTTGGCTCACCCAACCTCACCGAACCTCTCAGCCCCAAGAGTGTCCACCCTTAAGTCTCAATCAGCTGTGGGTCTAGATATGGTCAATCCAGGTTGCATCACAGCCCCTGAATGAATTTTGTAAGAATTTCTCTCTCTTTCACTGTCTTTGTTTCACGGGTTTTGAAAAGTAATTTATTTTTATAATGGGGTTTAGCTGCTTTTCACGGCTGTGTTTATGCCGCTTTACACCCCCTTGACTCACTTACAGAGAGATATCAATACATAGGTTTGAGGATTCTTACTAGTCAGATATATTCTCGTGCGGTGAATAGGGGGTGTTGAGTCCAGTTCACTGAAAAAGGAATAGGTCTTGTCTCTTACATATTGGGTTTATGGAACGGTATCGGAGCTAACTTGAAACCCTTGTTTTATGCATCACCCCACCTCACCTTTCCCGTTCAGCAGCCATAGTGTGTTTTCTAAACGTGTGACTCTGTTCTGTTTTGTAATTCAGTTCAAGTGTAGCGGTTTTTACATTCCCTCTCTAAGTGATATCTTATGATAAGTGTCTTTTTCTGTGTGACTTATTTCACTTAGAATCGTCGTACCTAAATCCACTCATCGTGCTGCTACTAGCCTTATGACGTTGATTTCATGGCTGAGTGATATTCCATTGTACATGAGGACCACAACTTCTTTATCCATTTTTCTCTTTCCTAGGATATTTAAGGTGTAATGAAGTGGGGGTTCTTGTCAACAGAGCAGCCCTAAACTTTGGGGTGCCTGTGTCTTGCTGATTTTTAGTTTTCCCAATTTATACGCCCATGAGTGGAAGTGCCCTATGCTCTCCAAGCTGTGTTTTTTAGATGTTTCAGGACACACCGTACACTTCTCCCGAGTGGCTGTTGGCAATTTACATCCCGCCCATCAGCGAAGCAAGTCTCCCATTTCTCCATGGCCGGTCGAGCAGTTCTGGTTTGGACACTTTTTTCCGCATGGCCCTTTTGCCCGCTGGGAAGCGAGACTTCTTTGGAGCGCTGATTGGCCTTTCCAGGTTGCTTGGTTGGCCAAAAAGGGCGTATGCGTTTTTTCCTGAATATATTCAGGAAAAAACGCATACGCCCTTTTTGGCCAAGGGCATCATTGTCCACGTTTGGCCGCTTTTCATGTGCTTTCAAGGCGATTCGAATCTACCTCCTGAAATCTGTTTCCTGCAATTCTGCCTTGCTTTCAAAGCCTCTTCGTTGCCTTCCCTTAATATATTTGTGGACGAGAGGTATCATTTAAAACTCTGCAGGTTTGTGAATTGCAGTGCCCCTGAGCTCCATTTTTCAACTCGCTTTTTTGGGAGCTGGCCGCAAAAGCGCAGGATTGCTTCAGGCCCTCTTCTGGTTCTGGGGGGCAGGCTGAGCTTGTGCTTAATTCTTCTTCCTGATGGGAAAATAGAGTGACCTGTGCCTGTCCCAACACCTAGAGCTAGTCTCTCATTGGTTCCCCCTCTTCCCGTTCATCCTCAGGACAAATTGCAACCTGTACGGAACAGGAGGTTAAAGGTGCTGATTCTCCAAGGAGGGAGATGGCTAGTAAATCGGCTGGAATGGCGAACCCGAGCAAAGGAGATGAGAAATGAGGTGCGTTTTAGAAACCTTTCCCGATCACACGGTGTACCATCTTGTGGGTTTCTCATGCCTGTTTTCGATGTATGAAGATGCCCTTGAACCTGGAGATTTGGGACCCATGGGATGGGTACCATGCAGTATTACTTGAAAGGGTCTGCGTTGGCTCACCCAACCTCACCGAACCTCTCAGCCCCAAGAGTGTCCACCCTTATGTCTCAATCAGCTGTGGGTCTAGATATGGTCAATCCAGTTTGCATCACAGCCCCTGAACGAATTTTGGAAGAATTTCTCTCTCTTTCACTGTCTTTGTTTCACGGGTTTTGAAATGTAATTTATTTTTATAATGGGGTTTAGCTGCTTTTCACGGCTGTGTTTATGCCGCTTTACACCCCCTTGACTCACTTACAGAGGGATATCAATACATAGGTTTGAAGATTCTTACTAGTCAGATATATTCTTGTGCGGTGAATAGGGGGTGTTGAGTCCAGTTCACTGAAAAAGGAATAGGTCTTGTCTCTTACATATTGGGTTTATGGAACGGTATCGGAGCTAATTTGAAACCCTTGTTTTATGCATCACCCCACCTCACCTTTCCCGTTCAGCAGCCATAGTGTGTTTTCTAAACGTGTGACTCTGTTCTGTTTTGTAATTCAGTTCAAGTGTAGCGGTTTTTACATTCCCTCTCTAAGTGATATCTTATGATAAGTGTCTTTTTCTGTGTGACTTATTTCACTTAGAATCGTCGTACCTAAATCCACTCATCGTGCTGCTACTAGCCTTATGACGTTGATTTCATGGCTGAGTGATATTCCATTGTACATGAGGACCACAACTTCTTTATCCATTTTTCTCTTTCCTAGGATATTTAAGGTGTAATGAAGTGGGGGTTCTTGTCAACAGAGCAGCCCTAAACTTTGGGGTGCCTGTGTCTTGCTGATTTTTAGTTTTCCCAATTTATACGCCCATGAGTGGAAGTGCCCTATGCTCTCCAAGCTGTGTTTTTTAGATGTTTCAGGACACACCGTACACTTCTCCCGAGTGGCTGTTGGCAATTTACATCCCGCCCATCAGCGAAGCAAGTCTCCCATTTCTCCATGGCCGGTCGAGCAGTTCTGGTTTGGACACTTTTTTCCGCATGGCCCTTTTGCCCGCTGGGAAGCGAGACTTCTTTGGAGCGCTGATTGGCCTTTCCAGGTTGCTTGGTTGGCCAAAAAGGGCGTATGCGTTTTTTCCTGAATATATTCAGGAAAAAACGCATACGCCCTTTTTGGCCAAGGGCATCATTGTCCACGTTTTGCCGCTTTTCATGTGCTTTCAAGGCGATTCGAATCTACCTCCTGAAATCTGTTTCCTGCAATTCTGCCTTGCTTTCAAAGCCTCTTCGTTGCCTTCCCTTAATATATTTGTGGACGAGAGGTATCATTTAAAACTCTGCAGGTTTGTGAATTGCAGTGCCCCTGAGCTCCATTTTTCAACTCGCTTTTTTGGGAGCTGGCCGCAAAAGCGCAGGATTGCTTCAGGCCCTCTTCTGGTTCTGGGGGGCAGGCTGAGCTTGTGCTTAATTCTTCTTCCTGATGGGAAAATAGAGTGACCTGTGCCTGTCCCAACACCTAGAGCTAGTCTCTCATTGGTTCCCCCTCTTCCCGTTCATCCTCAGGACAAATTGCAACCTGTACGGAACAGGAGGTAAAAGGTGCTGATTCTCCAAGGAGGGAGATGGCTAGTAAATCGGCTGGAATGGCGAACCCGAGCAAAGGAGATGAGAAATGAGGTGCGTTTTAGAAACCTTTCCCGATCACACGGTGTACCATCTTCTGGGTTTCTCATGCCTGTTTTCGATGTATGAAGATGCCCTTGAACCTGGAGATTTGGGACCCATGGGATGGGTACCATGCAGTATTACTTGAAAGGGTCTGCGTTGGCTCACCCAACCTCACCGAACCTCTCAGCCCCAAGAGTGTCCACCCTTATGTCTCAATCAGCTGTGGGTCTAGATATGGTCAATCCAGTTTGCATCACAGCCCCTGAACGAATTTTGGAAGAATTTCTCTCTCTTTCACTGTCTTTGTTTCACGGGTTTTGAAAAGTAATTTATTTTTATAATGGGGTTTAGCTGCTTTTCACGGCTGTGTTTATGCCACTTTACACCCCCTTGACTCACTTACAGAGGGATATCAATACATAGGTTTGA
Organism: Balaenoptera acutorostrata; assembly: GCF_949987535.1. Lineage (NCBI taxonomy): Eukaryota > Metazoa > Chordata > Mammalia > Artiodactyla > Balaenopteridae > Balaenoptera > Balaenoptera acutorostrata. The sequence goes on from NW_026646506.1 coordinate 404,094, forward strand.
AGATTCTTACTAGTCAGATATATTCTTGTGCGGTGAATAGGGGGTGTTGAGTCCAGTTCACTGAAAAAGGAATAGGTCTTGTCTCTTACATATTGGGTTTATGGAACGGTATCAGAGCTAATTTGAAACCCTTGTTTTATGCATCACCCCACCTCACCTTTCCCGTTCAGCAGCCATAGTGTGTTTTCTAAACGTGTGACTCTGTTCTGTTTTGTAATTCAGTTCAAGTGTAGCGGTTTTTACATTCCCTCTCTAAGTGATATCTCATGATAAGTGTCTTTTTCTGTGTGACTTATTTCACTTAGAATCATCGTACCTAAATCCACTCATCGTGCTGCTACTAGCCTTATGACGTTGATTTCATGGCTGAGTGATATTCCATTGTACATGAGGACCACAACTTCTTTATCCATTTTTCTCTTTCCTAGGATATTTAAGGTGTAATGAAGTGGGGGTTCTTGTCAACAGAGCAGCCCTAAACTTTGGGGTGCCTGTGTCTTGCTGATTTTTAGTTTTCCCAATTTATACGCCCATGAGTGGAAGTGCCCTATGCTCTCCAAGCTGTGTTTTTTAGATGTTTCAGGACACACCGTACACTTCTCCCGAGTGGCTGTTGGCAATTTACATCCCGCCCATCAGCGAAGCAAGGCTCCCATTTCTCCATGGCCGGTCGTGCAGTTCTGGTTTGGACACTTTTTTCCGCATGGCCCTTTTGCCCGCTGGGAAGCGAGACTTCTTTGGAGCGCTGATTGGCCTTTCCAGGTTGCTTGGTTGGCCAAAAAGGGCGTATGCGTTTTTTCCTGAATATATTCAGGAAAAAACGCATACGCCCTTTTTGGCCAAGGGCATCATTGTCCACGTTTTGCCGCTTTTCATGTGCTTTCAAGGCGATTCGAATCTACCTCCTGAAATCTGTTTCCTGCAATTCTGCCTTGCTTTCAAAGCCTCTTCGTTGCCTTCCCTTAATATATTTGTGGACGAGAGGTATCATTTAAAACTCTGCAGGTTTGTGAATTGCAGTGCCCCTGAGCTCCATTTTTCAACTCGCTTTTTTGGGAGCTGGCCGCAAAAGCGCAGGATTGCTTCAGGCCCTCTTCTGGTTCTGGGGGGCAGGCTGAGCTTGTGCTTAATTCTTCTTCCTGATGGGAAAATAGAGTGACCTGTGCCTGTCCCAACACCTAGAGCTAGTCTCTCATTGGTTCCCCCTCTTCCCGTTCATCCTCAGGACAAATTGCAACCTGTACGGAACAGGAGGTAAAAGGTGCTGATTCTCCAAGGAGGGAGATGGCTAGTAAATCGGCTGGAATGGCGAACCCGAGCAAAGGAGATGAGAAATGAGGTGCGTTTTAGAAACCTTTCCCGATCACACGGTGTACCATCTTCTGGGTTTCTCATGCCTGTTTTCGATGTATGAAGATGCCCTTGAACCTGGAGATTTGGGACCCATGGGATGGGTACCATGCAGTATTACTTGAAAGGGTCTGCGTTGGCTCACCCAACCTCACCGAACCTCTCAGCCCCAAGAGTGTCCACCCTTATGTCTCAATCAGCTGTGGGTCTAGATATGGTCAATCCAGTTTGCATCACAGCCCCTGAACGAATTTTGGAAGAATTTCTCTCTCTTTCACTGTCTTTGTTTCACGGGTTTTGAAAAGTAATTTATTTTTATAATGGGGTTTAGCTGCTTTTCACGGCTGTGTTTATGCCGCTTTACACCCCCTTGACTCACTTACAGAGGGATATCAATACATAGGTTTGAAGATTCTTACTAGTCAGATATATTCTTGTGCGGTGAATAGGGGGTGTTGAGTCCAGTTCACTGAAAAAGGAATAGGTCTTGTCTCTTACATATTGGGTTTATGGAACGGTATCAGAGCTAATTTGAAACCCTTGTTTTATGCATCACCCCACCTCACCTTTCCCGTTCAGCAGCCATAGTGTGTTTTCTAAACGTGTGACTCTGTTCTGTTTTGTAATTCAGTTCAAGTGTAGCGGTTTTTACATTCCCTCTCTAAGTGATATCTCATGATAAGTGTCTTTTTCTGTGTGACTTATTTCACTTAGAATCATCGTACCTAAATCCACTCATCGTGCTGCTACTAGCCTTATGACGTTGATTTCATGGCTGAGTGATATTCCATTGTACATGAGGACCACAACTTCTTTATCCATTTTTCTCTTTCCTAGGATATTTAAGGTGTAATGAAGTGGGGGTTCTTGTCAACAGAGCAGCCCTAAACTTTGGGGTGCCTGTGTCTTGCTGATTTTTAGTTTTCCCAATTTATACGCCCATGAGTGGAAGTGCCCTATGCTCTCCAAGCTGTGTTTTTTAGATGTTTCAGGACACACCGTACACTTCTCCCGAGTGGCTGTTGGCAATTTACATCCCGCCCATCAGCGAAGCAAGGCTCCCATTTCTCCATGGCCGGTCGTGCAGTTCTGGTTTGGACACTTTTTTCCGCATGGCCCTTTTGCCCGCTGGGAAGCGAGACTTCTTTGGAGCGCTGATTGGCCTTTCCAGGTTGCTTGGTTGGCCAAAAAGGGCGTATGCGTTTTTTCCTGAATATATTCAGGAAAAAACGCATACGCCCTTTTTGGCCAAGGGCATCATTGTCCACGTTTTGCCGCTTTTCATGTGCTTTCAAGGCGATTCGAATCTACCTCCTGAAATCTGTTTCCTGCAATTCTGCCTTGCTTTCAAAGCCTCTTCGTTGCCTTCCCTTAATATATTTGTGGACGAGAGGTATCATTTAAAACTCTGCAGGTTTGTGAATTGCAGTGCCCCTGAGCTCCATTTTTCAACTCGCTTTTTTGGGAGCTGGCCGCAAAAGCGCAGGATTGCTTCAGGCCCTCTTCTGGTTCTGGGGGGCAGGCTGAGCTTGTGCTTAATTCTTCTTCCTGATGGGAAAATAGAGTGACCTGTGCCTGTCCCAACACCTAGAGCTAGTCTCTCATTGGTTCCCCCTCTTCCCGTTCATCCTCAGGACAAATTGCAACCTGTACGGAACAGGAGGTAAAAGGTGCTGATTCTCCAAGGAGGGAGATGGCTAGTAAATCGGCTGGAATGGCGAACCCGAGCAAAGGAGATGAGAAATGAGGTCCGTTTTAGAAACCTTTCCCGATCACATGGTGTACCATCTTCTGGGTTTCTCATGCTTGTTTTCGATGTATGAAGATGCCCTTGAACCTGGAGATTTGGGACCCATGGGATGGGTACCATGCAGTATTACTTGAAAGGGTCTGCGTTGGCTCACCCAACCTCACCGAACCTCTCAGCCCCAAGAGTGTCCACCCTTAAGTCTCAATCTGCTGTGGGTCTAGATATGGTCAATCCAGGTTGCATCACAGCCCCTGAACGAATTTTGTAAGAATTTCTCTCTCTTTCACTGTCTTTGTTTCACGGGTTTTGAAAAGTAATTTATTTTTATAATGGGGTTTAGCTGCTTTTCACGGCTGTGTTTATGCCACTTTACACCCCCTTGACTCACTTACAGAGAGATATCAATACATAGGTTTGAGGATTCTTACTAGTCAGATATATTCTTGTGCGGTGAATAGGGGGTGTTGAGTCCAGTTCACTGAAAAAGGAATAGGTCTTGTCTCTTACATATTGGGTTTATGGAACGGTATCGGAGCTAATTTGAAACCCTTGTTTTATGCATCACCCCACCTCACCTTTCCCGTTCAGCAGCCATAGTGTGTTTTCTAAACGTGTGACTCTGTTCTGTTTTGTAATTCAGTTCAAGTGTAGCGGTTTTTACATTCCCTCTCTAAGTGATATCTTATGATAAGTGTCTTTTTCTGTGTGACTTATTTCACTTAGAATCGTCGTACCTAAATCCACTCATCGTGCTGCTACTAGCCTTATGACGTTGATTTCATGGCTGAGTGATATTCCATTGTACATGAGGACCACAACTTCTTTATCCATTTTTCTCTTTCCTAGGATATTTAAGGTGTAATGAAGTGGGGGTTCTTGTCAACAGAGCAGCCCTAAACTTTGGGGTGCCTGTGTCTTGCTGATTTTTAGTTTTCCCAATTTATACGCCCATGAGTGGAAGTGCCCTATGCTCTCCAAGCTGTGTTTTTTAGATGTTTCAGGACACACCGTACACTTCTCCCGAGTGGCTGTTGGCAATTTACATCCCGCCCATCAGCGAAGCAAGTCTCCCATTTCTCCATGGCCGGTCGAGCAGTTCTGGTTTGGACACTTTTTTCCGCATGGCCCTTTTGCCCGCTGGGAAGCGAGACTTCTTTGGAGCGCTGATTGGCCTTTCCAGGTTGCTTGGTTGGCCAAAAAGGGCGTATGCGTTTTTTTCCTGAATATATTCAGGAAAAAACGCATACGCCCTTTTTGGCCAAGGGCATCATTGTCCACGTTTGGCCGCTTTTCATGTGCTTTCAAGGCGATTCGAATCTACCTCCTGAAATCTGTTTCCTGCAATTCTGCCTTGCTTTCAAAGCCTCTTCGTTGCCTTCCCTTAATATATTTGTGGACGAGAGGTATCATTTAAAACTCTGCAGGTTTGTGAATTGCAGTGCCCCTGAGCTCCATTTTTCAACTCGCTTTTTTGGGAGCTGGCCGCAAAAGCGCAGGATTGCTTCAGGCCCTCTTCTGGTTCTGGGGGGCAGGCTGAGCTTGTGCTTAATTCTTCTTCCTGATGGGAAAATAGAGTGACCTGTGCCTGTCCCAACACCTAGAGCTAGTCTCTCATTGGTTCCCCCTCTTCCCGTTCATCCTCAGGACAAATTGCAACCTGTACGGAACAGGAGGTAAAAGGTGCTGATTCTCCAAGGAGGGAGATGGCTAGTAAATCGGCTGGAATGGCGAACCCGAGCAAAGGAGATGAGAAATGAGGTGCGTTTTAGAAACCTTTCCCGATCACACGGTGTACCATCTTGTGGGTTTCTCATGCCTGTTTTCGATGTATGAAGATGCCCTTGAACCTGGAGATTTGGGACCCATGGGATGGGTACCATGCAGTATTACTTGAAAGGGTCTGCGTTGGCTCACCCAACCTCACCGAACCTCTCAGCCCCAAGAGTGTCCACCCTTATGTCTCAATCAGCTGTGGGTCTAGATATGGTCAATCCAGTTTGCATCACAGCCCCTGAACGAATTTTGGAAGAATTTCTCTCTCTTTCACTGTCTTTGTTTCACGGGTTTTGAAAAGTAATTTATTTTTATAATGGGGTTTAGCTGCTTTTCACGGCTGTGTTTATGCCGCTTTACACCCCCTTGACTCACTTACAGAGGGATATCAATACATAGGTTTGAAGATTCTTACTAGTCAGATATATTCTTGTGCGGTGAATAGGGGGTGTTGAGTCCAGTTCACTGAAAAAGGAATAGGTCTTCTCTCTTACATATTGGGTTTATGGAACGGTATCAGAGCTAATTTGAAACCCTTGTTTTATGCATCACCCCACCTCACCTTTCCCGTTCAGCAGCCATAGTGTGTTTTCTAAACGTGTGACTCTGTTCTGTTTTGTAATTCAGTTCAAGTGTAGCGGTTTTTACATTCCCTCTCTAAGTGATATCTTATGATAAGTGTCTTTTTCTGTGTGACTTATTTCACTTAGAATCGTCGTACCTAAATCCACTCATCGTGCTGCTACTAGCCTTATGACGTTGATTTCATGGCTGAGTGATATTCCATTGTACATGAGGACCACAACTTCTTTATCCATTTTTCTCTTTCCTAGGATATTTAAGGTGTAATGAAGTGGGGGTTCTTGTCAACAGAGCAGCCCTAAACTTTGGGGTGCCTGTGTCTTGCTGATTTTTAGTTTTCCCAATTTATACGCCCATGAGTGGAAGTGCCCTATGCTCTCCAAGCTGTGTTTTTTAGATGTTTCAGGACACACCGTACACTTCTCCCGAGTGGCTGTTGGCAATTTACATCCCGCCCATCAGCGAAGCAAGGCTCCCATTTCTCCATGGCCGGTCGTGCAGTTCTGGTTTGGACACTTTTTTCCGCATGGCCCTTTTGCCCGCTGGGAAGCGAGACTTCTTTGGAGCGCTGATTGGCCTTTCCAGGTTGCTTGGTTGGCCAAAAAGGGCGTATGCGTTTTTTCCTGAATATATTCAGGAAAAAACGCATACGCCCTTTTTGGCCAAGGGCATCATTGTCCACGTTTTGCCGCTTTTCATGTGCTTTCAAGGCGATTCGAATCTACCTCCTGAAATCTGTTTCCTGCAATTCTGCCTTGCTTTCAAAGCCTCTTCGTTGCCTTCCCTTAATATATTTGTGGACGAGAGGTATCATTTAAAACTCTGCAGGTTTGTGAATTGCAGTGCCCCTGAGCTCCATTTTTCAACTCGCTTTTTTGGGAGCTGGCCGCAAAAGCGCAGGATTGCTTCAGGCCCTCTTCTGGTTCTGGGGGGCAGGCTGAGCTTGTGCTTAATTCTTCTTCCTGATGGGAAAATAGAGTGACCTGTGCCTGTCCCAACACCTAGAGCTAGTCTCTCATTGGTTCCCCCTCTTCCCGTTCATCCTCAGGACAAATTGCAACCTGTACGGAACAGGAGGTAAAAGGTGCTGATTCTCCAAGGAGGGAGATGGCTAGTAAATCGGCTGGAATGGCGAACCCGAGCAAAGGAGATGAGAAATGAGGTGCGTTTTAGAAACCTTTCCCGATCACACGGTGTACCATCTTCTGGGTTTCTCATGCCTGTTTTCGATGTATGAAGATGCCCTTGAACCTGGAGATTTGGGACCCATGGGATGGGTACCATGCAGTATTACTTGAAAGGGTCTGCGTTGGCTCACCCAACCTCACCGAACCTCTCAGCCCCAAGAGTGTCCACCCTTATGTCTCAATCAGCTGTGGGTCTAGATATGGTCAATCCAGTTTGCATCACAGCCCCTGAACGAATTTTGTAAGAACTTCTCTCTCTTTCACTGTCTTTGTTTCACGGGTTTTGAAAAGTAATTTATTTTTATAATGGGGTTTAGCTGCTTTTCACGGCTGTGTTCATGCCGCTTTACACCCCCTTGACTCACTTACAGAGAGATATCAATACATAGGTTTGAGGATTCTTACTAGTCAGATATATTCTTGTGCGGTGAATAGGGGGTGTTGAGTCCAGTTCACTGAAAAAGGAATAGTTCTTGTCTCTTACATATTGGGTTTATGGAACGGTATCGGAGCTAATTTGAAACCCTTGTTTTATGCATCACCCCACCTCACCTTTCCCGTTCAGCAGCCATAGTGTGTTTTCTAAACGTGTGACTCTGTTCTGTTTTGTAATTCAGTTCAAGTGTAGCGGTTTTTACATTCCCTCTCTAAGTGATATCTTATGATAAGTGTCTTTTTCTGTGTGACTTATTTCACTTAGAATCGTCGTACCTAAATCCACTCATCGTGCTGCTACTAGCCTTATGACGTTGATTTCATGGCTGAGTGATATTCCATTGTACATGAGGACCACAACTTCTTTATCCATTTTCTCTTTCCTAGGATATTTAAGGTGTAATGAAGTGGGGGTTCTTGTCAACAGAGCAGCCCTAAACTTTGGGGTGCCTGTGTCTTGCTGATTTTTAGTTTTCCCAATTTATACACCCATGAGTGGAAGTGCCCTATGCTCTCCAAGCTGTGTTTTTTAGATGTTTCAGGACACACCGTACACTTCTCCCGAGTGGCTGTTGGCAATTTACATCCCGCCCATCAGCGAAGCAAGGCTCCCATTTCTCCATGGCCGGTCGTGCAGTTCTGGTTTGGACACTTTTTTCCGCATGGCCCTTTTGCCCGCTGGGAAGCGAGACTTCTTTGGAGCGCTGATTGGCCTTTCCAGGTTGCTTGGTTGGCCAAAAAGGGCGTATGCGTTTTTTCCTGAATATATTCAGGAAAAAACGCATACGCCCTTTTTGGCCAAGGGCATCATTGTCCACGTTTTGCCGCTTTTCATGTGCTTTCAAGGCGATTCGAATCTACCTCCTGAAATCTGTTTCCTGCAATTCTGCCTTGCTTTCAAAGCCTCTTCGTTGCCTTCCCTTAATATATTTGTGGACGAGAGGTATCATTTAAAACTCTGCAGGTTTGTGAATTGCAGTGCCCCTGAGCTCCATTTTTCAACTCGCTTTTTTGGGAGCTGGCCGCAAAAGCGCAGGATTGCTTCGGGCCGTCTTCTGGTTCTGGGGGGCAGGCTGAGCTTGTGCTTAATTCTTCTTCCTGATGGGAAAATAGAGTGACCTGTGCCTGTCCCAACACCTAGAGCTAGTCTCTCATTGGTTCCCCCTCTTCCCGTTCATCCTCAGGACAAATTGCAACCTGTACGGAACAGGAGGTTAAAGGTGCTGATTCTCCAAGGAGGGAGATGGCTAGTAAATCGGCTGGAATGGCGAACCCGAGCAAAGGAGATGAGAAATGAGGTGCGTTTTAGAAACCTTTCCCGATCACACGGTGTACCATCTTGTGGGTTTCTCATGCCTGTTTTCGATGTATGAAGATGCCCTTGAACCTGGAGATTTGGGACCCATGGGATGGGTACCATGCAGTATTACTTGAAAGGGTCTGCGTTGGCTCACCCAACCTCACCGAACCTCTCAGCCCCAAGAGTGTCCACCCTTATGTCTCAATCAGCTGTGGATCTAGATATGGTCAATCCAGGTTGCATCACAGCCCCTGAACGAATTTTGGAAGAATTTCTCTCTCTTTCACTGTCTTTGTTTCACGGGTTTTGAAAAGTAATTTATTTTTATAATGGGGTTTAGCTGCTTTTCACGGCTGTGTTTATGCCGCTTTACACCCCCTTGACTCACTTACAGAGAGATATCAATACATAGGTTTGAGGATTCTTACTAGTCAGATATATTCTTGTGCGGTGAATAGGGGGTGTTGAGTCCAGTTCACTGAAAAAGGAATAGTTCTTGTCTCTTACATATTGGGTTTATGGAACGGTATCGGAGCTAATTTGAAACCCTTGTTTTATGCATCACCCACCTCACCTTTCCCGTTCAGCAGCCATAGTGTGTTTTCTAAACGTGTGACTCTGTTCTGTTTTGTAATTCAGTTCAAGTGTAGCGGTTTTTACATTCCCTCTCTAAGTGATATCTTATGATAAGTGTCTTTTTCTGTGTGACTTATTTCACTTAGAATCATCGTACCTAAATCCACTCATCGTGCTGCTACTAGCCTTATGACGTTGATTTCATGGCTGAGTGATATTCCATTGTACATGAGGACCACAACTTCTTTATCCATTTTTCTCTTTCCTAGGATATTTAAGGTGTAATGAAGTGGGGGTTCTTGTCAACAGAGCAGCCCTAAACTTTGGGGTGCCTGTGTCTTGCTGATTTTTAGTTTTCCCAATTTATACGCCCATGAGTGGAAGTGCCCTATGCTCTCCAAGCTGTGTTTTTTAGATGTTTCAGGACACACCGTACACTTCTCCCGAGTGGCTGTTGGCAATTTACATCCCGCCCATCAGCGAAGCAAGGCTCCCATTTCTCCATGGCCGGTCGTGCAGTTCTGGTTTGGACACTTTTTTCCGCATGGCCCTTTTGCCCGCTGGGAAGCGAGACTTCTTTGGAGCGCTGATTGGCCTTTCCAGGTTGCTTGGTTGGCCAAAAAGGGCGTATGCGTTTTTTCCTGAATATATTCAGGAAAAAACACATACGCCCTTTTTGGCCAAGGGCATCATTGTCCACGTTTTGCCGCTTTTCATGTGCTTTCAAGGCGATTCGAATCTACCTCCTGAAATCTGTTTCCTGCAATTCTGCCTTGCTTTCAAAGCCTCTTCGTTGCCTTCCCTTAATATATTTGTGGACGAGAGGTATCATTTAAAACTCTGCAGGTTTGTGAATTGCAGTGCCCCTGAGCTCCATTTTTCAACTCGCTTTTTTGGGAGCTGGCCGCAAAAGCGCAGGATTGCTTCAGGCCCTCTTCTGGTTCTGGGGGGCAGGCTGAGCTTGTGCTTAATTCTTCTTCCTGATGGGAAAATAGAGTGACCTGTGCCTGTCCCAACACCTAGAGCTAGTCTCTCATTGGTTCCCCCTCTTCCCGTTCATCCTCAGGACAAATTGCAACCTGTACGGAACAGGAGGTAAAAGGTGCTGATTCTCCAAGGAGGGAGATGGCTAGTAAATCGGCTGGAATGGCGAACCCGAGCAAAGGAGATGAGAAATGAGGTGCGTTTTAGAAACCTTTCCCGATCACATGGTGTACCATCTTCTGGGTTTCTCATGCATGTTTTCGATGTATGAAGATGCCCTTGAACCTGGAGATTTGGGACCCATGGGATGGGTACCATGCAGTATTACTTGAAAGGGTCTGCGTTGGCTCACCCAACCTCACCGAACCTCTCAGCCCCAAGAGTGTCCACCCTTAAGTCTCAATCTGCTGTGGGTCTAGATATGGTCAATCCAGGTTGCATCACAGCCCCTGAACGAATTTTGTAAGAACTTCTCTCTCTTTCACTGTCTTTGTTTCACGGGTTTTGAAAAGTAATTTATTTTTATAATGGGGTTTAGCTGCTTTTCACGGCTGTGTTTATGCCGCTTTACACCCCCTTGACTCACTTACAGAGAGATATCAATACATAGGTTTGAGGATTCTTACTAGTCAGATATATTCTTGTGCGGTGAATAGGGGGTGTTGAGTCCAGTTCACTGAAAAAGGAATAGTTCTTGTCTCTTACATATTGGGTTTATGGAACGGTATCGGAGCTAATTTGAAACCCTTGTTTTATGCATCACCCCACCTCACCTTTCCCGTTCAGCAGCCATAGTGTGTTTTCCAAACGTGTGACTCTGTTCTGTTTTGTAATTCAGTTCAAGTGTAGCGGTTTTTTACATTCCCTCTCTAAGTGATATCTTATGATAAGTGTCTTTTTCTGTGTGTCTTATTTCACTTAGAATCATCGTACCTAAATCCACTCATCGTGCTGCTACTAGCCTTATGACGTTGATTTCATGGCTGAGTGATATTCCATTGTACATGAGGACCACAACTTCTTTATCCATTTTTCTCTTTCCTAGGATATTTAAGGTGTAATGAAGTGGGGGTTCTTGTCAACAGAGCAGCCCTAAACTTTGGGGTGCCTGTGTCTTGCTGATTTTTAGTTTTCCCAATTTATACGCCCATGAGTGGAAGTGCCCTATGCTCTCCAAGCTGTGTTTTTTAGATGTTTCAGGACACACCGTACACTTCTCCCGAGTGGCTGTTGGCAATTTACATCCCGCCCATCAGCGAAGCAAGGCTCCCATTTCTCCATGGCCGTTCGTGCAGTTCTGGTTTGGACACTTTTTTCCGCATGGCCCTTTTGCCCGCTGGGAAGCGAGACTTCTTTGGAGCGCTGATTGGCCTTTCCAGGTTGCTTGGTTGGCCAAAAAGGGCGTATGCGTTTTTTCCTGAATATATTCAGGAAAAAACGCATACGCCCTTTTTGGCCAAGGGCATCATTGTCCACGTTTTGCCGCTTTTCATGTGCTTTCAAGGCGATTCGAATCTACCTCCTGAAATCTGTTTCCTGCAATTCTGCCTTGCTTTCAAAGCCTCTTCGTTGCCTTCCCTTAATATATTTGTGGACAAGAGGTATCATTTAAAACTCTGCAGGTTTGTGAATTGCAGTGCCCCTGAGCTCCATTTTTCAACTCGCTTTTTTGGGAGCTGGCCGCAAAAGCGCAGGATTGCTTCAGGCCCTCTTCTGGTTCTGGGGGGCAGGCTGAGCTTGTGCTTAATTCTTCTTCCTGATGGGATAATAGAGTGACCTGTGCCTGTCCCAACACCTAGAGCTAGTCTCTCATTGGTTCCCCCTCTTCCCGTTCATCCTCAGGACAAATTGCAACCTGTACGGAACAGGAGGTAAAAGGTGCTGATTCTCCAAGGAGGGAGATGGCTAGTAAATCGGCTGGAATGGCGAACCCGAGCAAAGGAGATGAGAAATGAGGTGCGTTTTAGAAACCTTTCCCGATCACATGGTGTACCATTTTCTGGGTTTCTCATGCATGTTTTCGATGTATGAAGATGCCCTTGAACCTGGAGATTTGGGACCCATGGGATGGGTACCATGCAGTATTACTTGAAAGGGTCTGCGTTGGCTCACCCAACCTCACCGAACCTCTCAGCCCCAAGAGTGTCCACCCTTAAGTCTCAATCTGCTGTGGGTCTAGATATGGTCAATCCAGGTTGCATCACAGCCCCTGAACGAATTTTGTAAGAACTTCTCTCTCTTTCACTGTCTTTGTTTCACGGGTTTTGAAAAGTAATTTATTTTTATAATGGGGTTTAGCTGCTTTTCACGGCTGTGTTTATGCCGCTTTACACCCCCTTGACTCACTTACAGAGAGATATCAATACATAGGTTTGAGGATTCTTACTAGTCAGATATATTCTTGTGCGGTGAATAGGGGGTGTTGAGTCCAGTTCACTGAAAAAGGAATAGTTCTTGTCTCTTACATATTGGGTTTATGGAACGGTATCGGAGCTAATTTGAAACCCTTGTTTTATGCATCACCCCACCTCACCTTTCCCGTTCAGCAGCCATAGTGTGTTTTCTAAACGTGTGACTCTGTTCTGTTTTGTAATTCAGTTCAAGTGTAGCGGTTTTTACATTCCCTCTCTAAGTGATATCTTATGATAAGTGTCTTTTTCTGTGTGACTTATTTCACTTAGAATCGTCGTACCTAAATCCACTCATCGTGCTGCTACTAGCCTTATGACGTTGATTTCATGGCTGAGTGATATTCCATTGTACATGAGGACCACAACTTCTTTATCCATTTTCTCTTTCCTAGGATATTTAAGGTGTAATGAAGTGGGGGTTCTTGTCAACAGAGCAGCCCTAAACTTTGGGGTGCCTGTGTCTTGCTGATTTTTAGTTTTCCCAATTTATACACCCATGAGTGGAAGTGCCCTATGCTCTCCAAGCTGTGTTTTTTAGATGTTTCAGGACACACCGTACACTTCTCCCGAGTGGCTGTTGGCAATTTACATCCCGCCCATCAGCGAAGCAAGGCTCCCATTTCTCCATGGCCGGTCGTGCAGTTCTGGTTTGGACACTTTTTTCCGCATGGCCCTTTTGCCCGCTGGGAAGCGAGACTTCTTTGGAGCGCTGATTGGCCTTTCCAGGTTGCTTGGTTGGCCAAAAAGGGCGTATGCGTTTTTTCCTGAATATATTCAGGAAAAAACGCATACGCCCTTTTTGGCCAAGGGCATCATTGTCCACGTTTTGCCGCTTTTCATGTGCTTTCAAGGCGATTCGAATCTACCTCCTGAAATCTGTTTCCTGCAATTCTGCCTTGCTTTCAAAGCCTCTTCGTTGCCTTCCCTTAATATATTTGTGGACGAGAGGTATCATTTAAAACTCTGCAGGTTTGTGAATTGCAGTGCCCCTGAGCTCCATTTTTCAACTCGCTTTTTTGGGAGCTGGCCGCAAAAGCGCAGGATTGCTTCAGGCCCTCTTCTGGTTCTGGGGGGCAGGCTGAGCTTGTGCTTAATTCTTCTTCCTGATGGGAAAATAGAGTGACCTGTGCCTGTCCCAACACCTAGAGCTAGTCTCTCATTGGTTCCCCCTCTTCCCGTTCATCCTCAGGACAAATTGCAACCTGTACGGAACAGGAGGTAAAAGGTGCTGATTCTCCAAGGAGGGAGATGGCTAGTAAATCGGCTGGAATGGCGAACCCGAGCAAAGGAGATGAGAAATGAGGTGCGTTTTAGAAACCTTTCCCGATCACATGGTGTACCATTTTCTGGGTTTCTCATGCATGTTTTCGATGTATGAAGATGCCCTTGAACCTGGAGATTTGGGACCCATGGGATGGGTACCATGCAGTATTACTTGAAAGGGTCTGCGTTGGCTCACCCAACCTCACCGAACCTCTCAGCCCCAAGAGTGTCCACCCTTAAGTCTCAATCTGCTGTGGGTCTAGATATGGTCAATCCAGGTTGCATCACAGCCCCTGAACGAATTTTGTAAGAACTTCTCTCTCTTTCACTGTCTTTGTTTCACGGGTTTTGAAAAGTAATTTATTTTTATAATGGGGTTTAGCTGCTTTTCACGGCTGTGTTTATGCCGCTTTACACCCCCTTGACTCACTTACAGAGAGATATCAATACATAGGTTTGAGGATTCTTACTAGTCAGATATATTCTTGTGCGGTGAATAGGGGGTGTTGAGTCCAGTTCACTGAAAAAGGAATAGTTCTTGTCTCTTACATATTGGGTTTATGGAACGGTATCGGAGCTAATTTGAAACCCTTGTTTTATGCATCACCCCACCTCACCTTTCCCGTTCAGCAGCCATAGTGTGTTTTCTAAACGTGTGACTCTGTTCTGTTTTGTAATTCAGTTCAAGTGTAGCGGTTTTTACATTCCCTCTCTAAGTGATATCTTATGATAAGTGTCTTTTTCTGTGTGACTTATTTCACTTAGAATCGTCGTACCTAAATCCACTCATCGTGCTGCTACTAGCCTTATGACGTTGATTTCATGGCTGAGTGATATTCCATTGTACATGAGGACCACAACTTCTTTATCCATTTTCTCTTTCCTAGGATATTTAAGGTGTAATGAAGTGGGGGTTCTTGTCAACAGAGCAGCCCTAAACTTTGGGGTGCCTGTGTCTTGCTGATTTTTAGTTTTCCCAATTTATACACCCATGAGTGGAAGTGCCCTATGCTCTCCAAGCTGTGTTTTTTAGATGTTTCAGGACACACCGTACACTTCTCCCGAGTGGCTGTTGGCAATTTACATCCCGCCCATCAGCGAAGCAAGGCTCCCATTTCTCCATGGCCGGTCGTGCAGTTCTGGTTTGGACACTTTTTTCCGCATGGCCCTTTTGCCCGCTGGGAAGCGAGACTTCTTTGGAGCGCTGATTGGCCTTTCCAGGTTGCTTGGTTGGCCAAAAAGGGCGTATGCGTTTTTTCCTGAATATATTCAGGAAAAAACGCATACGCCCTTTTTGGCCAAGGGCATCATTGTCCACGTTTTGCCGCTTTTCATGTGCTTTCAAGGCGATTCGAATCTACCTCCTGAAATCTGTTTCCTGCAATTCTGCCTTGCTTTCAAAGCCTCTTCGTTGCCTTCCCTTAATATATTTGTGGACGAGAGGTATCATTTAAAACTCTGCAGGTTTGTGAATTGCAGTGCCCCTGAGCTCCATTTTTCAACTCGCTTTTTTGGGAGCTGGCCGCAAAAGCGCAGGATTGCTTCAGGCCCTCTTCTGGTTCTGGGGGGCAGGCTGAGCTTTTGGTTAATTCTTCTTCCTGATGGGAAAATAGAGTGACCTGTGCCTGTCCCAATACCTAGAGCTAGTCTCTCATTGGTTCCCCCTCTTCCCATTCATCCTCAGGACAAATTGCAACCTGTACGGAACAGGAGGTAAAAGGTGCTGATTCTCCAAGGTGGGAGATGGCTAGTAAATCGGCTGGAATGGCGAACCCGAGCAAAGGAGATGAGAAATGAGGTGCGTTTTAGAAACCTTTCCCGATCACACGGTGTACCATCTTGTGGGTTTCTCATGCCTGTTTTCGATGTATGAAGATGCCCTTGAACCTGGAGATTTGGGACCCATGGGATGGGTACCATGCAGTATTACTTGAAAGGGTCTGCGTTGGCTCACCCAACCTCACCGAACCTCTCAGCCCCAAGAGTGTCCACCCTTATGTCTCAATCAGCTGTGGGTCTAGATATGGTCAATCCAGGTTGCATCACAGCCCCTGAACGAATTTTGTAAGAACTTCTCTCTCTTTCACTGTCTTTGTTTCACGGGTTTTGAAAAGTAATTTATTTTTATAATGGGGTTTAGCTGCTTTTCACGGCTGTGTTTATGCCGCTTTACACCCCCTTGACTCACTTACAGAGAGATATCAATACATAGGTTTGAGGATTCTTACTAGTCAGATATATTCTTGTGCGGTGAATAGGGGGTGTTGAGTCCAGTTCACTGAAAAAGGAATAGTTCTTGTCTCTTACATATTGGGTTTATGGAACGGTATCGGAGCTAATTTGAAACCCTTGTTTTATGCATCACCCCACCTCACCTTTCCCGTTCAGCAGCCATAGTGTGTTTTCTAAACGTGTGACTCTGTTCTGTTTTGTAATTCAGTTCAAGTGTAGCGGTTTTTACATTCCCTCTCTAAGTGATATCTTATGATAAGTGTCTTTTTCTGTGTGACTTATTTCACTTAGAATCGTCGTACCTAAATCCACTCATCGTGCTGCTACTAGCCTTATGACGTTGATTTCATGGCTGAGTGATATTCCATTGTACATGAGGACCACAACTTCTTTATCCATTTTCTCTTTCCTAGGATATTTAAGGTGTAATGAAGTGGGGGTTCTTGTCAACAGAGCAGCCCTAAACTTTGGGGTGCCTGTGTCTTGCTGATTTTTAGTTTTCCCAATTTATACGCCCATGAGTGGAAGTGCCCTATGCTCTCCAAGCTGTGTTTTTTAGATGTTTCAGGACACACCGTACACTTCTCCCGAGTGGCTGTTGGCAATTTACATCCCGCCCATCAGCGAAGCAAGGCTCCCATTTCTCCATGGCCGGTCGTGCAGTTCTGGTTTGGACACTTTTTTCCGCATGGCCCTTTTGCCCGCTGGGAAGCGAGACTTCTTTGGAGCGCTGATTGGCCTTTCCAGGTTGCTTGGTTGGCCAAAAAGGGCGTATGCGTTTTTTCCTGAATATATTCAGGAAAAAACGCATACGCCCTTTTTGGCCAAGGGCATCATTGTCCACGTTTTGCCGCTTTTCATGTGCTTTCAAGGCGATTCGAATCTACCTCCTGAAATCTGTTTCCTGCAATTCTGCCTTGCTTTCAAAGCCTCTTCGTTGCCTTCCCTTAATATATTTGTGGACGAGAGGTATCATTTAAAACTCTGCAGGTTTGTGAATTGCAGTGCCCCTGAGCTCCATTTTTCAACTCGCTTTTTTGGGAGCTGGCCGCAAAAGCGCAGGATTGCTTCAGGCCCTCTTCTGGTTCTGGGGGGCAGGCTGAGCTTTTGGTTAATTCTTCTTCCTGATGGGAAAATAGAGTGACCTGTGCCTGTCCCAATACCTAGAGCTAGTCTCTCATTGGTTCCCCCTCTTCCCATTCATCCTCAGGACAAATTGCAACCTGTACGGAACAGGAGGTAAAAGGTGCTGATTCTCCAAGGTGGGAGATGGCTAGTAAATCGGCTGGAATGGCGAACCCGAGCAAAGGAGATGAGAAATGAGGTGCGTTTTAGAAACCTTTCCCGATCACACGGTGTACCATCTTGTGGGTTTCTCATGCCTGTTTTCGATGTATGAAGATGCCCTTGAACCTGGAGATTTGGGACCCATGGGATGGGTACCATGCAGTATTACTTGAAAGGGTCTGCATTGGCTCACCCAACCTCACCGAACCTCTCAGCCCCAAGAGTGTCCACCCTTATGTCTCAATCAGCTGTGGGTCTAGATATGGTCAATCCAGGTTGCATCACAGCCCCTGAACGAATTTTGTAAGAACTTCTCTCTCTTTCACTGTCTTTGTTTCACGGGTTTTGAAAAGTAATTTATTTTTATAATGGGGTTTAGCTGCTTTTCACGGCTGTGTTTATGCCGCTTTACACCCCCTTGACTCACTTACAGAGAGATATCAATACATAGGTTTGAGGATTCTTACTAGTCAGATATATTCTTGTGCGGTGAATAGGGGGTGTTGAGTCCAGTTCACTGAAAAAGGAATAGTTCTTGTCTCTTACATATTGGGTTTATGGAACGGTATCGGAGCTAATTTGAAACCCTTGTTTTATGCATCACCCCACCTCACCTTTCCCGTTCAGCAGCCATAGTGTGTTTTCTAAACGTGTGACTCTGTTCTGTTTTGTAATTCAGTTCAAGTGTAGCGGTTTTTACATTCCCTCTCTAAGTGATATCTTATGATAAGTGTCTTTTTCTGTGTGACTTATTTCACTTAGAATCGTCGTACCTAAATCCACTCATCGTGCTGCTACTAGCCTTATGACGTTGATTTCATGGCTGAGTGATATTCCATTGTACATGAGGACCACAACTTCTTTATCCATTTTCTCTTTCCTAGGATATTTAAGGTGTAATGAAGTGGGGGTTCTTGTCAACAGAGCAGCCCTAAACTTTGGGGTGCCTGTGTCTTGCTGATTTTTAGTTTTCCCAATTTATACGCCCATGAGTGGAAGTGCCCTATGCTCTCCAAGCTGTGTTTTTTAGATGTTTCAGGACACACCGTACACTTCTCCCGAGTGGCTGTTGGCAATTTACATCCCGCCCATCAGCGAAGCAAGGCTCCCATTTCTCCATGGCCGGTCGTGCAGTTCTGGTTTGGACACTTTTTTCCGCATGGCCCTTTTGCCCGCTGGGAAGCGAGACTTCTTTGGAGCGCTGATTGGCCTTTCCAGGTTGCTTGGTTGGCCAAAAAGGGCGTATGCGTTTTTTCCTGAATATATTCAGGAAAAAACGCATACGCCCTTTTTGGCCAAGGGCATCATTGTCCACGTTTTGCCGCTTTTCATGTGCTTTCAAGGCGATTCGAATCTACCTCCTGAAATCTGTTTCCTGCAATTCTGCCTTGCTTTCAAAGCCTCTTCGTTGCCTTCCCTTAATATATTTGTGGACAAGAGGTATCATTTAAAACTCTGCAGGTTTGTGAATTGCAGTGCCCCTGAGCTCCATTTTTCAACTCGCTTTTTTGGGAGCTGGCCGCAAAAGCGCAGGATTGCTTCAGGCCCTCTTCTGGTTCTGGGGGGCAGGCTGAGCTTGTGCTTAATTCTTCTTCCTGATGGGAAAATAGAGTGACCTGTGCCTGTCCCAACACCTAGAGCTAGTCTCTCATTGGTTCCCCCTCTTCCCGTTCATCCTCAGGACAAATTGCAACCTGTACGGAACAGGAGGTAAAAGGTGCTGATTCTCCAAGGAGGGAGATGGCTAGTAAATCGGCTGGAATGGCGAACCCGAGCAAAGGAGATGAGAAATGAGGTGCGTTTTAGAAACCTTTCCCGATCACATGGTGTACCATTTTCTGGGTTTCTCATGCATGTTTTCGATGTATGAAGATGCCCTTGAACCTGGAGATTTGGGACCCATGGGATGGGTACCATGCAGTATTACTTGAAAGGGTCTGCGTTGGCTCACCCAACCTCACCGAACCTCTCAGCCCCAAGAGTGTCCACCCTTAAGTCTCAATCTGCTGTGGGTCTAGATATGGTCAATCCAGGTTGCATCACAGCCCCTGAACGAATTTTGTAAGAACTTCTCTCTCTTTCACTGTCTTTGTTTCACGGGTTTTGAAAAGTAATTTATTTTTATAATGGGGTTTAGCTGCTTTTCACGGCTGTGTTTATGCCGCTTTACACCCCCTTGACTCACTTACAGAGAGATATCAATACATAGGTTTGAGGATTCTTACTAGTCAGATATATTCTTGTGCGGTGAATAGGGGGTGTTGAGTCCAGTTCACTGAAAAAGGAATAGTTCTTGTCTCTTACATATTGGGTTTATGGAACGGTATCGGAGCTAATTTGAAACCCTTGTTTTATGCATCACCCCACCTCACCTTTCCCGTTCAGCAGCCATAGTGTGTTTTCTAAACGTGTGACTCTGTTCTGTTTTGTAATTCAGTTCAAGTGTAGCGGTTTTTACATTCCCTCTCTAAGTGATATCTTATGATAAGTGTCTTTTTCTGTGTGACTTATTTCACTTAGAATCGTCGTACCTAAATCCACTCATCGTGCTGCTACTAGCCTTATGACGTTGATTTCATGGCTGAGTGATATTCCATTGTACATGAGGACCACAACTTCTTTATCCATTTTCTCTTTCCTAGGATATTTAAGGTGTAATGAAGTGGGGGTTCTTGTCAACAGAGCAGCCCTAAACTTTGGGGTGCCTGTGTCTTGCTGATTTTTAGTTTTCCCAATTTATACACCCATGAGTGGAAGTGCCCTATGCTCTCCAAGCTGTGTTTTTTAGATGTTTCAGGACACACCGTACACTTCTCCCGAGTGGCTGTTGGCAATTTACATCCCGCCCATCAGCGAAGCAAGGCTCCCATTTCTCCATGGCCGGTCGTGCAGTTCTGGTTTGGACACTTTTTTCCGCATGGCCCTTTTGCCCGCTGGGAAGCGAGACTTCTTTTGAGCGCTGATTGGCCTTTCCAGGTTGCTTGGTTGGCCAAAAAGGGCGTATGCGTTTTTTCCTGAATATATTCAGGAAAAAACGCATACGCCCTTTTTGGCCAAGGGCATCATTGTCCACGTTTTGCCGCTTTTCATGTGCTTTCAAGGCGATTCGAATCTACCTCCTGAAATCTGTTTCCTGCAATTCTGCCTTGCTTTCAAAGCCTCTTCGTTGCCTTCCCTTAATATATTTGTGGACGAGAGGTATCATTTAAAACTCTGCAGGTTTGTGAATTGCAGTGCCCCTGAGCTCCATTTTTCAACTCGCTTTTTTGGGAGCTGGCCGCAAAAGCGCAGGATTGCTTCAGGCCCTCTTCTGGTTCTGGGGGGCAGGCTGAGCTTTTGGTTAATTCTTCTTCCTGATGGGAAAATAGAGTGACCTGTGCCTGTCCCAATACCTAGAGCTAGTCTCTCATTGGTTCCCCCTCTTCCCATTCATCCTCAGGACAAATTGCAACCTGTACGGAACAGGAGGTAAAAGGTGCTGATTCTCCAAGGTGGGAGATGGCTAGTAAATCGGCTGGAATGGCGAACCCGAGCAAAGGAGATGAGAAATGAGGTGCGTTTTAGAAACCTTTCCCGATCACACGGTGTACCATCTTGTGGGTTTCTCATGCCTGTTTTCGATGTATGAAGATGCCCTTGAACCTGGAGATTTGGGACCCATGGGATGGGTACCATGCAGTATTACTTGAAAGGGTCTGCGTTGGCTCACCCAACCTCACCGAACCTCTCAGCCCCAAGAGTGTCCACCCTTATGTCTCAATCAGCTGTGGGTCTAGATATGGTCAATCCAGGTTGCATCACAGCCCCTGAACGAATTTTGTAAGAACTTCTCTCTCTTTCACTGTCTTTGTTTCACGGGTTTTGAAAAGTAATTTATTTTTATAATGGGGTTTAGCTGCTTTTCACGGCTGTGTTTATGCCGCTTTACACCCCCTTGACTCACTTACAGAGAGATATCAATACATAGGTTTGAGGATTCTTACTAGTCAGATATATTCTTGTGCGGTGAATAGGGGGTGTTGAGTCCAGTTCACTGAAAAAGGAATAGTTCTTGTCTCTTACATATTGGGTTTATGGAACGGTATCGGAGCTAATTTGAAACCCTTGTTTTATGCATCACCCCACCTCACCTTTCCCGTTCAGCAGCCATAGTGTGTTTTCTAAACGTGTGACTCTGTTCTGTTTTGTAATTCAGTTCAAGTGTAGCGGTTTTTACATTCCCTCTCTAAGTGATATCTTATGATAAGTGTCTTTTTCTGTGTGACTTATTTCACTTAGAATCGTCGTACCTAAATCCACTCATCGTGCTGCTACTAGCCTTATGACGTTGATTTCATGGCTGAGTGATATTCCATTGTACATGAGGACCACAACTTCTTTATCCATTTTCTCTTTCCTAGGATATTTAAGGTGTAATGAAGTGGGGGTTCTTTTCAACAGAGCAGCCCTAAACTTTGGGGTGCCTGTGTCTTGCTGATTTTTAGTTTTCCCAATTTATACACCCATGAGTGGAAGTGCCCTATGCTCTCCAAGCTGTGTTTTTTAGATGTTTCAGGACACACCGTACACTTCTCCCGAGTGGCTGTTGGCAATTTACATCCCGCCCATCAGCGAAGCAAGGCTCCCATTTATCCATGGCCGGTCGTGCAGTTCTGGTTTGGACACTTTTTTCCTCATGGCCCTTTTGCCCGCTGGGAAGCGAGACTTCTTTGGAGCGCTGATTGGCCTTTCCAGGTTGCTTGGTTGGCCAAAAAGGGCGTATGCGTTTTTTCCTGAATATATTCAGGAAAAAACGCATACGCCCTTTTTGGCCAAGGGCATCATTGTCCACGTTTTGCCGCTTTTCATGTGGTTTCAAGGCGATTCGAATCTACCTCCTGAAATCTGTTTCCTGCAATTCTGCCTTGCTTTCAAAGCCTCTTCGTTGCCTTCCCTTAATATATTTGTGGACGAGAGGTATCATTTAAAACTCTGCAGGTTTGTGAATTGCAGTGCCCCTGAGCTCCATTTTTCAACTCGCTTTTTTGGGAGCTGGCCGCAAAAGCGCAGGATTGCTTCAGGCCCTCTTCTGGTTCTGGGGGGCAGGCTGAGCTTTTGGTTAATTCTTCTTCCTGATGGGAAAATAGAGTGACCTGTGCCTGTCCCAATACCTAGAGCTAGTCTCTCATTGGTTCCCCCTCTTCCCATTCATCCTCAGGACAAATTGCAACCTGTACGGAACAGGAGGTAAAAGGTGCTGATTCTCCAAGGTGGGAGATGGCTAGTAAATCGGCTGGAATGGCGAACCCGAGCAAAGGAGATGAGAAATGAGGTGCGTTTTAGAAACCTTTCCCGATCACACGGTGTACCATCTTGTGGGTTTCTCATGCCTGTTTTCGATGTATGAAGATGCCCTTGAACCTGGAGATTTGGGACCCATGGGATGGGTACCATGCAGTATTACTTGAAAGGGTCTGCGTTGGCTCACCCAACCTCACCGAACCTCTCAGCCCCAAGAGTGTCCACCCTTATGTCTCAATCAGCTGTGGGTCTAGATATGGTCAATCCAGGTTGCATCACAGCCCCTGAACGAATTTTGTAAGAACTTCTCTCTCTTTCACTGTCTTTGTTTCACGGGTTTTGAAAAGTAATTTATTTTTATAATGGGGTTTAGCTGCTTTTCACGGCTGTGTTTATGCCGCTTTACACCCCCTTGACTCACTTACAGAGAGATATCAATACATAGGTTTGAGGATTCTTACTAGTCAGATATATTCTTGTGCGGTGAATAGGGGGTGTTGAGTCCAGTTCACTGAAAAAGGAATAGTTCTTGTCTCTTACATATTGGGTTTATGGAACGGTATCGGAGCTAATTTGAAACCCTTGTTTTATGCATCACCCCACCTCACCTTTCCCGTTCAGCAGCCATAGTGTGTTTTCTAAACGTGTGACTCTGTTCTGTTTTGTAATTCAGTTCAAGTGTAGCGGTTTTTACATTCCCTCTCTAAGTGATATCTTATGATAAGTGTCTTTTTCTGTGTGACTTATTTCACTTAGAATCGTCGTACCTAAATCCACTCATCGTGCTGCTACTAGCCTTATGACGTTGATTTCATGGCTGAGTGATATTCCATTGTACATGAGGACCACAACTTCTTTATCCATTTTCTCTTTCCTAGGATATTTAAGGTGTAATGAAGTGGGGGTTCTTTTCAACAGAGCAGCCCTAAACTTTGGGGTGCCTGTGTCTTGCTGATTTTTAGTTTTCCCAATTTATACACCCATGAGTGGAAGTGCCCTATGCTCTCCAAGCTGTGTTTTTTAGATGTTTCAGGACACACCGTACACTTCTCCCGAGTGGCTGTTGGCAATTTACATCCCGCCCATCAGCGAAGCAAGGCTCCCATTTATCCATGGCCGGTCGTGCAGTTCTGGTTTGGACACTTTTTTCCTCATGGCCCTTTTGCCCGCTGGGAAGCGAGACTTCTTTGGAGCGCTGATTGGCCTTTCCAGGTTGCTTGGTTGGCCAAAAAGGGCGTATGCGTTTTTTCCTGAATATATTCAGGAAAAAACGCATACGCCCTTTTTGGCCAAGGGCATCATTGTCCACGTTTTGCCGCTTTTCATGTGCTTTCAAGGCGATTCGAATCTACCTCCTGAAATCTGTTTCCTGCAATTCTGCCTTGCTTTCAAAGCCTCTTCGTTGCCTTCCCTTAATATATTTGTGGACGAGAGGTATCATTTAAAACTCTGCAGGTTTGTGAATTGCAGTGCCCCTGAGCTCCATTTTTCAACTCGCTTTTTTGGGAGCTGGCCGCAAAAGCGCAGGATTGCTTCAGGCCCTCTTCTGGTTCTGGGGGGCAGGCTGAGCTTTTGGTTAATTCTTCTTCCTGATGGGAAAATAGAGTGACCTGTGCCTGTCCCAATACCTAGAGCTAGTCTCTCATTGGTTCCCCCTCTTCCCATTCATCCTCAGGACAAATTGCAACCTGTACGGAACAGGAGGTTAAAGGTGCTGATTCTCCAAGGTGGGAGATGGCTAGTAAATCGGCTGGAATGGCGAACCCGAGCAAAGGAGATGAGAAATGAGGTGCGTTTTAGAAACCTTTCCCGATCACACGGTGTACCATCTTGTGGGTTTCTCATGCCTGTTTTCGATCTATGAAGATGCCCTTGAACCTGGAGATTTGGGACCCATGGGATGGGTACCATGCAGTATTACTTGAAAGGGTCTGCGTTGGCTCACCCAACCTCACCGAAACTCTCAGCCCCAAGAGTGTCCACCCTTATGTCTCAATCAGCTGTGGGTCTAGATGTGGTCAATCAGGTTGCATCACAGCCCCTGAACGAATTTTGGAAGAATTTCTCTCTCTTTCACTGTCTTTGTTTCACGGGTTTTGAAAAGTAATTTATTTTTATAATGGGGTTTAGCTGCTTTTCACGGCTGTGTTTATGCCGCTTTACACCCCCTTGACTCACTTACAGAGGGATATCAATACATAGGTTTGAAGATTCTTCCTAGTCAGATATATTCTTGTGCGGTGAATAGGGGGTGTTGAGTCCAGTTCACTGAAAAAGGAATAGTTCTTGTCTCTTACATATTGGGTTTATGGAACGGTATCAGAGCTAATTTGAAACCCTTGTTTTATGCATCACCCCACCTCACCTTTCCCGTTCAGCAGCCATAGTGTGTTTTCTAAACGTGTGACTCTGTTCTGTTTTGTAATTCAGTTCAAGTGTAGCGGTTTTTACATTCCCTCTCTAAGTGATATCTTATGATAAGTGTCTTTTTCTGTGTGACTTATTTCACTTAGAATCGTCGTACCTAAATCCACTCATCGTGCTGCTACTAGCCTTATGACGTTGATTTCATGGCTGAGTGATATTCCATTGTACATGAGGACCACAACTTCTTTATCCATTTTTCTCTTTCCTAGGATATTTAAGGTGTAATGAAGTGGGGGTTCTTGTCAACAGAGCAGCCCTAAACTTTGGGGTGCCTGTGTCTTGCTGATTTTTAGTTTTCCCAATTTATACGCCCATGAGTGGAAGTGCCCTATGCTCTCCAAGCTGTGTTTTTTAGATGTTTCAGGACACACCGTACACTTCTCCCGAGTGGCTGTTGGCAATTTACATCCCGCCCATCAGCGAAGCAAGGCTCCCATTTCTCCATGGCCGGTCGTGCAGTTCTGGTTTGGACACTTTTTTCCGCATGGCCCTTTTGCCCGCTGGGAAGCGAGACTTCTTTGGAGCGCTGATTGGCCTTTCCAGGTTGCTTGGTTGGCCAAAAAGGGCGTATGCGTTTTTTCCTGAATATATTCAGGAAAAAACGCATACGCCCTTTTTGGCCAAGGGCATCATTGTCCACGTTTTGCCGCTTTTCATGTGCTTTCAAGGCGATTCGAATCTACCTCCTGAAATCTGTTTCCTGCAATTCTGCCTTGCTTTCAAAGCCTCTTCGTTGCCTTCCCTTAATATATTTGTGGACGAGAGGTATCATTTAAAACTCTGCAGGTTTGTGAATTGCAGTGCCCCTGAGCTCCATTTTTCCACTCGCTTTTTTGGGAGCTGGCCGCAAAAGCGCAGGATTGCTTCAGGCCCTCTTCTGGTTCTGGGGGGCAGGCTGAGCTTTTGCTTAATTCTTCTTCCTGATGGGAAAATAGAGTGACCTGTGCCTGTCCCAACACCTAGAGCTAGTCTCTCATTGGTTCGCCCTCTTCCCGTTCATCCTCAGGACAAATTGCAACCTGTACGGAACAGGAGGTAAAAGGTGCTGATTCTCCAAGGAGGGAGATGGCTAGTAAATCGGCTGGAATGGCGAACCCGAGCAAAGGAGATGAGAAATGAGGTGCGTTTTAGAAACCTTTCCCGATCACATGGTGTACCATCTTCTGGGTTTCACATGCATGTTTTCGATGTATGAAGATGCCCTTGAACCTGGAGATTTGGGACCCATGGGATGGGTACCATGCAGTATTACTTGAAAGGGTCTGCGTTGGCTCACCCAACCTCACCGAACCTCTCAGCCCCAAGAGTATCCACCCTTATGTCTCAATCAGCTGTGGGTCTAGATATGGTCAATCCAGGTTGCATCACAGCCCCTGAACGAATTTTGGAAGAATTTCTCTCTCTTTCACTGTCTTTGTTTCACGGGTTTTGAAAAGTAATTTATTTTTATAATGGGGTTTAGCTGCTTTTCACGGCTGTGTTTATGCCGCTTTACACCCCCTTGACTCACTTACAGAGAGGTATCAATACATAGGTTTGAAGATTCTTACTAGTCAGATATATTCTTGTGCGGTGAATAGGGGGTGTTGAGTCCAGTTCACTGAAAAAGGAATAGGTCTTGTCCCTTACATATTGGGTTTATGGAACGGTATCAGAGCTAATTTGAAACCCTTGTTTTATGCATCACCCCACCTCACCTTTCCCGTTCAGCAGCCATAGTGTGTTTTCTAAACGTGTGACTCTGTTCTGTTTTGTAATTCAGTTCAAGTGTAGCGGTTTTTACATTCCCTCTCTAAGTGATATCTTATGATAAGTGTCTTTTTCTGTGTGACTTATTTCACTTAGAATCGTCGTACCTAAATCCACTCATCGTGCTGCTACTAGCCTAATGACGTTGATTTCATGGCTGAGTGATATTCCATTGTACAAGAGGACCACAACTTCTTTATCCATTTTTCTCTTTCCTAGGATATTTAAGGTGTAATGAAGTGGGGGTTCTTGTCAACAGAGCAGCCCTAAACTTTGGGGTGCCTGTGTCTTGCTGATTTTTAGTTTTCCCAATTTATACGCCCATGAGTTGAAGTGCCCTATGCTCTCCAAGCTGTGTTTTTTAGATGTTTCAGGACACACCGTACACTTCTCCCGAGTGGCTGTTGGCAATTTACATCCCACCCATCAGCGAAGCAAGGCTCCCATTTCTCCATGGCCGGTCGTGCAGTTCTGGTTTAGACACTTTTTTCCGCATGGCCCTTTTGCCCGCTGGGAAGCAAGACTTCTTTGGAGCGCTGATTGGCCTTTCCAGGTTGCTTGGTTGGCCAAAAAGGGCGTATGCGTTTTTTCCTGAATATATTCAGGAAAAAACGCATACGCCCTTTTTGGCCAAGGGCATCATTGTCCACGTTTTGCCGCTTTGCATGTGCTTTCAAGGCGATTCGAATCTACCTCCTGAAATCTGTTTCCTGCAATTCTGCCTTGCTTTCAAAGCCTCTTCGTTGCCTTCCCTTAATATATTTGTGGACGAGAGGTATCATTTAAAACTCTGCAGGTTTGTGAATTGCAGGGCCCCTGAGCTCCATTTTTCCACTCGCTTTTTTGGGAGCTGGCCGCAAAAGCGCAGGATTGCTTCAGGCCCTCTTCTGGTTCTGGGGGGCAGGCTGAGCTTGTGCTTAATTCTTCTTCCTGATGGGAAAATAGAGTGACCTGTGCCTGTCCCAACACCTAGAGCTAGTCTCTCATTGGTTCCCCCTCTTCCCGTTCATCCTCAGGACAAATTGCAACCTGTACGGAACAGGAGGTTAAAGGTGCTGATTCTCCAAGGAGGGAGATGGCTAGTAAATCGGCTGGAATGGCGAACCCGAGCAAAGGAGATGAGAAATGAGGTGCGTTTTAGAAACCTTTCCCGATCACACGGTGTACCATCTTCTGGGTTTCTCATGCCTGTTTTCGATGTAGGAAGATGCCCTTGAACCTGGAGATTTGGGACCCATGGGATGGGTACCATGCAGTATTACTTGAAAGGGTCTGCGTTGGCTCACCCAACCTCACCGAACCTCTCAGCCCCAAGAGTGTCCACCCTTATGTCTCAATCAGCTGTGGGTCTAGATATGGTCAATCCAGGTTGCATCACAGCCCCTGAACGAATTTTGGAAGAATTTCTCTTTCACTGTCTTTGTTTCACGGGTTTTGATAAGTAATTTATTTTTATAATGGGGTTTAGCTGCTTTTCACGGCTGTGTTTATGCCGCTTTACATCCCCTTGACTCACTTACAGAGAGATATCAATACATAGGTTTGAGGATTCTTACTAGTCAGATATATTCTTGTGCGGTGAATAGGGGGTGTTGAGTCCAGTTCACTGAAGAAGAATAGGTCTTGTCTCTTACATATTGGGTTTATGGAACGGTATTGGAGCTAATTTGAAACCCTTGTTTTATGCATCACCCCACCTCACCTTTCCCGTTCAGCAGCCATAGTGTGTTTTCTAAACGTGTGACTCTGTTCTGTTTTGTAATTCAGTTCAAGTGTAGCGGTTTTTACATTCCCTCTCTAAGTGATATCTTATGATAAGTGTCTTTTTCTGTGTGACTTATTTCACTTAGAATTGTCGTACCTAAATCCACTCATCGTGCTGCTACTAGCCTTATGACGTTGATTTCATGGCTGAGTGATATTCCATTGTACATGAGGACCACAACTTCTTTATCCATTTTTCTCTTTCCTAGGATATTTAAGGTGTAATGAAGTGGGGGTTCTTGTCAACAGAGCAGCCCTAAACTTTGGGGTGCCTGTGTCTTGCTGATTTTTAGTTTTCCCAATTTATACGCCCATGAGTGGAAGTGCCCTATGCTCTCCAAGCTGTGTTTTTTAGATGTTTCAGGACACACCGTACACTTCTCCCGAGTGGCTGTTGGCAATTTACATCCCGCCCATCAGCGAAGCAAGTCTCCCATTTCTCCATGGCCGGTCGTGCAGTTCTGGTTTGGACACTTTTTTCCGCATGGCCCTTTTGCCCGCTGGGAAGCGAGACTTCTTTGGAGCGCTGATTGGCCTTTCCAGGTTGCTTGGTTGGCCAAAAAGGGCGTATGCGTTTTTTCCTGAATATATTCAGGAAAAAACGCATACGCCCTTTTTGGCCAAGGGCATCATTGTCCACGTTTTGCCGCTTTGCATGTGCTTTCAAGGCGATTCGAATCTACCTCCTGAAATCTGTTTCCTGCAATTCTGCCTTGCTTTCAAAGCCTCTTTGCTGCCTTCCCTTAATATATTTGTGGACGAGAGGTATCATTTAAAACTCTGCAGGTTTGTGAATTGCAGTGCCCCTGAGCTCCATTTTCCAACTCGCTTTTTTGGGAGCTGGCCGCAAAAGCGCAGGATTGCTTCAGGCCCTCTTCTGGTTCTGGGGGCAGGCTGAGCTTGTGCTTAATTCTTCTTCCTGATGGGAAAATATAGTGACCTGTGCCTGTCCCAACACCTAGAGCTAGTCTCTCATTTGTTCCCCCTCTTCCCGTTCATCCTCAGGACAAATTGCAACCTGTACGGAACAGGAGGTTAAAGGTGCTGATTCTCCAAGGAGGGAGATGGCTAGTAAATCAGCTGGAATGGCGAACCCGAGCAAAGGAGATGAGAAATGAGGTGCGTTTTAGAAATCTTTCCCGATTACATGGTGTACCATCTTCTGGGTTTCTCATGCCTGATTTCGATGTAGGAAGATGCCCTTGAACCTGGAGATTTGGGACCCATGGGATGGGTACCATGCAGTATTACTTGAAAGGGTCTGCGTTGGCTCACCCAACCTCACCGAACCTCTCAGCCCCAAGAGTATCCACCCTTATGTCTCAATCAGCTGTGGGTCTAGATATGGTCAATCCAGGTTGCATCACAGCCCCTGAACGAAGTTTGGAAGAATTTCTCTCTCTTTCACTGTCTTTGTTTCACGGGTTTTGAAAAGTAATTTATTTTTATAATGGGGTTTAGCTGCTTTTCACGGCTGTGTTTATGCCGCTTTACACCCCCTTGACTCACTTACAGAGAGATATCAATACATAGGTTTGAGGATTCTTACTAGTCAGATATATTCTTGTGCGGTGAATAGGGGGTGTTGAGTCCAGTTCACTGAAAAAGGACTAGGTCTTGTCTCTTACATATTGGGTTTATGGAACGGTATCGGAGCTAATTTGAAACCCTTGTTTTATGCATCACCCCACCTCACCTTTCCCGTTCAGCAGCCATAGTGTGTTTTCTAAACGTGTGACTCTGTTCTGTTTTGTAATTCAGTTCAAGTGTAGCGGTTTTTACATTCCCTCTCTAAGTGATATCTTAGGATAAGTGTCTTTTTCTGTGTGACTTATTTCACTTAGAATCGTCGTACCTAAATCCACTCATCGTGCTGCTACTAGCCTAATGACGTTGATTTCATGGCTGAGTGATATCCCATTGTACATGAGGACCACAACTTCTTTATCCATTTTTCTCTTTCCTAGGATATTTAAGGTGTAATGAAGTGGGGGTTCTTGTCAACAGAGCAGCCCTAAACTTTGGGGTGCCTGTGTCTTGCTGATTTTTAGTTTTCCCAATTTATACGCCCATGAGTGGAAGTGCCCTATGCTCTCCAAGCTGTGTTTTTTAGATGTTTCAGGACACATCGTACACTTCTCCCGAGTGACTGTTGGCAATTTACATCCCGCCCATCAGCGAAGCAAGTCTCCCATTTCTCCATGGCCAGTCGTGCAGTTCTGGTTTGGACACTTTTTTCCGCATGGCCCTTTTGCCCGCTGGGAAGCGAGACTTCTTTGGAGCGCTGATTTGTCTTTCCAGGTTGTTTGGTTGGCCAAAAAGGGCGTATGCGTTTTTTCCTGAATATATTCAGGAAAAAACGCATACGCCCTTTTTGGCCAAGGGCATCATTGTCCACGTTTTGCCGCTTTTCATGTGCTTTCAAGGCGATTCGAATCTACCTCCTGAAATCTGTTTCCTGCAATTCTGCCTTGCTTTCAAAGCCTCTTCGTTGCCTTCCCTTAATATATTTGTGGACGAGAGGTATCATTTAAAACTCTGCAGGTTTGTGAATTGCAGTGCCCCTGAGCTCCATTTTTCAACTCGCTTTTTTGGGAGCTGGCCGCAAAAGCGCAGGATTGCTTCAGGCCCTCTTCTGGTTCTGGGGGGCAGGCTGAGCTTGTGCTTAATTCTTCTTCCTGATGGGAAAATAGAGTGACCTGTGCCTGTCCCAACACCTAGAGCTAGTCTCTCATTGGTTCGCCCTCTTCCCGTTCATCCTCAGGACAAATTGCAACCTGTACGGAACAGGAGGTTAAAGGTGCTGATTCTCCAAGGAGGGAGATGGCTAGTAAATCGGCTGGAATGGCGAACCCGAGCAAAGGAGATGAGAAATGAGGTGCGTTTTAGAAACCTTTCCCGATCACATGGTGTACCATCTTCTGGGTTTCTCATGCCTGATTTCGATGTAGGAAGATGCCCTTGAACCTGGAGATTTGGGACCCATGGGATGGGTACCATGCAGTATTACTTGAAAGGGTCTGCGTTGGCTCACCCAACCTCACCGAACCTCTCAGCCCCAAGAGTGTCCACCCTTATGTCTCAATCAGCTGTGGGTCTAGATATGGTCAATCCAGGTTGCATCACAGCCCCTGAACGAATTTTGTAAGAATTTCTCTCTCTTTCACTGTCTTTGTTTCACGGGTTTTGAAAAGTAATTTATTTTTATAATGGGGTTTAGCTGCTTTTCACGGCTGTGTTTATGCCGCTTTACACCCCCTTGACTCACTTACAGAGAGATATCAATACATAGGTTTGAGGATTCTTACTAGTCAGATATATTCTTGTGCGGTGAATAGGGGGTGTTGAGTCCAGTTCACTGAAAAAGGAATAGGTCTTGTCTCTTACATATTGGGTTTATGGAACGGTATCGGAGCTAATTTGAAACCCTTGTTTTATGCATCACCCCACCTCACCTTTCCCGTTCAGCAGCCATAGTGTGTTTTCTAAACGTGTGAATCTGTTCTGTTTTGTATTTCAGTTCAAGTGTAGCGGTTTTTACATTCCCTCTCTAAGTGATATCTTATGATAAGTGTCTTTTTCTGTGTGACTTATTTCACTTAGAATCGTCGTACCTAAATCCACTCATCGTGCTGCTACTAGCCTAATGACGTTGATTTCATGGCTGAGTGATATTCCATTGTACATGAGGACCACAACTTCTTTATCCATTTTTCTCTTTCCTAGGATATTTAAGGTGTAATGAAGTGGGGGTTCTTGTCAACAGAGCAGCCCTAAACTTTGGGGTGCCTGTGTCTTGCTGATTTTTAGTTTTCCCAATTTATACGCCCATGAGTGGAAGTGCCCTATGCTCTCCAAGCTGTGTTTTTTAGATGTTTCAGGACACACCGTACACTTCTCCCGAGTGGCTGTTGGCAATTTACATCCCGCCCATCAGCGAAGCAAGGCTCCCATTTCTCCATGGCCGGTCGTGCAGTTCTGGTTTGGACACTTTTTTCCGCATGGCCCTTTTGCCCGCTGGGAAGCGAGACTTCTTTGGAGCGCTGATTGGCCTTTCCAGGTTGCTTGGTTGGCCAAAAAGGGCGTATGCGTTTTTTCCGGAATATATTCAGGAAAAAACGCATACGCCCTTTTTGGCCAAGGGCATCATTGTCCACGTTTTGCCGCTTTTCATGTGCTTTCAAGGCGATTCGAATCTACCTCCTGAAATCTGTTTCCTGCAATTCTGCCTTGCTTTCAAAGCCTCTTCGTTGCCTTCCCTTAATATATTTGTGGACGAGAGGTATCATTTAAAACTCTGCAGCTTTGTCAATTGCAGTGCCCCTGAGCTCCATTTTTCCACTCGCTTTTTTGGGAGCTGGCCGCAAAAGCGCAGGATTGCTTCAGGCCCTCTTCTGGTTCTGGGGGGCAGGCTGAGCTTGTGCTTAATTCTTCTTCCTGATGGGAAAATAGAGTGACCTGTGCCTGTCCCCAACACCTAGAGCTAGTCTCTCATTGGTTCCCCCTCTTCCCGTTCATCCTCAGGACAAATTGCAACCTGTACGGAACAGGAGGTTAAAGGTGCTGATTCTCCAAGGAGGGAGATGGCTAGTAAATCGGCTGGAATGGCGAACCCGAGCAAAGGAGATGAGAAATGAGGTGCGTTTTAGAAACCTTTCCCGATCACATGGTGTACCATCTTCTGGGTTTCTCATGCCTGATTTCGATGTAGGAAAATGCCCTTGAACCTGGAGATTTGGGGACCCATGGGATGGGTACCATGCAGTATTACTTGAAAGGGTCTGCGTTGGCTCACCCAACCTCACCGAACCTCTCAGGCCCAAGAGTGTCCACCCTTATGTCTCAATCAGCTGTGGGTCTAGATATGGTCAATCCAGGTTGCATCACAGCCCCTGAACGAATTTTGGAAGAATTTCTCTCTCTTTCACTGTCTTTGTTTCACGGGTTTTGAAAAGTAATTTATTTTTATAATGGGGTTTAGCTGCTTTTCACGGCTGTGTTTATGCCGCTTTACACCCCCTTGACTCACTTACAGAGAGATATCAATACATAGGTTTGAGGATTACTAGTCAGATATATTCTTGTGCGGTGAATAGGGTGTGTTGAGTCCAGTTCACTGAAGAAGAATAGGTCTTGTCTCTTACATATTGGGTTTATGGAACGGTATTGGAGCTAATTTGAAACCCTTGTTTTATGCATCACCCCACCTCACCTTTCCCGTTCAGCAGCCATAGTGTGTTTTCTAAACGTGTGACTCTGTTCTGTTTTGTAATTCAGTTCAAGTGTAGCGGTTTTTACATTCCCTCTCTAAGTGATATCTTAGGATAAGTGTCTTTTTCTGTGTGACTTATTTCACTTAGAATCGTCGTACCTAAATCCACTCATCGTGCTGCTACTAGCCTTATGACGTTGATTTCATTGCTGAGTGATATTCCATTGTACATGAGGACCACAACTTCTTTATCCACTTTTCTCTTTCCTAGGATATTTAAGGTGTAATGAAGTGGGGGTTCTTGTCAACAGAGCAGCCCTAAACTTTGGGGTGCCTGTGTCTTGCTGATTTTTAGTTTTCCCAATTTATACGCCCATGAGTGGAAGTGCCCTATGCTCTCCAAGCTGTGTTTTTTAGATGTTTCAGGACACACCGTACACTTCTCCCGAGTGGCTGTTGGCAATTTACATCCCGCCCATCAGCGAAGCAAGGCTCCCATTTCTCCATGGCCGGTCGTGCAGTTCTGGTTTGGACACTTTTTTCCGCATGGCCCTTTTGCCCGCTGGGAAGCGAGACTTCTTTGGAGCGCTGATTGGCCTTTCCAGGTTGCTTGGTTGGCCAAAAAGGGCGTATGCGTTTTTTCCGGAATATATTCAGGAAAAAACGCATACGCCCTTTTTGGCCAAGGGCATCATTGTCCACGTTTTGCCGCTTTTCATGTGCTTTCAAGGCGATTCGAATCTACCTCCTGAAATCTGTTTCCTGCAATTCTGCCTTGCTTTCAAAGCCTCTTCGTTGCCTTCCCTTAATATATTTGTGGACGAGAGGTATCATTTAAAACTCTGCAGCTTTGTCAATTGCAGTGCCCCTGAGCTCCATTTTTCCACTCGCTTTTTTGGGAGCTGGCCGCAAAAGCGCAGGATTGCTTCAGGCCCTCTTCTGGTTCTGGGGGGCAGGCTGAGCTTGTGCTTAATTCTTCTTCCTGATGGGAAAATAGAGTGACCTGTGCCTGTCCCAACACCTAGAGCTAGTCTCTCATTGGTTCCCCCTCTTCCCGTTCATCCTCAGGACAAATTGCAACCTGTACGGAACAGGAGGTTAAAGGTGCTGATTCTCCAAGGAGGGAGATGGCTAGTAAATCGGCTGGAATGGCGAACCCGAGCAAAGGAGATGAGAAATGAGGTGCGTTTTAGAAACCTTTCCCGATCACATGGTGTACCATCTTCTGGGTTTCTCATGCCTGATTTCGATGTAGGAAAATGCCCTTGAACCTGGAGATTTGGGACCCATGGGATGGGTACCATGCAGTATTACTTGAAAGGGTCTGCGTTGGCTCACCCAACCTCACCGAACCTCTCAGGCCCAAGAGTGTCCACCCTTATGTCTCAATCAGCTGTGGGTCTAGATATGGTCAATCCAGGTTGCATCACAGCCCCTGAACGAATTTTGGAAGAATTTCTCTCTCTTTCACTGTCTTTGTTTCACGGGTTTTGAAAAGTAATTTATTTTTATAATGGGGTTTAGCTGCTTTTCACGGCTGTGTTTATGCCGCTTTACACCCCCTTGACTCACTTACAGAGAGATATCAATACATAGGTTTGAGGATTCTTACTAGTCAGATATATTCTTGTGCGGTGAATAGGGTGTGTTGAGTCCAGTTCACTGAAGAAGAATAGGTCTTGTCTCTTACATATTGGGTTTATGGAACGGTATTGGAGCTAATTTGAAACCCTTGTTTTATGCATCACCCCACCTCACCTTTCCCGTTCAGCAGCCATAGTGTGTTTTCTAAACGTGTGACTCTGTTCTGTTTTGTAATTCAGTTCAAGTGTAGCGGTTTTTACATTCCCTCTCTAAGTGATATCTTAGGATAAGTGTCTTTTTCTGTGTGACTTATTTCACTTAGAATCGTCGTACCTAAATCCACTCATCGTGCTGCTACTAGCCTTATGACGTTGATTTCATGGCTGAGTGATATTCCATTGTACATGAGGACCACAACTTCTTTATCCACTTTTCTCTTTCCTAGGATATTTAAGGTGTAATGAAGTGGGGGTTCTTGTCAACAGAGCAGCCCTAAATTTTGGGGGTGCCTGTGTCTTGCTGATTTTTAGTTTTCCCAATTTATACGCCCATGAGTGGAAGTGCCCTATGCTCTCCAAGCTGTGTTTTTTAGATGTTTCAGGAAACACCGTACACTTCTCCCGAGTGGCTGTTGGCAATTTACATCCCGCCCATCAGCGAAGCAAGGCTCCCATTTCTCCATGGTCGGTCGTGCAGTTCTGGTTTGGACACTTTTTTCCGCATGGCCCTTTTGCCCGCTGGGAAGCGAGACTTCTTTGGAGCGCTGATTGGCCTTTCCAGGTTGCTTGGTTGGCCAAAAAGGGCGTATGCGTTTTTTCCTGAATATATTCAGGAAAAAACGCATACGCCCTTTTTGGCCAAGGGCATCATTGTCCACGTTTTGCCGCTTTTCATGTGCTTTCAAGGCGATTCGAATCTACCTCCTGAAATCTGTTTCCTGCAATTCTGCCTTGCTTTCAAAGCCTCTTCGTTGCCTTCCCTTAATATATTTGTGGACGAGAGGTATCATTTAAAACTCTGCAGGTTTGTGAATTGCAGTGCCCCTGAGCTCCATTTTTCCACTCGCTTTTTTGGGAGCTGGCCGCAAAAGCGCAGGATTGCTTCAGGCCCTCTTCTGGTTCTGGGGGGCAGGCTGAGCTTGTGCTTAATTCTTCTTCCTGATGGGAAAATAGAGTGACCTGTGCCTGTCCCAACACCTAGAGCTAGTCTCTCATTGGTTCCCCCTCTTCCCGTTCATCCTCAGGACAAATTGCAACCTGTACGGAACAGGAGGTTAAAGGTGCTGATTCTCCAAGGAGGGAGATGGCTAGTAAATCGGCTGGAATGGCGAACCCGAGCAAAGGAGATGAGAAATGAGGTGCGTTTTAGAAACCTTTCCCGATCACATGGTGTACCATCTTCTGGGTTTCTCATGCCTGATTTCGATGTAGGAAGATGCCCTTGAACCTGGAGATTTGGGACCCATGGGATGGGTACCATGCAGTATTACTTGAAAGGGTCTGCGTTGGCTCACCCAACCTCACCGAACCTCTCAGCCCCAAGAGTGTCCACCCTTATGTCTCAATCAGCTGTGGGTCTAGATATGGTCAATCCAGGTTGCATCACAGCCCCTGAACGAATTTTGGAAGAATTTCTCTCTCTTTCACTGTCTTTGTTTCACGGGTTTTGAAAAGTAATTTATTTTTATAATGGGGTTTAGCTGCTTTTCACGGCTGTGTTTATGCCGCTTTACACCCCCTTGACTCACTTACAGAGAGATATCAATACATAGGTTTGAGGATTCTTACTAGTCAGATATATTCTTGTGCGGTGAATAGGGGGTGTTGAGTCCAGTTCACTGAAAAAGGAATAGGTCTTGTCTCTTACATATTGGGTTTATGGAACGGTATCGGAGCTAATTTGAAACCCTTGTTTTATGCATCACCCCACCTCACCTTTCCCGTTCAGCAGCCATAGTGTGTTTTCTAAACGTGTGACTCTGTTCTGTTTTGTATTTCAGTTCAAGTGTAGCGGTTTTTACATTCCCTCTCTAAGTGATATCTTATGATAAGTGTCTTTTTCTGTGTGACTTATTTCACTTAGAATCGTCGTACCTAAATCCACTCATCGTGCTGCTACTAGCCTAATGACGTTGATTTCATGGCTGAGTGATATTCCATTGTACATGAGGACCACAACTTCTTTATCCATTTTTCTCTTTCCTAGGATATTTAAGGTGTAATGAAGTGGGGGTTCTTGTCAACAGAGCAGCCCTAAACTTTGGGGTGCCTGTGTCTTGCTGATTTTTAGTTTTCCCAATTTATACGCCCATGAGTGGAAGTGCCCTATGCTCTCCAAGCTGTGTTTTTTAGATGTTTCAGGACACACCGTACACTTCTCCCGAGTGGCTGTTGGCAATTTACATCCCGCCCATCAGCGAAGCAAGTCTCCCATTTCTCCATGGCCGGTCGTGCAGTTCTGGTTTGGACACTTTTTTCCGCATGGCCCTTTTGCCCGCTGGGAAGCGAGACTTCTTTGGAGCGCTGATTGGCCTTTCCAGGTTGCTTGGTTGGCCAAAAAGGGCGTATGCGTTTTTTCCTGAATATATTCAGGAAAAAACGCATACGCCCTTTTTGGCCAAGGGCATCATTGTCCACGTTTTGCCGCTTTTCATGTGCTTTCAAGGCGATTCGAATCTACCTCCTGAAATCTGTTTCCTGCAATTCTGCCTTGCTTTCAAAGCCTCTTCGTTGCCTTCCCTTAATATATTTGTGGACGAGAGGTATCATTTAAAACTCTGCAGGTTTGTGAATTGCAGTGCCCCTGAGCTCCATATTTCAACTCGCTTTTTTGGGAGCTGGCCGCAAAAGCCCATAATTGCTTCAGGCCCTCTTCTGGTTCTGGGGGGCAGGCTGAGCTTGTGCTTAATTCTTCTTCCTGATGGGAAAATAGAGTGACCTGTGCCTGTCCCAACACCTAGAGCTAGTCTCTCATTGGTTCCCCCTCTTCCCGTTCATCCTCAGGACAAATTGCAACCTGTACGGAACAGGAGGTTAAAGGTGCTGATTCTCCAAGGAGGGAGATGGCTAGTAAATCGGCTGGAATGGCGAACCCGAGCAAAGGAGATGAGAAATGAGGTCGTTTTAGAAACCTTTCCCGATCACATGGTGTACCATCTTCTGGGTTTCTCATGCCTGATTTCGATGTAGGAAGATGCCCTTGAACCTGGAGATTTGGGACCCATGGGATGGGTACCATGCAGTATTACTTGAAAGGGTCTGCGTTGGCTCACCCAACCTCACCGAACCTCTCACCCCAAGAGTGTCCACCCTTATGTCTCAATCAGCTGTGGGTCTAGATATGGTCAATCCAGGTTGAATCACAGCCCCTGAACGAATTTTGGAAGAATTTCTCTCTCTTTCACTGTCTTTGTTTCACGGGTTTTGAAAAGTAATTTATTTTTATAATGGGGTTTAGCTGCTTTTCACGGCTGTGTTTATGCCGCTTTACACCCCCTTGACTCACTTACAGAGAGATATCAATACATAGGTTTGAGGATTCTTACTAGTCAGATATATTCTTGTGCGGTGAATAGGGGGTGTTGAGTCCAGTTCACTGAAAAAGGAATAGGTCTTGTCTCTTACATATTGGGTTTATGGAACGGTATCGGAGCTAATTTGAAACCCTTGTTTTATGCATCACCCCACCTCACCTTTCCCGTTCAGCAGCCATAGTGTGTTTTCTAAACGTGTGACTCTGTTCTGTTTTGTATTTCAGTTCAAGTGTAGCGGTTTTTACATTCCCTCTCTAAGTGATATCTTATGATAAGTGTCTTTTTCTGTGTGACTTATTTCACTTAGAATCGTCGTACCTAAATCCACTCATCGTGCTGCTACTAGCCTAATGACGTTGATTTCATGGCTGAGTGATATTCCATTGTACATGAGGACCACAACTTCTTTATCCATTTTTCTCTTTCCTAGGATATTTAAGGTGCAATGAAGTGGGGGTTCTTGTCAACAGAGCAGCCCTAAACTTTGGGGTGCCTGTGTCTTGCTGATTTTTAGTTTTCCCAATTTATACGCCCATGAGTGGAAGTGCCCTATGCTCTCCAAGCTGTGTTTTTTAGATGTTTCAGGACACACCGTACACTTCTCCCGAGTGGCTGTTGGCAATTTACATCCCGCCCATCAGCGAAGCAAGGCTCCCATTTCTCCATGGCCGGTCGTGCAGTTCTGGTTTGGACACTTTTTTCCGCATGGCCCTTTTGCCCGCTGGGAAGCGAGACTTCTTTGGAGCGCTGATTGGCCTTTCCAGGTTGCTTGGTTGGCCAAAAAGGGCGTATGCGTTTTTTCCTGAATATATACAGGAAAAAACGCATACGCCCTTTTTGGCCAAGGGCATCATTGTCCACGTTTTGCCGCTTTTCATGTGCTTTCAAGGCGATTCGAATCTACCTCCTGAAATCTGTTTCCTGCAATTCTGCCTTGCTTTCAAAGCCTCTTCGTTGCCTTCCCTTAATATATTTGTGGACGAGAGGTATCATTTAAAACTCTGCAGGTTTGTGAATTGCAGTGCCCCTGAGCTCCATTTTTCAACTCGCTTTTTTGGGAGCTGGCCGCAAAAGCCCAGGATTGCTTCAGGCCCTCTTCTGGTTCTGGGGGGCAGGCTGAGCTTGTGCTTAATTCTTCTTCCTGATGGGAAAATAGAGTGACCTGTGCCTGTCCCAACACCTAGAGCTAGTCTCTCATTGGTTCCCCCTCTTCCCGTTCATCCTCAGGACAAATTGCAACCTGTACGGAACAGGAGGTTAAAGGTGCTGATTCTCCAAGGAGGGAGATGGCTAGTAAATCGGCTGGAATGGCGAACCCGAGCAAAGGAGATGAGAAATGAGGTGCGTTTTAGAAACCTTTCCCGATCACATGGTGTACCATCTTCTGGGTTTCTCATGCCTGATTTCGATGTAGGAAGATGCCCTTGAACCTGGAGATTTGGGACCCATGGGATGGGTACCATGCAGTATTACTTGAAAGGGTCTGCGTTGGCTCACCCAACCTCACCGAACCTCTCAGCCCCAAGAGTGTCCACCCTTATGTCTCAATCAGCTGTGGGTCTAGATATGGTCAATCCAGGTTGAATCACAGCCCCTGAACGAATTTTGGAAGAATTTCTCTCTCTTTCACTGTCTTTGTTTCACGGGTTTTGAAAAGTAATTTATTTTTATAATGGGGTTTAGCTGCTTTTCACGGCTGTGTTTATGCCGCTTTACACCCCCTTGACTCACTTACAGAGAGATATCAATACATAGGTTTGAGGATTCTTACTAGTCAGATATATTCTTGTGCGGTGAATAGGGGGTGTTGAGTCCAGTTCACTGAAAAAGGAATAGGTCTTGTCTCTTACATATTGGGTTTATGGAACGGTATCGGAGCTAATTTGAAACCCTTGTTTTATGCATCACCCCACCTCACCTTTCCCGTTCAGCAGCCATAGTGTGTTTTCTAAACGTGTGACTCTGTTCTGTTTTGTATTTCAGTTCAAGTGTAGCGGTTTTTACATTCCCTCTATAAGTGATATCTTATGATAAGTGTCTTTTTCTGTGTGACTTATTTCACTTAGAATCGTCGTACCTAAATCCACTCATCGTGCTGCTACTAGCCTAATGACGTTGATTTCATGGCTGAGTGATATTCCATTGTACATGAGGACCACAACTTCTTTATCCATTTTTCTCTTTCCTAGGATATTTAAGGTGTAATGAAGTGGGGGTTCTTGTCAACAGAGCAGCCCTAAACTTTGGGGTGCCTGTGTCTTGCTGATTTTTAGTTTTCCCAATTTATACGCCCATGAGTGGAAGTGCCCTATGCTCTCCAAGCTGTGTTTTTTAGATGTTTCAGGACACACCGTACACTTCTCCCGAGTGGCTGTTGGCAATTTACATCCCGCCCATCAGCGAAGCAAGGCTCCCATTTCTCCATGGCCGGTCGTGCAGTTCTGGTTTGGACACTTTTTTCCGCATGGCCCTTTTGCCCGCTGGGAAGCGAGACTTCTTTGGAGCGCTGATTGGCCTTTCCAGGTTGCTTGGTTGGCCAAAAAGGGCGTATGCGTTTTTTCCTGAATATATTCAGGAAAAAACGCATACGCCCTTTTTGGCCAAGGGCATCATTGTCCACGTTTTGCCGCTTTTCATGTGCTTTCAAGGCGATTCGAATCTACCTCCTGAAATCTGTTTCCTGCAATTCTGCCTTGCTTTCAAAGCCTCTTCGTTGCCTTCCCTTAATATATTTGTGGACGAGAGGTATCATTTAAAACTCTGCAGGTTTGTGAATTGCAGTGCCCCTGAGCTCCATTTTTCAGCTCGCTTTTTTGGGAGCTGGCCGCAAAAGCGCAGGATTGCTTCAGGCCCTCTTCTGGTTCTGGGGGGCAGGCTGAGCTTGTGCTTAATTCTTCTTCCTGATGGGAAAATAGAGTGACCTGTGCCTGTCCCAACACCTAGAGCTAGTCTCTCATTGGTTCCCCCTCTTCCCGTTCATCCTCAGGACAAATTGCAACCTGTACGGAACAGGAGGTTAAAGGTGCTGATTCTCCAAGGAGGGAGATGGCTAGTAAATCGGCTGGAATGGCGAACCCGAGCAAAGGAGATGAGAAATGAGGTGCGTTTTAGAAACCTTTCCCGATCACATGGTGTACCATCTTCTGGGTTTCTCATGCCTGATTTCGATGTAGGAAGATGCCCTTGAACCTGGAGATTTGGGACCCATGGGATGGGTACCATGCAGTATTACTTGAAAGGGTCTGCGTTGGCTCACCCAACCTCACCGAACCTCTCAGCCCCAAGAGTGTCCACCCTTATGTCTCAATCAGCTGTGGGTCTAGATATGGTCAATCCAGGTTGAATCACAGCCCCTGAACGAATTTTGGAAGAATTTCTCTCTCTTTCACTGTCTTTGTTTCACGGGTTTTGAAAAGTAATTTATTTTTATAATGGGGTTTAGCTGCTTTTCACGGCTGTGTTTATGCCGCTTTACACCCCCTTGACTCACTTACAGAGAGATATCAATACATAGGTTTGAGGATTCTTACTAGTCAGATATATTCTTGTGCGGTGAATAGGGGGTGTTGAGTCCAGTTCACTGAAAAAGGAATAGGTCTTGTCTCTTACATATTGGGTTTATGGAACGGTATCGGAGCTAATTTGAAACCCTTGTTTTATGCATCACCCCACCTCACCTTTCCCGTTCAGCAGCCATAGTGTGTTTTCTAAACGTGTGACTCTGTTCTGTTTTGTATTTCAGTTCAAGTGTAGCGGTTTTTACATTCCCTCTCTAAGTGATATCTTATGATAAGTGTCTTTTTCTGTGTGACTTATTTCACTTAGAATCGTCGTACCTAAATCCACTCATCGTGCTGCTACTAGCCTAATGACGTTGATTTCATGGCTGAGTGATATTCCATTGTACATGAGGACCACAACTTCTTTATCCATTTTTCTCTTTCCTAGGATATTTAAGGTGTAATGAAGTGGGGGTTCTTGTCAACAGAGCAGCCCTAAACTTTGGGGTGCCTGTGTCTTGCTGATTTTTAGTTTTCCCAATTTATACGCCCATGAGTGGAAGTGCCCTATGCTCTCCAAGCTGTGTTTTTTAGATGTTTCAGGACACACAGTACACTTCTCCCGAGTGGCTGTTGGCAATTTACATCCCGCCCATCAGCGAAGCAAGTCTCCCATTTCTCCATGGCCGGTCGTGCAGTTCTGGTTTGGACACTTTTTTCCGCATGACCCTTTTGCCCGCTGGGAAGCGAGACTTCTTTGGAGCGCTGATTGGCCTTTCCAGGTTGCTTGGTTGGCCAAAAAGGGCGTATGCGTTTTTTCCTGAATATATTCAGGAAAAAACGCATACGCCCTTTTTGGCCAAGGGCATCATTGTCCACGTTTTGCCGCTTTTCATGTGCTTTCAAGGCGATTCGAATCTACCTCCTGAAATCTGTTTCCTGCAATTCTGCCTTGCTTTCAAAGCCTCTTCGTTGCCTTCCCTTAATATATTTGTGGACGAGAGGTATCATTTAAAACTCTGCAGGTTTGTGAATTGCAGTGCCCCTGAGCTCCATTTTTCAGCTCGCTTTTTTGGGAGCTGGCCGCAAAAGCCCAGGATTGCTTCAGGCCCTCTTCTGGTTCTGGGGGGCAGGCTGAGCTTGTGCTTAATTCTTCTTCCTGATGGGAAAATAGAGTGACCTGTGCCTGTCCCAACACCTAGAGCTAGTCTCTCATTGGTTCCCCCTCTTCCCGTTCATCCTCAGGACAAATT
The DNA here is from genome assembly GCF_949987535.1 of Balaenoptera acutorostrata. Classification (NCBI taxonomy): domain Eukaryota; kingdom Metazoa; phylum Chordata; class Mammalia; order Artiodactyla; family Balaenopteridae; genus Balaenoptera; species Balaenoptera acutorostrata. Next base: position 447,525 of record NW_026646506.1, read on the forward strand.
GCAACCTGTACGGAACAGGAGGTTAAAGGTGCTGATTCTCCAAGGAGGGAGATGGCTAGTAAATCGGCTGGAATGGCGAACCCGAGCAAAGGAGATGAGAAATGAGGTCGTTTTAGAAACCTTTCCCGATCACATGGTGTACCATCTTCTGGGTTTCTCATGCCTGATTTCGATGTAGGAAGATGCCCTTGAACCTGGAGATTTGGGACCCATGGGATGGGTACCATGCAGTATTACTTGAAAGGGTCTGCGTTGGCTCACCCAACCTCACCGAACCTCTCAGCCCCAAGAGTGTCCACCCTTATGTCTCAATCAGCTGTGGGTCTAGATATGGTCAATCCAGGTTGAATCACAGCCCCTGAACGAATTTTGGAAGAATTTCTCTCTCTTTCACTGTCTTTGTTTCACGGGTTTTGAAAAGTAATTTATTTTTATAATGGGGTTTAGCTGCTTTTCACGGCTGTGTTTATGCCACTTTACACCCCCTTGACTCACTTACAGAGAGATATCAATACATAGGTTTGAGGATTCTTACTAGTCAGATATATTCTTGTGCGGTGAATAGGGGGTGTTGAGTCCAGTTCACTGAAAAAGGAATAGGTCTTGTCTCTTACATATTGGGTTTATGGAACGGTATCGGAGCTAATTTGAAACCCTTGTTTTATGCATCACCCCACCTCACCTTTCCCGTTCAGCAGCCATAGTGTGTTTTCTAAACGTGTGACTCTGTTCTGTTTTGTATTTCAGTTCAAGTGTAGCGGTTTTTACATTCCCTCTCTAAGTGATATCTTATGATAAGTGTCTTTTTCTGTGTGACTTATTTCACTTAGAATCGTCGTACCTAAATCCACTCATCGTGCTGCTACTAGCCTAATGACGTTGATTTCATGGCTGAGTGATATTCCATTGTACATGAGGACCACAACTTCTTTATCCATTTTTCTCTTTCCTAGGATATTTAAGGTGTAATGAAGTGGGGGTTCTTGTCAACAGAGCAGCCCTAAACTTTGGGGTGCCTGTGTCTTGCTGATTTTTAGTTTTCCCAATTTATACGTCCATGAGTGGAAGTGCCCTATGCTCTCCAAGCTGTGTTTTTTAGATGTTTCAGGACACACCGTACACTTCTCCCGAGTGGCTGTTGGCAATTTACATCCCGCCCATCAGCGAAGCAAGGCTCCCATTTCTCCATGGCCGGTCGTGCAGTTCTGGTTTGGACACTTTTTTCCGCATGGCCCTTTTGCCCGCTGGGAAGCGAGACTTCTTTGGAGCGCTGATTGGCCTTTCCAGGTTGCTTGGTTGGCCAAAAAGGGCGTATGCGTTTTTTCCTGAATATATTCAGGAAAAAACGCATACGCCCTTTTTGGCCAAGGGCATCATTGTCCACGTTTTGCCGCTTTTCATGTGCTTTCAAGGCGATTCGAATCTACCTCCTGAAATCTGTTTCCTGCAATTCTGCCTTGCTTTCAAAGCCTCTTCGTTGCCTTCCCTTAATATATTTGTGGACGAGAGGTATCATTTAAAACTCTGCAGGTTTGTGAATTGCAGTGCCCCTGAGCTCCATTTTTCAACTCGCTTTTTTGGGAGCTGGCCGCAAAAGCCCAGGATTGCTTCAGGCCCTCTTCTGGTTCTGGGGGGCAGGCTGAGCTTGTGCTTAATTCTTCTTCCTGATGGGAAAATAGAGTGACCTGTGCCTGTCCCAACACCTAGAGCTAGTCTCTCATTGGTTCCCCCTCTTCCCGTTCATCCTCAGGACAAATTGCAACCTGTACGGAACAGGAGGTTAAAGGTGCTGATTCTCCAAGGAGGGAGATGGCTAGTAAATCGGCTGGAATGGCGAACCCGAGCAAAGGAGATGAGAAATGAGGTGCGTTTTAGAAACCTTTCCCGATCACATGGTGTACCATCTTCTGGGTTTCTCATGCCTGATTTCGATGTAGGAAGATGCCCTTGAACCTGGAGATTTGGGACCCATGGGATGGGTACCATGCAGTATTACTTGAAAGGGTCTGCGTTGGCTCACCCAACCTCACCGAACCTCTCAGCCCCAAGAGTGTCCACCCTTAAGTCTCAATCAGCTGTGGGTCTAGATATGGTCAATCCAGGTTGCATCACAGCCCCTGAACGAATTTTGGAAGAATTTCTCTCTCTTTCACTGTCTTTGTTTCACGGGTTTTGAAAAGTAATTTATTTTTATAATGGGGTTTAGCTGCTTTTCACGGCTGTGTTTATGCCGCTTTACACCCCCTTGACTCACTTACAGAGAGATATCAATACATAGGTTTGAGGATTCTTACTAGTCAGATATATTCTTGTGCGGTGAATAGGGGGTGTTGAGTCCAGTTCACTGAAAAAGGAATAGGTCTTGTCTCTTACATATTGGGTTTATGGAACGGTATCGGAGCTAATTTGAAACCCTTGTTTTATGCATCACCCCACCTCACCTTTCCCGTTCAGCAGCCATAGTGTGTTTTCTAAACGTGTGACTCTGTTCTGTTTTGTATTTCAGTTCAAGTGTAGCGGTTTTTACATTCCCTCTCTAAGTGATATCTTATGATAAGTGTCTTTTTCTGTGTGACTTATTTCACTTAGAATCGTCGTACCTAAATCCACTCATCGTGCTGCTACTAGCCTAATGACGTTGATTTCATGGCTGAGTGATATTCCATTGTACATGAGGACCACAACTTCTTTATCCATTTTTCTCTTTCCTAGGATATTTAAGGTGTAATGAAGTGGGGGTTCTTGTCAACAGAGCAGCCCTAAACTTTGGGGTGCCTGTGTCTTGCTGATTTTTAGTTTTCCCAATTTATACGCCCATGAGTGGAAGTGCCCTATGCTCTCCAAGCTGTGTTTTTTAGATGTTTCAGGACACACCGTACACTTCTCCCGAGTGGCTGTTGGCAATTTACATCCCGCCCATCAGCGAAGCAAGTCTCCCATTTCTCCATGGCCGGTCGTGCAGTTCTGGTTTGGACACTTTTTTCCGCATGGCCCTTTTGCCCGCTGGGAAGCGAGACTTCTTTGGAGCGCTGATTGGTCTTTCCAGGTTGCTTGGTTGGTCAAAAAGGGCGTATGCGTTTTTTCCTGAATATATTCAGGAAAAAACGCATACGCCCTTTTTGGCCAAGGGCATCATTGTCCACGTTTTGCCGCTTTTCATGTGCTTTCAAGGCGATTCGAATCTACCTCCTGAAATCTGTTTCCTGCAATTCTGCCTTGCTTTCAAAGCCTCTTCGTTGCCTTCCCTTAATATATTTGTGGACGAGAGGTATCATTGAAAACTCTGCAGCTTTGTCAATTGCAGTGCCCCTGAGCTCCATTTTTCCACTCGCTTTTTTGGGAGCTGGCCGCAAAAGCGCAGGATTGCTTCAGGCCCTCTTCTGGTTCTGGGGGGCAGGCTGAGCTTGTGCTTAATTCTTCTTCCTGATGGGAAAATAGAGTGACCTGTGCCTGTCCCAACACCTAGAGCTAGTCTCTCATTGGTTCCCCCTCTTCCCCTTCATCCTCAGGACAAATTGCAACCTGTACGGAACAGGAGGTTAAAGGTGCTGATTCTCCAAGGAGGGAGATGGCTAGTAAATCGGCTGGAATGGCGAACCCGAGCAAAGGAGATGAGAAATGAGGTGCGTTTTAGAAACCTTTCCCGATCACACGGTGTACCATCTTCTGGGTTTCTCATGCCTGTTTTCGATGTAGGAAGATGCCCTTGAACCTGGAGATTTGGGACCCATGGGATGGGTACCATGCAGTATTACTTGAAAGGGTCTGCGTTGGCTCACCCAACCTCACCGAACCTCTCAGCCCCAAGAGTGTCCACCCTTATGTCTCAATCAGCTGTGGGTCTAGATATGGTCAATCCAGGTTGCATCACAGCCCCTGAACGAATTTTGTAAGAATTTCTCTCTCTTTCACTGTCTTTGTTTCACGGGTTTTGAAAAGTAATTTATTTTTATAATGGGGTTTAGCTGCTTTTCACGGCTGTGTTTATGCCGCTTTACATCCCCTTGACTCACTTACAGAGAGATATCAATACATAGGTTTGAGGATTCTTACTAGTCAGATATATTCTTGTGCGGTGAATAGGGGGTGTTGAGTCCAGTTCACTGAAGAAGAATAGGTCTTGTCTCTTACATATTGGGTTTATGGAACGGTATCGGAGCTAATTTGAAACCCTTGTTTTATGCATCACCCCACCTCACCTTTCCCGTTCAGCAGCCATAGTGATTTTTCTAAACGTGTGACTCTGTTCTGTTTTGTAATTCAGTTCAAGTGTAGCGGTTTTTACATTCCCTCTAGAAGTGATATCTTATGATAAGTGTCTTTTTCTGTGTGACTTATTTCACTTAGAATCGTCGTACCTAAATCCACTCATCGTGCTGCTACTAGCCTTATGACGTTGATTTCATGGCTGAGTGATATTCCATTGTACATGAGGACCACAACTTCTTTATCCATTTTTCTCTTTCCTAGGATATTTAAGGTGTAATGAAGTGGGGGTTCTTGTCAACAAAGCAGCCCTAAACTTTGGGGTGCCTGTGTCTTGCTGATTTTTAGTTTTCCCAATTTATACGCCCATGAGTGGAAGTGCCCTATGCTCTCCAAGCTGTGTTTTTTAGATGTTTCAGGACACACCGTACACTTCTCCCGAGTGGCTGTTGGCAATTTACATCCCGCCCATCAGCGAAGCAAGGCTCCCATTTCTCCATGGCCGGTCGTGCAGTTCTGGTTTGGACACTTTTTTCCGCATGGCCCTTTTGCCCGCTGGGAAGCGAGACTTCTTTGGAGCGCTGATTTGTCTTTCCAGGTTGCTTGGTTGGCCAAAAAGGGCGTATGCGTTTTTTCCTGAATATATTCAGGAAAAAACGCATACGCCCTTTTTGGCCAAGGGCATCATTGTCCACGTTTTGCCGCTTTTCATGTGCTTTCAAGGCGATTCGAATCTACCTCCTGAAATCTGTTTCCTGCAATTCTGCCTTGCTTTCAAAGCCTCTTCGTTGCCTTCCCTTAATATATTTGTGGACGAGAGGTATCATTGAAAACTCTGCAGCTTTGTCAATTGCAGTGCCCCTGAGCTCCATTTTTCCACTCGCTTTTTTGGGAGCTGGCCGCAAAAGCGCAGGATTGCTTCAGGCCCTCTTCTGGTTCTGGGGGGCAGGCTGAGCTTGTGCTTAATTCTTCTTCCTGATGGGAAAATAGAGTGACCTGTGCCTGTCCCAACACCTAGAGCTAGTCTCTCATTGGTTCCCCCTCTTCCCGTTCATCCTCAGGACAAATTGCAACCTGTACGGAACAGGAGGTTAAAGGTGCTGATTCTCCAAGGAGGGAGATGGCTAGTAAATCGGCTGGAATGGCGAACCCGAGCAAAGGAGATGAGAAATGAGGTGCGTTTTAGAAACCTTTCCCGATCACACGGTGTACCATCTTCTGGGTTTCTCATGCCTGTTTTCGATGTAGGAAGATGCCCTTGAACCTGGAGATTTGGGACCCATGGGATGGGTACCATGCAGTATTACTTGAAAGGGTCTGCGTTGGCTCACCCAACCTCACCGAACCTCTCAGCCCCAAGAGTGTCCACCCTTATGTCTCAATCAGCTGTGGGTCTAGATATGGTCAATCCAGGTTGCATCACAGCCCCTGAACGAATTTTGGAAGAATTTCTCTCTCTTTCACTGTCTTTGTTTCACGGGTTTTGAAAAGTAATTTATTTTTATAATGGGGTTTAGCTGCTTTTCACGGCTGTGTTTATGCCGCTTTACATCCCCTTGACTCACTTACAGAGAGATATCAATACATAGGTTTGAGGATTCTTACTAGTCAGATATATTCTTGTGCGGTGAATAGGGGGTGTTGAGTCCAGTTCACTGAAGAAGAATAGGTCTTGTCTCTTACATATTGGGTTTATGGAACGGTATTGGAGCTAATTTGAAACCCTTGTTTTATGCATCACCCCACCTCACCTTTCCCGTTCAGCAGCCATAGTGTTTTTTCTAAACGTGTGACTCTGTTCTGTTTTGTAATTCAGTTCAAGTGTAGCGGTTTTTACATTCCCTCTAGAAGTGATATCTTATGATAAGTGTCTTTTTCTGTGTGACTTATTTCACTTAGAATCGTCGTACCTAAATCCACTCATCGTGCTGCTACTAGCCTTATGACGTTGATTTCATGGCTGTGTGATATTCCATTGTACATGAGGACCACAACTTCTTTATCCATTTTTCTCTTTCCTAGGATATTTAAGGTGTAATGAAGTGGGGGTTCTTGTCAACAGAGCAGCCCTAAACTTTGGGGTGCCTGTGTCTTGCTGATTTTTAGTTTTCCCAATTTATACGCCCATGAGTGGAAGTGCCCTATGCTCTCCAAGCTGTGTTTTTTAGATGTTTCAGGACACACCGTACACTTCTCCCGAGTGGCTGTTGGCAATTTACATCCCGCCCATCAGCGAAGCAAGGCTCCCATTTCTCCATGGCCGGTCGTGCAGTTCTGGTTTGGACACTTTTTTCCGCATGGCCCTTTTGCCCGCTGGGAAGCGAGACTTCTTTGGAGCGCTGATTGGCCTTTCCAGGTTGCTTGGTTGGCCAAAAAGGGCGTATGCGTTTTTTCCTGAATATATTCAGGAAAAAACGCATACGCCCTTTTTGGCCAAGGGCATCATTGTCCACGTTTTGCCGCTTTTCATGTGCTTTCAAGGCGATTCGAATCTACCTCCTGAAATCTGTTTCCTGCAATTCTGCCTTGCTTTCAAAGCCTCTTCGTTGCCTTCCCTTAATATATTTGTGGACGAGAGGTATCATTGAAAACTCTGCAGCTTTGTCAATTGCAGTGCCCCTGAGCTCCATTTTTCCACTCGCTTTTTTGGGAGCTGGCCGCAAAAGCGCAGGATTGCTTCAGGCCCTCTTCTGGTTCTGGGGGGCAGGCTGAGCTTGTGCTTAATTCTTCTTCCTGATGGGAAAATAGAGTGACCTGTGCCTGTCCCAACACCTAGAGCTAGTCTCTCATTGGTTCCCCCTCTTCCCGTTCATCCTCAGGACAAATTGCAACCTGTACGGAACAGGAGGTTAAAGGTGCTGATTCTCCAAGGAGGGAGATGGCTAGTAAATCGGCTGGAATGGCGAACCCGAGCAAAGGAGATGAGAAATGAGGTGCGTTTTAGAAACCTTTCCCGATCACATGGTGTACCATCTTCTGGGTTTCTCATGCCTGATTTCGATGTAGGAAGATGCCCTTGAACCTGGAGATTTGGGACCCATGGGATGGGTACCATGCAGTATTACTTGAAAGGGTCTGCGTTGGCTCAGCCAACCTCACCGAACCTCTCAGGCCCAAGAGTGTCCACCCTTATGTCTCAATCAGCTGTGGGTCTAGATATGGTCAATCCAGGTTGCATCACAGCCCCTGAACGAATTTTGGAAGAATTTCTCTCTCTTTCACTGTCTTTGTTTCACGGGTTTTGAAAAGTAATTTATTTTTATAATGGGGTTTAGCTGCTTTTCACGGCTGTGTTTATGCCGCTTTACACCCCCTTGACTCACTTACAGAGAGATATCAATACATAGGTTTGAGGATTCTTACTAGTCAGATATATTCTTGTGCGGTGAATAGGGTGTGTTGAGTCCAGTTCACTGAAGAAGAATAGGTCTTGTCTCTTACATATTGGGTTTATGGAACGGTATTGGAGCTAATTTGAAACCCTTGTTTTATGCATCACCCCACCTCACCTTTCCCGTTCAGCAGCCATAGTGTGTTTTCTAAACGTGTGACTCTGTTCTGTTTTGTAATTCAGTTCAAGTGTAGCGGTTTTTACATTCCCTCTCTAAGTGATATCTTATGATAAGTGTCTTTTTCTGTGTGACTTATTTCACTTAGAATCGTCGTACCTAAATCCACTCATCGTGCTGCTACTTGCCTTATGACGTTGATTTCATGGCTGAGTGATATTCCATTGTACATGAGGACCACAACTTCTTTATCCTTTTTTCTCTTTCCTAGGATATTTAAGGTGTAATGAAGTGGGGGTTCTTGTCAACAGAGCAGCCCTAAACTTTGGGGTGCCTGTGTCTTGCTGATTTTTAGTTTTCCCAATTTATACGCCCATGAGTGGAAGTGCCCTATGCTCTCCAAGCTGTGTTTTTTAGATGTTTCAGGACACACCGTACACTTCTCCCGAGTGGCTGTTGGCAATTTACATCCCGCCCATCAGCGAAGCAAGTCTCCCATTTCTCCATGGCCGGTCGTGCAGTTCTGGTTTGGACACTTTTTTCCGCATGGCCCTTTTGCCCGCTGGGAAGCGAGACTTCTTTGGAGCGCTGATTTGTCTTTCCAGGTTGCTTGGTTGGCCAAAAAGGGCGTATGCGTTTTTTCCTGAATATATTCAGGAAAAAACGCATACGCCCTTTTTGGCCAAGGGCATCATTGTCCACGTTTGGCCGCTTTTCATGTGCTTTCAAGGCGATTCGAATCTACCTCCTGAAATCTGTTTCCTGCAATTCTGCCTTGCTTTCAAAGCCTCTTCGTTGCCTTCCCTTAATATATTTGTGGACGAGAGGTATCATTGAAAACTCTGCAGCTTTGTCAATTGCAGTGCCCCTGAGCTCCATTTTTCCACTCGCTTTTTTGGGAGCTGGCCGCAAAAGCGCAGGATTGCTTCAGGCCCTCTTCTGGTTCTGGGGGGCAGGCTGAGCTTGTGCTTAATTCTTCTTCCTGATGGGAAAATAGAGTGACCTGTGCCTGTCCCAACACCTAGAGCTAGTCTCTCATTGGTTCCCCCTCTTCCCGTTCATCCTCAGGACAAATTGCAACCTGTACGGAACAGGAGGTTAAAGGTGCTGATTCTCCAAGGAGGGAGATGGCTAGTAAATCGGCTGGAATGGCGAACCCGAGCAAAGGAGATGAGAAATGAGGTGCGTTTTAGAAACCTTTCCCGATCACACGGTGTACCATCTTCTGGGTTTCTCATGCCTGTTTTCGATGTAGGAAGATGCCCTTGAACCTGGAGATTTGGGACCCATGGGATGGGTACCATGCAGTATTACTTGAAAGGGTCTGCGTTGGCTCACCCAACCTCACCGAACCTCTCAGCCCCAAGAGTGTCCACCCTTATGTCTCAATCAGCTGTGGGTCTAGATATGGTCAATCCAGGTTGCATCACAGCCCCTGAACGAATTTTGGAAGAATTTCTCTCTCTTTCACTGTCTTTGTTTCACGGGTTTGAAAAGTAATTTATTTTTATAATGGGGTTTAGCTGCTTTTCACGGCTGTGTTTATGCCGCTTTACATCCCCTTGACTCACTTACAGAGAGATATCAATACATAGGTTTGAGGATTCTTACTAGTCAGATATATTCTTGTGCGGTGAATAGGGGGTGTTGAGTCCAGTTCACTGAAGAAGAATAGGTCTTGTCTCTTACATATTGGGTTTATGGAACGGTATTGGAGCTAATTTGAAACCCTTGTTTTATGCATCACCCCACCTCACCTTTCCCGTTCAGCAGCCATAGTGTTTTTTCTAAACGTGTGACTCTGTTCTGTTTTGTAATTCAGTTCAAGTGTAGCGGTTTTTACATTCCCTCTAGAAGTGATATCTTATGATAAGTGTCTTTTTCTGTGTGACTTATTTCACTTAGAATCGTCGTACCTAAATCCACTCATCGTGCTGCTACTAGCCTTATGACGTTGATTTCATGGCTGTGTGATATTCCATTGTACATGAGGACCACAACTTCTTTATCCATTTTTCTCTTTCCTAGGATATTTAAGGTGTAATGAAGTGGGGGTTCTTGTCAACAGAGCAGCCCTAAACTTTGGGGTGCCTGTGTCTTGCTGATTTTTAGTTTTCCCAATTTATACGCCCATGAGTGGAAGTGCCCTATGCTCTCCAAGCTGTGTTTTTTAGATGTTTCAGGACACACCGTACACTTCTCCCGAGTGGCTGTTGGCAATTTACATCCCGCCCATCAGCGAAGCAAGGCTCCCATTTCTCCATGGCCGGTCGTGCAGTTCTGGTTTGGACACTTTTTTCCGCATGGCCCTTTTGCCCGCTGGGAAGCGAGACTTCTTTGGAGCGCTGATTGGCCTTTCCAGGTTGCTTGGTTGGCCAAAAAGGGCGTATGCGTTTTTTCCTGAATATATTCAGGAAAAAACGCATACGCCCTTTTTGGCCAAGGGCATCATTGTCCACGTTTTGCCGCTTTTCATGTGCTTTCAAGGCGATTCGAATCTACCTCCTGAAATCTGTTTCCTGCAATTCTGCCTTGCTTTCAAAGCCTCTTCGTTGCCTTCCCTTAATATATTTGTGGACGAGAGGTATCATTGAAAACTCTGCAGCTTTGTCAATTGCAGTGCCCCTGAGCTCCATTTTTCCACTCGCTTTTTTGGGAGCTGGCCGCAAAAGCGCAGGATTGCTTCAGGCCCTCTTCTGGTTCTGGGGGGCAGGCTGAGCTTGTGCTTAATTCTTCTTCCTGATGGGAAAATAGAGTGACCTGTGCCTGTCCCAACACCTAGAGCTAGTCTCTCATTGGTTCCCCCTCTTCCCGTTCATCCTCAGGACAAATTGCAACCTGTACGGAACAGGAGGTTAAAGGTGCTGATTCTCCAAGGAGGGAGATGGCTAGTAAATCGGCTGGAATGGCGAACCCGAGCAAAGGAGATGAGAAATGAGGTGCGTTTTAGAAACCTTTCCCGATCACATGGTGTACCATCTTCTGGGTTTCTCATGCCTGATTTCGATGTAGGAAGATGCCCTTGAACCTGGAGATTTGGGACCCATGGGATGGGTACCATGCAGTATTACTTGAAAGGGTCTGCGTTGGCTCAGCCAACCTCACCGAACCTCTCAGGCCCAAGAGTGTCCACCCTTATGTCTCAATCAGCTGTGGGTCTAGATATGGTCAATCCAGGTTGCATCACAGCCCCTGAACGAATTTTGGAAGAATTTCTCTCTCTTTCACTGTCTTTGTTTCACGGGTTTTGAAAAGTAATTTATTTTTATAATGGGGTTTAGCTGCTTTTCACGGCTGTGTTTATGCCGCTTTACACCCCCTTGACTCACTTACAGAGAGATATCAATACATAGGTTTGAGGATTCTTACTAGTCAGATATATTCTTGTGCGGTGAATAGGGTGTGTTGAGTCCAGTTCACTGAAGAAGAATAGGTCTTGTCTCTTACATATTGGGTTTATGGAACGGTATTGGAGCTAATTTGAAACCCTTGTTTTATGCATCACCCCACCTCACCTTTCCCGTTCAGCAGCCATAGTGTGTTTTCTAAACGTGTGACTCTGTTCTGTTTTGTAATTCAGTTCAAGTGTAGCGGTTTTTACATTCCCTCTCTAAGTGATATCTTATGATAAGTGTCTTTTTCTGTGTGACTTATTTCACTTAGAATCGTCGTACCTAAATCCACTCATCGTGCTGCTACTTGCCTTATGACGTTGATTTCATGGCTGAGTGATATTCCATTGTACATGAGGACCACAACTTCTTTATCCTTTTTTCTCTTTCCTAGGATATTTAAGGTGTAATGAAGTGGGGGTTCTTGTCAACAGAGCAGCCCTAAACTTTGGGGTGCCTGTGTCTTGCTGATTTTTAGTTTTCCCAATTTATACGCCCATGAGTGGAAGTGCCCTATGCTCTCCAAGCTGTGTTTTTTAGATGTTTCAGGACACACCGTACACTTCTCCCGAGTGGCTGTTGGCAATTTACATCCCGCCCATCAGCGAAGCAAGTCTCCCATTTCTCCATGGCCGGTCGTGCAGTTCTGGTTTGGACACTTTTTTCCGCATGGCCCTTTTGCCCGCTGGGAAGCGAGACTTCTTTGGAGCGCTGATTTGTCTTTCCAGGTTGCTTGGTTGGCCAAAAAGGGCGTATGCGTTTTTTCCTGAATATATTCAGGAAAAAACGCATACGCCCTTTTTGGCCAAGGGCATCATTGTCCACGTTTGGCCGCTTTTCATGTGCTTTCAAGGCGATTCGAATCTACCTCCTGAAATCTGTTTCCTGCAATTCTGCCTTGCTTTCAAAGCCTCTTCGTTGCCTTCCCTTAATATATTTGTGGACGAGAGGTATCATTGAAAACTCTGCAGCTTTGTCAATTGCAGTGCCCCTGAGCTCCATTTTTCCACTCGCTTTTTTGGGAGCTGGCCGCAAAAGCGCAGGATTGCTTCAGGCCCTCTTCTGGTTCTGGGGGGCAGGCTGAGCTTGTGCTTAATTCTTCTTCCTGATGGGAAAATAGAGTGACCTGTGCCTGTCCCAACACCTAGAGCTAGTCTCTCATTGGTTCCCCCTCTTCCCGTTCATCCTCAGGACAAATTGCAACCTGTACGGAACAGGAGGTTAAAGGTGCTGATTCTCCAAGGAGGGAGATGGCTAGTAAATCGGCTGGAATGGCGAACCCGAGCAAAGGAGATGAGAAATGAGGTGCGTTTTAGAAACCTTTCCCGATCACACGGTGTACCATCTTCTGGGTTTCTCATGCCTGTTTTCGATGTAGGAAGATGCCCTTGAACCTGGAGATTTGGGACCCATGGGATGGGTACCATGCAGTATTACTTGAAAGGGTCTGCGTTGGCTCACCCAACCTCACCGAACCTCTCAGCCCCAAGAGTGTCCACCCTTATGTCTCAATCAGCTGTGGGTCTAGATATGGTCAATCCAGGTTGCATCACAGCCCCTGAACGAATTTTGGAAGAATTTCTCTCTCTTTCACTGTCTTTGTTTCACGGGTTTGAAAAGTAATTTATTTTTATAATGGGGTTTAGCTGCTTTTCACGGCTGTGTTTATGCCGCTTTACATCCCCTTGACTCACTTACAGAGAGATATCAATACATAGGTTTGAGGATTCTTACTAGTCAGATATATTCTTGTGCGGTGAATAGGGGGTGTTGAGTCCAGTTCACTGAAGAAGAATAGGTCTTGTCTCTTACATATTGGGTTTATGGAACGGTATTGGAGCTAATTTGAAACCCTTGTTTTATGCATCACCCCACCTCACCTTTCCCGTTCAGCAGCCATAGTGTTTTTTCTAAACGTGTGACTCTGTTCTGTTTTGTAATTCAGTTCAAGTGTAGCGGTTTTTACATTCCCTCTAGAAGTGATATCTTATGATAAGTGTCTTTTTCTGTGTGACTTATTTCACTTAGAATCGTCGTACCTAAATCCACTCATCGTGCTGCTACTAGCCTTATGACGTTGATTTCATGGCTGTGTGATATTCCATTGTACATGAGGACCACAACTTCTTTATCCATTTTTCTCTTTCCTAGGATATTTAAGGTGTAATGAAGTGGGGGTTCTTGTCAACAGAGCAGCCCTAAACTTTGGGGTGCCTGTGTCTTGCTGATTTTTAGTTTTCCCAATTTATACGCCCATGAGTGGAAGTGCCCTATGCTCTCCAAGCTGTGTTTTTTAGATGTTTCAGGACACACCGTACACTTCTCCCGAGTGGCTGTTGGCAATTTACATCCCGCCCATCAGCGAAGCAAGGCTCCCATTTCTCCATGGCCGGTCGTGCAGTTCTGGTTTGGACACTTTTTTCCGCATGGCCCTTTTGCCCGCTGGGAAGCGAGACTTCTTTGGAGCGCTGATTGGCCTTTCCAGGTTGCTTGGTTGGCCAAAAAGGATGTATGCGTTTTTTCCTGAATATATTCAGGAAAAAACGCATACGCCCTTTTTGGCCAAGGGCATCATTGTCCACGTTTGGCCGCTTTTCATGTGCTTTCAAGGCGATTCGAATCTACCTCCTGAAATCTGTTTCCTGCAATTCTTCCTTGCTTTCAAAGCCTCTTCGTTGCCTTCCCTTAATATATTTGTGGACGAGAGGTATCATTGAAAACTCTGCAGCTTTGTCAATTGCAGTGCCCCTGAGCTCCATTTTTCCACTCGCTTTTTTGGGAGCTGGCCGCAAAAGCGCAGGATTGCTTCAGGCCCTCTTCTGGTTCTGGGGGGCAGGCTGAGCTTGTGCTTAATTCTTCTTCCTGATGGGAAAATAGAGTGACCTGTGCCTGTCCCAACACCTAGAGCTAGTCTCTCATTGGTTCCCCCTCTTCCCGTTCATCCTCAGGACAAATTGCAACCTGTACGGAACAGGAGGTTAAAGGTGCTGATTCTCCAAGGAGGGAGATGGCTAGTAAATCGGCTGGAATGGCGAACCCGAGCAAAGGAGATGAGAAATGAGGTGCGTTTTAGAAACCTTTCCCGATCACATGGTGTACCATCTTCTGGGTTTCTCATGCCTGATTTCGATGTAGGAAGATGCCCTTGAACCTGGAGATTTGGGACCCATGGGATGGGTACCATGCAGTATTACTTGAAAGGGTCTGCGTTGGCTCAGCCAACCTCACCGAACCTCTCAGGCCCAAGAGTGTCCACCCTTATGTCTCAATCAGCTGTGGGTCTAGATATGGTCAATCCAGGTTGCATCACAGCCCCTGAACGAATTTTGGAAGAATTTCTCTCTCTTTCACTGTCTTTGTTTCACGGGTTTTGAAAAGTAATTTATTTTTATAATGGGGTTTAGCTGCTTTTCACGGCTGTGTTTATGCCGCTTTACACCCCCTTGACTCACTTACAGAGAGATATCAATACATAGGTTTGAGGATTCTTACTAGTCAGATATATTCTTGTGCGGTGAATAGGGTGTGTTGAGTCCAGTTCACTGAAGAAGAATAGGTCTTGTCTCTTACATATTGGGTTTATGGAACGGTATTGGAGCTAATTTGAAACCCTTGTTTTATGCATCACCCCACCTCACCTTTCCCGTTCAGCAGCCATAGTGTGTTTTCTAAACGTGTGACTCTGTTCTGTTTTGTAATTCAGTTCAAGTGTAGCGGTTTTTACATTCCCTCTCTAAGTGATATCTTATGATAAGTGTCTTTTTCTGTGTGACTTATTTCACTTAGAATCGTCGTACCTAAATCCACTCATCGTGCTGCTACTTGCCTTATGACGTTGATTTCATGGCTGAGTGATATTCCATTGTACATGAGGACCACAACTTCTTTATCCTTTTTTCTCTTTCCTAGGATATTTAAGGTGTAATGAAGTGGGGGTTCTTGTCAACAGAGCAGCCCTAAACTTTGGGGTGCCTGTGTCTTGCTGATTTTTAGTTTTCCCAATTTATACGCCCATGAGTGGAAGTGCCCTATGCTCTCCAAGCTGTGTTTTTTAGATGTTTCAGGACACACCGTACACTTCTCCCGAGTGGCTGTTGGCAATTTACATCCCGCCCATCAGCGAAGCAAGTCTCCCATTTCTCCATGGCCGGTCGTGCAGTTCTGGTTTGGACACTTTTTTCCGCATGGCCCTTTTGCCCGCTGGGAAGCGAGACTTCTTAGGAGCGCTGATTTGTCTTTCCAGGTTGCTTGGTTGGCCAAAAAGGGCGTATGCGTTTTTTCCTGAATATATTCAGGAAAAAACGCATACGCCCTTTTTGGCCAAGGGCATCATTGTCCACGTTTGGCCGCTTTTCATGTGCTTTCAAGGCGATTCGAATCTACCTCCTGAAATCTGTTTCCTGCAATTCTGCCTTGCTTTCAAAGCCTCTTCGTTGCCTTCCCTTAATATATTTGTGGACGAGAGGTATCATTTAAAACTCTGCAGCTTTGTCAATTGCAGTGCCCCTGAGCTCCATTTTTCCACTCGCTTTTTTGGGAGCTGGCCGCAAAAGCGCAGGATTGCTTCAGGCCCTCTTCTGGTTCTGGGGGGCAGGCTGAGCTTCTGCTTAATTCTTCTTCCTGATGGGAAAATAGAGTGACCTGTGCCTGTCCCAACACCTAGAGCTAGTCTCTCATTGGTTCCCCCTCTTCCTGTTCATCCTCAGGACAAATTGCAACCTGTACGGAACAGGAGGTTAAAGGTGCTGATTCTCCAAGGAGGGAGATGGCTAGTAAATCGGCTGGAATGGCGAACCCGAGCAAAGGAGATGAGAAATGAGGTGCGTTTTAGAAACCTTTCCCGATCACACGGTGTACCATCTTCTGGGTTTCTCATGCCTGTTTTCGATGTAGGAAGATGCCCTTGAACCTGGAGATTTGGGACCCATGGGATGGGTACCATGCAGTATTACTTGAAAGGGTCTGCGTTGGCTCACCCAACCTCACCGAACCTCTCAGCCCCAAGAGTGTCCACCCTTATGTCTCAATCAGCTGTGGGTCTAGATATGGTCAATCCAGGTTGCATCACAGCCCCTGAACGAATTTTGGAAGAATTTCTCTCTCTTTCACTGTCTTTGTTTCACGGGTTTGAAAAGTAATTTATTTTTATAATGGGGTTTAGCTGCTTTTCACGGCTGTGTTTATGCCGCTTTACATCCCCTTGACTCACTTACAGAGAGATATCAATACATAGGTTTGAGGATTCTTACTAGTCAGATATATTCTTGTGCGGTGAATAGGGGGTGTTGAGTCCAGTTCACTGAAGAAGAATAGGTCTTGTCTCTTACATATTGGGTTTATGGAACGGTATTGGAGCTAATTTGAAACCCTTGTTTTATGCATCACCCCACCTCACCTTTCCCGTTCAGCAGCCATAGTGTGTTTTCTAAACGTGTGACTCTGTTCTGTTTTGTAATTCAGTTCAAGTGTAGCGGTTTTTACATTCCCTCTCTAAGTGATATCTTATGATAAGTGTCTTTTTCTGTGTGACTTATTTCACTTAGAATCGTCGTACCTAAATCCACTCATCGTGCTGCTACTAGCCTTATGACGTTGATTTCATGGCTGTGTGATATTCCATTGTACATGAGGACCTCAACTTCTTTATCCATTTTTCTCTTTCCTAGGATATTTAAGGTGTAATGAAGTGGGGGTTCTTGTCAACAGAGCAGCTCTAAACTTTGGGGTGCCTGTGTCTTGCTGATTTTTAGTTTTCCCAATTTATACGCCCATGAGTGGAAGTGCCCTATGCTCTCCAAGCTGTGTTTTTTAGATGTTTCAGGACACACCGTACACTTCTCCCGAGTGGCTGTTGGCAATTTACATCCCGCCCATCAGCGAAGCAAGGCTCCCATTTCTCCATGGCCGGTCGTGCAGTTCTGGTTTGGACACTTTTTTCTGCATGGCCCTTTTGCCCGCTGGGAAGCGAGACTTCTTTGGAGCGCTGATTGGCTTTTCCAGGTTGCTTGGTTGGCCAAAAAGGGCGTATGCGTTTTTTCCTGAATATATTCAGGAAAAAACGCATACGCCCTTTTTGGCCAAGGGCATCATTGTCCACGTTTTGCCGCTTTGCATGTGCTTTCAAGGCGATTCGAATCTACCTCCTGAAATCTGTTTCCTGCAATTCTGCCTTGCTTTCAAAGCCTCTTCGTTGCCTTCCCTTAATATATTTGTGGACGAGAGGTATCATTTAAAACTCTGCAGCTTTGTCAATTGAAGTGCCCCTGAGCTCCATTTTTCCACTCGCTTTTTTGGGAGCTGGCCGCAAAAGCGCAGGATTGCTTCAGGCCCTCTTCTGGTTCTGGGGGGCAGGCTGAGCTTGTGCTTAATTCTTCTTCCTGATGGGAAAATAGAGTGACCTGTGCCTGTCCCAACACCTAGAGCTAGTCTCTCATTGGTTCCCCCTCTTCCCGTTCATCCTCAGGACAAATTGCAACCTGTACGGAACAGGAGGTTAAAGGTGCTGATTCTCCAAGGAGGGAGATGGCTAGTAAATCGGCTGGAATGGCGAACCCGAGCAAAGGAGATGAGAAATGAGGTGCGTTTTAGAAACCTTTCCCAATTACACGGTGTACCATCTTCTGGGTTTCTCATGCCTGTTTTCGATGTAGGAAGATGCCCTTGAACCTGGAGATTTGGGACCCATGGGATGGGTACCATGCAGTATTACTTGAAAGGGTCTGCGTTGGCTCACCCAACCTCACCGAACCTCTCAGCCCCAAGAGTGTCCACCCTTATGTCTCAATCAGCTGTGGGTCTAGATATGGTCAATCCAGGTTGCATCACAGCCCCTGAACGAATTTTGGAAGAATTTCTCTCTCTTTCACTGTCTTTGTTTCACGGGTTTTGAAAAGTAATTTATTTTTATAATGGGGTTTAGCTGCTTTTCACGGCTGTGTTTATGCCGCTTTACATCCCCTTGACTCACTTACAGAGAGATATCAATACATAGGTTTGAGGATTCTTACTAGTCAGATATATTCTTGTGCGGTGAATAGGGGGTGTTGAGTCCAGTTCACTGAAGAAGAATAGGTCTTGTCTCTTACATATTGGGTTTATGTTACGGTATTGGAGCTAATTTGAAACCCTTGTTTTATGCATCACCCCACCTCACCTTTCCCGTTCAGCAGCCATAGTGTTTTTTCTAAACGTGTGACTCTGTTCTGTTTTGTAATTCAGTTCAAGTGTAGCGGTTTTTACATTCCCTCTAGAAGTGATATCTTATGATAAGTGTCTTTTTCTGTGTGACTTATTTCACTTAGAATCGTCGTACCTAAATCCACTCATCGTGCTGCTACTAGCCTTATGACGTTGATTTCATGGCTGTGTGATATTCCATTGTACATGAGGACCACAACTTCTTTATCCATTTTTCTCTTTCCTAGGATATTTAAGGTGTAATGAAGTGGGGGTTCTTGTCAAGAGAGCAGCCCTAAACTTTGGGGTGCCTGTGTCTTGCTGATTTTTAGTTTTCCCAATTTATACGCCCATGAGTGGAAGTGCCCTATGCTCTCCAAGCTGTGTTTTTTAGATGTTTCAGGACACACCGTACACTTCTCCCGAGTGGCTGTTGGCAATTTACATCCCGCCCATCAGCGAAGCAAGGCTCCCATTTCTCCATGGCCGGTCGTGCAGTTCTGGTTTGGACACTTTTTTCCGCATGGCCCTTTTGCCCGCTGGGAAGCGAGACTTCTTTGGAGCGCTGATTGGCCTTTCCAGGTTGCTTGGTTGGCCAAAAAGGGCGTATGCGTTTTTTCCTGAATATATTCAGGAAAAAACGCATACGCCCTTTTTGGCCAAGGGCATCATTGTCCACGTTTGGCCGCTTTTCATGTGCTTTCAAGGCGATTCGAATCTACCTCCTGAAATCTGTTTCCTGCAATTCTGCCTTGCTTTCAAAGCCTCTTCGTTGCCTTCCCTTAATATATTTGTGGACGAGAGGTATCATTTAAAACTCTGCAGGTTTGTGAATTGCAGTGCCCCTGAGCTCCATTTTTCAACTCGCTTTTTTGGGAGCTGGCCGCAAAAGCGCAGGATTGCTTCAGGCCCTCTTCTGGTTCTGGGGGGCAGGCTGAGCTTGTGCTTAATTCTTCTTCCTGATGGGAAAATAGAGTGACCTGTGCCTGTCCCAACACCTAGAGCTAGTCTCTCATTGGTTCCCCCTCTTCCCGTTCATCCTCAGGACAAATTGCAACCTGTACGGAACAGGAGGTTAAAGGTGCTGATTCTCCAAGGAGGGAGATGGCTAGTAAATCGGCTGGAATGGCGAACCCGAGCAAAGGAGATGAGAAATGAGGTGCGTTTTAGAAACCTTTCCCGATCACATGGTGTACCATCTTCTGGGTTTCTCATGCCTGATTTCGATGTAGGAAGATGCCCTTGAACCTGGAGATTTGGGACCCATGGGATGGGTACCATGCAGTATTACTTGAAAGGGTCTGCGTTGGCTCACCCAACCTCACCGAACCTCTCAGCCCCAAGAGTGTCCACCCTTAAGTCTCAATCAGCTGTGGGTCTAGATATGGTCAATCCAGGTTGCATCACAGCCCCTGAACGAATTTTGTAAGAATTTCTCTCTCTTTCACTGTCTTTGTTTCACGGGTTTTGAAAAGTAATTTATTTTTATAATGGGGTTTAGCTGCTTTTCACGGCTGTGTTTATGCCGCTTTACACCCCCTTGACTCACTTACAGAGAGATATCAATACATAGGTTTGAGGATTCTTACTAGTCAGATATATTCTTCTGCGGTGAATAAGGGGTGTTGAGTCCAGTTCACTGAAAAAGGAATAGGTCTTGTCTCTTACATATTGGGTTTATGGAACGGTATTGGAGCTAATTTGAAACCCTTGTTTTATGCATCACCCCACCTCACCTTTCCCGTTCAGCAGCCATAGTGTGTTTTCTAAACCTGTGACTCTGTTCTGTTTTGTAATTCAGTTCAAGTGTAGCGGTTTTTACATTCCCTCTAGAAGTGATATCTTATGATAAGTGTCTTTTTCTGTGTGACTTATTTCACTTAGAATCGTCGTACCTAAATCCACTCATCGTGCTGCTACTAGCCTTATGACGTTGATTTCATGGCTGTGTGATATTCCATTGTACATGAGGACCTCAACTTCTTTATCCATTTTTCTCTTTCCTAGGATATTTAAGGTGTAATGAAGTGGGGGTTCTTGTCAACAGAGCAGCCCTAAACTTTGGGGTGCCTGTGTCTTGCTGATTTTTAGTTTTCCCAATTTATACGCCCATGAGTGGAAGTGCCCTATGCTCTCCAAGCTGTGTTTTTTAGATGTTTCAGGACACACCGTACACTTCTCCCGAGTGGCTGTTGGCAATTTACATCCCGCCCATCAGCGAAGCAAGGCTCCCATTTCTCCATGGCCGGTCGTGCAGTTCTGGTTTGGACACTTTTTTCCGCATGGCCCTTTTGCCCGCTGGGAAGCGAGACTTCTTTGGAGCGCTGATTGGCCTTTCCAGGTTGCTTGTTTGGCCAAAAAGGGCGTATGCGTTTTTTCCTGAATATATTCAGGAAAAAACGCATACGCCCTTTTTGGCCAAGGGCATCATTGTACACGTTTTGCCGCTTTGCATGTGCTTTCAAGGCGATTCGAATCTACCTCCTGAAATCTGTTTCCTGCAATTCTGCCTTGCTTTCAAAGCCTCTTCGTTGCCTTCCCTTAATATATTTGTGGACGAGAGGTATCATTTAAAACTCTGCAGCTTTGTCAATTGCAGTGCCCCTGAGCTCCATTTTTCCACTCGCTTTTTTGGGAGCTGGCTGCAAAAGCGCAGGATTGCTTCAGGCCCTCTTCTGGTTCTGGGGGGCAGGCTGAGCTTGTGCTTAATTCTTCTTCCTGATGGGAAAATAGAGTGACCTGTGCCTGTCCCAACACCTAGAGCTAGTCTCTCATTGGTTCCCCCTCTTCCCGTTCATCCTCAGGACAAATTGCAACCTGTACGGAACAGGAGGTTAAAGGTGCTGATTCTCCAAGGAGGGAGATGGCTAGTAAATCGGCTGGAATGGCGAACCCGAGCAAAGGAGATGAGAAATGAGGTGCGTTTTAGAAACCTTTCCCGATCACACGGTGTACCATCTTCTGGGTTTCTCATGCCTGTTTTCGATGTAGGAAGATGCCCTTGAACCTGGAGATTTGGGACCCATGGGATGGGTACCATGCAGTATTACTTGAAAGGGTCTGCGTTGGCTCACCCAACCTCACCGAACCTCTCAGCCCCAAGAGTGTCCACCCTTAAGTCTCAATCAGCTGTGGGTCTAGATATGGTCAATCCAGGTTGCATCACAGCCCCTGAACGAATTTTGTAAGAATTTCTCTCTCTTTCACTGTCTTTGTTTCACGGGTTTTGAAAAGTAATTTATTTTTATAATGGGGTTTAGCTGCTTTTCACGGCTGTGTTTATGCCGCTTTACACCCCCTTGACTCACTTACAGAGAGATATCAATACATAGGTTTGAGGATTCTTACTAGTCAGATATATTCTTCTGCGGTGAATAAGGGGTGTTGAGTCCAGTTCACTGAAAAAGGAATAGGTCTTGTCTCTTACATATTGGGTTTATGGAACGGTATTGGAGCTAATTTGAAACCCTTGTTTTATGCATCACCCCACCTCACCTTTCCCGTTCAGCAGCCATAGTGTGTTTTCTAAACCTGTGACTCTGTTCTGTTTTGTAATTCAGTTCAAGTGTAGCGGTTTTTACATTCCCTCTCTAAGTGATATCTTATGATAAGTGTCTTTTTCTGTGTGACTTATTTCACTTAGAATCGTCGTACCTAAATCCACTCATCGTGCTGCTACTAGCCTTATGACGTTGATTTCATGGCTGTGTGATATTCCATTGTACATGAGGACCTCAACTTCTTTATCCATTTTTCTCTTTCCTAGGATATTTAAGGTGTAATGAAGTGGGGGTTCTTGTCAACAGAGCAGCCCTAAACTTTGGGGTGCCTGTGTCTTGCTGATTTTTAGTTTTCCCAATTTATACGCCCATGAGTGGAAGTGCCCTATGCTCTCCAAGCTGTGTTATTTAGATGTTTCAGGACACACCGTACACTTCTCCCGAGTGGCTGTTGGCAATTTACATCCCGCCCATCAGCGAAGCAAGGCTCCCATTTCTCCATGGCCGGTCGTGCAGTTCTGGTTTGGACACTTTTTTCCGCATGGCCCTTTTGCCCGCTGGGAAGCGAGACTTCTTTGGAGCGCTGATTGGCCTTTCCAGGTTGCTTGGTTGGCCAAAAAGGGCGTATGCGTTTTTTCCTGAATATATTCAGGAAAAAACGCATACGCCCTTTTTGGCCAAGGTCATCATTGTCCACGTTTTGCCGCTTTTCATGTGCTTTCAAGGCGATTCGAATCTACCTCCTGAAATCTGTTTCCTGCAATTCTGCCTTGCTTTCAAAGCCTCTTCGTTGCCTTCCCTTAATATATTTGTGGACGAGAGGTATCATTTAAAACTCTGCAGCTTTGTCAATTGCAGTGCCCCTGAGCTCCATTTTTCCACTCGCTTTTTTGGGAGCTGGCCGCAAAAGCACAGGATTGCTTCAGGCCCTCTTCTGGTTCTGGGGGGCAGGCTGAGCTTGTGCTTAATTCTTCTTCCTGATGGGAAAATAGAGTGACCTGTGCCTGTCCCAACACCTAGAGCTAGTCTCTCATTGGTTCCCCCTCTTCCCGTTCATCCTCAGGACAAATTGCAACCTGTACGGAACAGGAGGTTAAAGGTGCTGATTCTCCAAGGAGGGAGATGGCTAGTAAATCGGCTGGAATGGCGAACCCGAGCAAAGGAGATGAGAAATGAGGTGCGTTTTAGAAACCTTTCCCGATCACACGGTGTACCATCTTCTGGGTTTCTCATGCCTGTTTTCGATGTAGGAAGATGCCCTTGAACCTGGAGATTTGGGACCCATGGGATGGGTACCATGCAGTATTACTTGAAAGGGTCTGCGTTGGCTCACCCAACCTCACCGAACCTCTCAGCCCCAAGAGTGTCCACCCTTATGTCTCAATCAGCTGTGGGTCTAGATATGGTCAATCCAGGTTGCATCACAGCCCCTGAACGAATTTTGGAAGAATTTCTCTCTCTTTCACTGTCCTTGTTTCACGGGTTTTGAAAAGTAATTTATTTTTATAATGGGGTTTAGCTGCTTTTCACGGCTGTGTTTATGCCGCTTTACATCCCCTTGACTCACTTACAGAGAGATATCAATACATAGGTTTGAGGATTCTTACTAGTCAGATATATTCTTGTGCGGTGAATAGGGGGTGTTGAGTCCAGTTCACTGAAAAAGGAATAGGTCTTGTCTCTTACATATTGGGTTTATGGAACGGTATCGGAGCTAATTTGAAACCCTTGTTTTATGCATCATCCCACCTCACCTTTCCCGTTCAGCAGCCATAGTGTGTTTTCTAAACGTGTGACTCTGTTCTGTTTTGTAATTCAGTTCAAGTGTAGCGGTTTTTACATTCCCTCTCTAAGTGATATCTTATGATAAGTGTCTTTTTCTGTGTGACTTATTTCACTTAGAATCGTCGTACCTAAATCCACTCATCGTGCTGCTACTAGCCTTATGACGTTGATTTCATGGCTGAGTGATATTCCATTGTACATGAGGACCACAACTTCTTTATCCATTTTTCTCTTTCCTAGGATATTTAAGGTGTAATGAAGTGGGGGTTCTTGTCAACAGAGCAGCCCTAAACTTTGGGGTGCCTGTGTCTTGCTGATTTTTAGTTTTCCCAATTTATACGCCCATGAGTGGAAGTGCCCTATGCTCTCCAAGCTGTGTTTTTTAGATGTTTCAGGACACACCGTACACTTCTCCCGAGTGGCTGTTGGCAAATTACATCCCGCCCATCAGCGAAGCAAGGCTCCCATTTCTCCATGGCCGGTCGTGCAGTTCTGGTTTGGACACTTTTTTTCCGCATGGCCCTTTTGCCCGCTGGGAAGCGAGACTTCTTTGGAGCGCTGATTGGCCTTTCCAGGTTGCTTGGTTGGCCAAAAAGGGCGTATGCGTTTTTTCCTGAATATATTCAGGAAAAAACGCATACGCCCTTTTTGGCCAAGGGCATCATTGTCCACGTTTTGCCGCTTTGCATGTGCTTTCAAGGCGATTCGAATCTATCTCCTGAAATCTGTTTCCTGCAATTCTGCCTTGCTTTCAAAGCCTCTTCGTTGCCTTCCCTTAATATATTTGTGGACGAGAGGTATCATTTAAAACTCTGCAGCTTTGTCAATTGCAGTGCCCCTGAGCTCCATTTTTCCACTCGCTTTTTTGGGAGCTGGCCGCAAAAGCGCAGGATTGCTTCAGGCCCTCTTCTGGTTCTGGGGGGCAGGCTGAGCTTGTGGTTAATTCTTCTTCCTGATGGGAAAATAGAGTGACCTGTGCCTGTCCCAACACCTAGAGCTAGTCTCTCATTGGTTCCCCCTCTTCCCGTTCATCCTCAGGACAAATTGCAACCTGTACGGAACAGGAGGTTAAAGGTGCTGATTCTCCAAGGAGGGAGATGGCTAGTAAATCGGCTGGAATGGCGAACCCGAGCAAAGGAGATGAGAAATGAGGTGCGTTTTAGAAACCTTTCCCGATCACACGGTGTACCATCTTGTGGGTTTCTCATGCCTGTTTTCGATGTATGAAGATGCCCTTGAACCTGGAGATTTGGGACCCAAGGGATGGGTACCATGCAGTATTACTTGAAAGGGTCTGCGTTGGCTCACCCAACCTCACCGAACCTCTCAGCCCCAAGAGTGTCCACCCTTATGTCTCAATCAGCTGTGGGTCTAGATATGGTCAATCCAGGTTGCATCACAGCCCCTGAACGAATTTTGGAAGATTTTCTCTCTCTTTCACTGTCTTTGTTTCACGGGTTTTGAAAAGTAATTTATTTTTATAATGGGGTTTAGCTGCTTTTCACGGCTGTGTTTATGCCGCTTTACATCCCCTTGACTCACTTACAGAGAGATATCAATACATAGGTTTGAGGATTCTTACTAGTCAGATATATTCTTGTGCGGTGAATAGGGGGTGTTGAGTCCAGTTCACTGAAAAAGGAATAGGTCTTGTGTCTTACATATTGGGTTTATGGAACGGTATCGGAGCTAATTTGAAACCCTTGTTTTATGCATCACCCCACCTCACCTTTCCCGTTCAGCAGCCATAGTGTGTTTTCTAAACGTGTGACTCTGTTCTGTTTTGTAATTCAGTTCAAGTGTAGCGGTTTTTACATTCCCTCTCTAAGTGATATCTTATGATAAGTGTCTTTTTCTGTGTGACTTATTTCACTTAGAATCGTCGTACCTAAATCCACTCATCCTGCTGCTACTAGCCTTATGACGTTGATTTCATGGCTGAGTGATATTCCATTGTACATGAGGACCACAACTTCTTTATCCATTTTTCTCTTTCCTAGGATATTTAAGGTGTAATGAAGTGGGGGTTCTTGTCAACAGAGCAGCCCTAAACTTTGGGGTGCCTGTGTCTTGCTGATTTTTAGTTTTCCCAATTTATACGCCCATGAGTGGAAGTGCCCTATGCTCTCCAAGCTGTGTTTTTTAGATGTTTCAGGACACACCGTACACTTCTCCCGAGTGGCTGTTGGCAATTTACATCCCGCCCATCAGCGAAGCAAGGCTCCCATTTCTCCATGGCCGGTCGTGCAGTTCTGGTTTGGACACTTTTTTCCGCATGGCCCTTTTGCCCGCTGGGAAGCGAGACTTCTTTGGAGCGCTGATTGGCCTTTCCAGGTTGCTTGGTTGGCCAAAAAGGGCGTATGCGTTTTTTCCTGAATATATTCAGGAAAAAACGCATACGCCCTTTTTGGCCAAGGGCATCATTGTCCACGTTTTGCCGCTTTTCATGTGCTTTCAAGGCGATTCGAATCTACCTCCTGAAATCTGTTTCCTGCAATTCTGCCTTGCTTTCAAAGCCTCTTCGTTGCCTTCCCTTAATATATTTGTGGACGAGAGGTATCATTGAAAACTCTGCAGCTTTGTCAATTGCAGTGCCCCTGAGCTCCATTTTTCCACTCGCTTTTTTGGGAGCTGGCCGCAAAAGCACAGGATTGCTTCAGGCCCTCTTCTGGTTCTGGGGGGCAGGCTGAGCTTGTGCTTAATTCTTCTTCCTGATGGGAAAATAGAGTGACCTGTGCCTGTCCCAACACCTAGAGCTAGTCTCTCATTGGTTCCCCCTCTTCCCGTTCATCCTCAGGACAAATTGCAACCTGTACGGAACAGGAGGTTAAAGGTGCTGATTCTCCAAGGAGGGAGATGGCTAGTAAATCGGCTGGAATGGCGAACCCGAGCAAAGGAGATGAGAAATGAGGTGCGTTTTAGAAACCTTTCCCGATCACACGGTGTACCATCTTCTGGGTTTCTCATGCCTGTTTTCGATGTAGGAAGATGCCCTTGAACCTGGAGATTTGGGACCCATGGGATGGGTACCATGCAGTATTACTTGAAAGGGTCTGCGTTGGCTCACCCAACCTCACCGAACCTCTCAGCCCCAAGAGTGTCCACCCTTATGTCTCAATCAGCTGTGGGTCTAGATATGGTCAATCCAGGTTGCATCACAGCCCCTGAACGAATTTTGGAAGAATTTCTCTCTCTTTCACTGTCTTTGTTTCACGGGTTTTGAAAAGTAATTTATTTTTATAATGGGGTTTAGCTGCTTTTCACGGCTGTGTTTATGCCGCTTTACATCCCCTTGACTCACTTACAGAGAGATATCAATACATAGGTTTGAGGATTCTTACTAGTCAGATATATTCTTGTGCGGTGAATAGGGGGTGTTGAGTCCAGTTCACTGAAAAAGGAATAGGTCTTGTCTCTTACATATTGGGTTTATGGAACGGTATCGGAGCTAATTTGAAACCCTTGTTTTATGCATCATCCCACCTCACCTTTCCCGTTCAGCAGCCATAGTGTGTTTTCTAAACGTGTGACTCTGTTCTGTTTTGTAATTCAGTTCAAGTGTAGCGGTTTTTACATTCCCTCTCTAAGTGATATCTTATGATAAGTGTCTTTTTCTGTGTGAATTATTTCACTTAGAATCGTCGTACCTAAATCCACTCATCGTGCTGCTACTAGCCTTATGACGTTGATTTCATGGCTGAGTGATATTCCATTGTACATGAGGACCACAACTTCTTTATCCATTTTTCTCTTTCCTAGGATATTTAAGGTGTAATGAAGTGGGGGTTCTTGTCAACAGAGCAGCCCTAAACTTTGGGGTGCCTGTGTCTTGCTGATTTTTAGTTTTCCCAATTTATACGCCCATGAGTGGAAGTGCCCTATGCTCTCCAAGCTGTGTTTTTTAGATGTTTCAGGACACACCGTACACTTCTCCCGAGTGGCTGTTGGCAAATTACATCCCGCCCATCAGCGAAGCAAGGCTCCCATTTCTCCATGGCCGGTCGTGCAGTTCTGGTTTGGACACTTTTTTTCCGCATGGCCCTTTTGCCCGCTGGGAAGCGAGACTTCTTTGGAGCGCTGATTGGCCTTTCCAGGTTGCTTGGTTGGCCAAAAAGGGCGTATGCGTTTTTTCCTGAATATATTCAGGAAAAAACGCATACGCCCTTTTTGGCCAAGGGCATCATTGTCCACGTTTTGCCGCTTTGCATGTGCTTTCAAGGCGATTCGAATCTATCTCCTGAAATCTGTTTCCTGCAATTCTGCCTTGCTTTCAAAGCCTCTTCGTTGCCTTCCCTTAATATATTTGTGGACGAGAGGTATCATTTAAAACTCTGCAGCTTTGTCAATTGCAGTGCCCCTGAGCTCCATTTTTCCACTCGCTTTTTTGGGAGCTGGCCGCAAAAGCGCAGGATTGCTTCAGGCCCTCTTCTGGTTCTGGGGGGCAGGCTGAGCTTGTGCTTAATTATTCTTCCTGATGGGAAAATAGAGTGACCTGTGCCTGTCCCAACACCTAGAGCTAGTCTCTCATTGGTTCCCCCTCTTCCCGTTCATCCTCAGGACAAATTGCAACCTGTACGGAACAGGAGGTTAAAGGTGCTGATTCTCCAAGGAGGGAGATGGCTAGTAAATCGGCTGGAATGGCGAACCCGAGCAAAGGAGATGAGAAATGAGGTGCGTTTTAGAAACCTTTCCCGATCACATGGTGTACCATCTTCTGGGTTTCTCATGCCTGATTTCGATGTAGGAAGATGCCCTTGAACCTGGAGATTTGGGACCCATGGGATGGGTACCATGCAGTATTACTTGAAAGGGTCTGCGTTGGCTCACCCAACCTCACCGAACCTCTCAGGCCCAAGAGTGTCCACCCTTATGTCTCAATCAGCTGTGGGTCTAGATATGGTCAATCCAGGTTGCATCACAGCCCCTGAACGAATTTTGGAAGAATTTCTCTCTCTTTCACTGTCTTTGTTTCACGGGTTTTGAAAAGTAATTTATTTTTATAATGGGGTTTAGCTGCTTTTCACGGCTGTGTTTATGCCGCTTTACACCCCCTTGACTCACTTACAGAGGGATATCAATACATAGGTTTGAAGATTCTTACTAGTCAGATATATTCTTGTGCGGTGAATAGGGGGTGTTGAGTCCAGTTCACTGAAAAAGGAATAGGTCTTGTCTCTTACATATTGGGTTTATGGAACGGTATCGGAGCTAATTTAAACCCTTGTTTTATGCATCACCCCACCTCACCTTTCCCGTTCAGCAGCCATAGTGTGTTTTCTAAACGTGTGACTCTGTTCTGTTTTGTAATTCAGTTCAAGTGTAGCGGTTTTTACATTCCCTCTAGAAGTGATATCTTATGTTAAGTGTCTTTTTCTGTGTGACTTATTTCACTTAGAATCGTCGTACCTAAATCCACTCATCGTGCTGCTACTAGCCTTATGACGTTGATTTCATGGCTGAGTGATATTCCATTGTACATGAGGACCACAACTTCTTTATCCATTTTTCTCTTTCCTAGGATATTTAAGGTGTAATGAAGTGGGGGTTCTTGTCAACAGAGCAGCCCTAAACTTTGGGGTGCCTGTGTCTTGCTGATTTTTAGTTTTCCCAATTTATACGCCCATGAGTGGAAGTGCCCTAAGCTCTCCAAGCTGTGTTTTTTAGATGTTTCAGGACACACCGTACACTTCTCCAGAGTGGCTGTTGGCAATTTACATCCCGCCCATCAGCGTAGCAAGGATCCCATTTCTCCATGGCCGGTCCTGCACTTCTGGTTTGGAAACTTTTTTCCGCATGGCCCTTTTGCCCGCTGGGAAGCGAGACTTCTTTGGAGCGCTGATTGGCCTTTCCAGGTTGCTTGGTTGGCCAAAAAGGGCGTATGCGTTTTTTCCTGAATATATTCAGGAAAAAACGCATACGCCCTTTTTGGCCAAGGGCATCATTGTCCACGTTTTGCCGCTTTTCATGTGCTTTCAAGGCGATTCGAATCTACCTCCTGAAATCTGTTTCCTGCAATTCTGCCTTGCTTTCAAAGCCTCTTCGTTGCCTTCCCTTAATATATTTGTGGACGAGAGGTATCATTTAAAACTCTGCAGGTTTGTGAATTGCAGTGCCCCTGAGCTCCATTTTTCATCTCGCTTTTTTGGGAGCTGGCCGCAAAAGCGCAGGATTGCTTCAGGCCCTCTTCTGGTTCTGGGGGGCAGGCTGTGCTTGTGCTTAATTCTTCTTCCTGATGGGAAAATGGAGTGACCTGTGCCTGTCCCAACACCTAGAGCTAGTCTCTCATTGGTTCCCCCTCTTCCCGTTCATCCTCAGGACAAATTGCAACCTGTACGGAACAGGAGGTTAAAGGTGCTGATTCTCCAAGGAGGGAGATGGCTAGTAAATCGGCTGGAATGGCGAACCCGAGCAAAGGAGATGAGAAGTGAGGTGCGTTTTAGAAACCTTTCCCAATTACACGGTGTACCATCTTCTGGGTTTCTCATGCCTGTTTTCGATGTAGGAAGATGCCCTTGAACCTGGAGATTTGGGACCCATGGGATGGGTACCATGCAGTATTACTTGAAAGGGTCTGCGTTGGCTCACCCAACCTCACCGAACCTCTCAGCCCCAAGAGTGTCCACCCTTATGTCTCAATCAGCTGTGGGTCTAGATATGGTCAATCCAGGTTGCATCACAGCCCCTGAACGAATTTTGGAAGAATTTCTCTCTCTTTCACTGTCTTTGTTTCACGGGTTTTGAAAAGTAATTTATTTTTATAATGGGGTTTAGCTGCTTTTCACGGCTGTGTTTATGCCGCTTTACACCCCCTTGACTCACTTACAGAGAGATATCAATACATAGGTTTGAAGATTCTTACTAGTCAGATATATTCTTGTGCGGTGAATAGGGGGTGTTGAGTCCAGTTCACTGAAAAAGGAATAGGTCTTGTCTCTTACATATTGGGTTTATGGAACGGTATCTGAGCTAATTTGAAACCCTTGTTTTATGCATCACCCCACCTCACCTTTCCCGTTCAGCAGCCATAGTGTGTTTTCTAAACGTGTGACTCTGTTCTGTTTTGTAATTCAGTTCAAGTGTAGCGGTTTTTACATTCCCTCTAGAAGTGATATCTTATGTTAAGTGTCTTTTTCTGTGTGACTTATTTCACTTAGAATCGTCGTACCTAAATCCACTCATCGTGCTGCTACTAGCCTTATGACGTTGATTTCATGGCTGAGTGATATTCCATTGTACATGAGGACCACAACTTCTTTATCCATTTTTCTCTTTCCTAGGATATTTAAGGTGTAATGAAGTGGGGGTTCTTGTCAACAGAGCAGCCCTAAACTTTGGGGTGCCTGTGTCTTGCTGATTTTTAGTTTTCCCAATTTATACGCCCATGAGTGGAAGTGCCCTAAGCTCTCCAAGCTGTGTTTTTTAGATGTTTCAGAACACACCGTACACTTCTCCCGAGTGGCTGTTGGCAATTTACATCCCGCCCATCAGCGTAGCAAGGATCCCATTTCTCCATGGCCGGTCCTGCACTTCTGGTTTGGAAACTTTTTTCCGCATGGCCCTTTTGCCCGCTGGGAAGCGAGACTTCTTTGGAGCGCTGATTGGCCTTTCCAGGT
The DNA here is from genome assembly GCF_949987535.1 of Balaenoptera acutorostrata. Taxonomy (NCBI): domain Eukaryota; kingdom Metazoa; phylum Chordata; class Mammalia; order Artiodactyla; family Balaenopteridae; genus Balaenoptera; species Balaenoptera acutorostrata. The sequence goes on from NW_026646506.1 coordinate 478,706, forward strand.
TGCTTGGTTGGCCAAAAAGGGCGTATGCGTTTTTTCCTGAATATATTCAGGAAAAAACGCATACGCCCTTTTTGGCCAAGGGCATCATTGTCCACGTTTTGCCGCTTTTCATGTGCTTTCAAGGCGATTCGAATCTACCTCCTGAAATCTGTTTCCTGCAATTCTGCCTTGCTTTCAAAGCCTCTTCGTTGCCTTCCCTTAATATATTTGTGGGCGAGAGGTATCATTTAAAACTCTGCAGGTTTGTGAATTGCAGTGCCCCTGAGCTCCATTTTTCAACTCGCTTTTTTGGGAGCTTGCCGCCAAACCACAGGATTGCTTCAGGCCCTCTTCTGGTTCTGGGGGGCAGGCTGAGCTTGTGTTTAATTCTTCTTCCTGATGGGAAAATAGAGTGACCTGTGCCTGTCCCAACACCTAGAGCTAGTCTCTCATTGGTTCCCCCTCTTCCCGTTCATCCTCAGGACAAATTGCAACCTGTACGGAACAGGAGGTTAAAGGTGCTGATTCTCCAAGGAGGGAGATGGCTAGTAAATCGGCTGGAATGGCGAACCCGAGCCAAGGAGATGAGAAATGAGGTGCGTTTTAGAAACCTTTCCCGATCACACGGTGTACCATCTTCTGGGTTTCTCATGCCTGTTTTCGACGTAGGAAGATGCCCTTGAACCTGGAGATTTGGGACCCATGGGATGGGTACCATGCAGTATTATTTGAAAGGGTCTGTGTTGGCTCACCCAACCTCACCGAACCTCTCAGCCCCAAGAGTGTCCACCCTTAAGTCTCAATCAGCTGTGGGTCTAGATATGGTCAATCCAGGTTGCATCACATCCCCTGAACGAATTTTGTAAGAATTTCTCTCTCTTTCACTGTCTTTGTTTCACGGGTTTTGAAAAGTAATTTATTTTTATAATGGGGTTTAGCTGCTTTTCACGGCTGTGTTTATGCCGCTTTACACCCCCTTGACTCACTTACAGAGAGATATCAATACATAGGTTTGAGGATTCTTACTAGTCAGATATATTCTTCTGCGGTGAATAAGGGGTGTTGAGTCCAGTTCACTGAAAAAGGAATAGGTCTTGTCTCTTACATATTGGGTTTATGGAACGGTATCTGAGCTAATTTGAAACCCTTGTTTTATGCATCACCCCACCTCACCTTTCCCGTTCAGCAGCCATAGTGTGTTTTCTAAACGTGTGACTCTGTTCTGTTTTGTAATTCAGTTCAAGTGTAGAGGTTTTTACATTCCCTCTCTAAGTGATATCTTATGATAAGTGTCTTTTTCTGTGTGACTTATTTCACTTAGAATCGTCGTACCTAAATCCACTCATCGTGCTGCTACTAGCCTTATGACGTTGATTTCATGGCTGAGTGATATTCCATTGTACATGAGGACCACAACTTCTTTATCCATTTTTCTCTTTCCTAGGATATTTAAGGTGTAATGAAGTGGGGGTTCTTGTCAACAGAGCAGCCCTAAACTTTGGGGTGCCTGTGTCTTGCTGATTTTTAGTTTTCCCAATTTATACGCCCATGAGTGGAAGTGCCCTATGCTCTCCAAGCTGTGTTTTTTAGATGTTTCAGGACACACCGTACACTTCTCCCGAGTTGCTGTTGGCAATTTACATCCCGCCCATCAGCGAAGCAAGGCTCCCATTTCTCCATGGCCGGTCGTGCAGTTCTGGTTTGGACACTTTTTTCCGCATGGCCCTTTTGCCCGCTGGGAAGCGAGACTTCTTTGGAGTGCTGATTTGTCTTTCCAGGTTGCTTGGTTGGCCAAAAAGGGCGTATGCGTTTTTTCCTGAATATATTCAGGAAAAAACGCATACGCCCTTTTTGGCCAAGGGCATCATTGACCACGTTTTGCCGCTTTTCATGTGCTTTCAAGGCGATTCGAATCTACCTCCTGAAATCTGTTTCCTGCAATTCTGCCTTGCTTTCAAAGCCTCTTCGTTGCCTTCCCTTAATATATTTGTGGACGAGAGGTATCATTTAAAACTCTGCAGGTTTGTGAATTGCAGTGCCCCTGAGCTCCATTTTTCAACTCGCTTTTTTGGGAGCTGGCCGCAAAAGCGCAGGATTGCTTCAGGCCTTCTTCTGGTTCTGGGGGGCACGTTGAGCTTGTGCTTAATTCTTCTTCCTGATGGGAAAATAGAGTGACCTGTGCCTGTCCCAACACCTAGAGCTAGCCTCTCATTGGTTCCCCCTCTTCCCGTTCATCCTCAGGACAAATTGCAACCTGTACGGAACAGGAGGTTAAAGGTGCTGATTCTCCAAGGAGGGAGATGGCTAGTAAATCGGCTGGAATGGCGAACCCGAGCAAAGGAGATGAGAAATGAGGTGCGTTTTAGAAACCTTTCCCGATCACACGGTGTACCATCTTCTGGGTTTCTCATGCCTGTTTTCGATGTAGGAAGATGCCCTTGAACCTGGAGATTTGGGACCCATGGGATGGGTACCATGCAGTATTACTGGAAAGGGTCTGCGTTGGCTCACCCAACCTCACCGAACCTCTCAGCCCCAAGAGTGTCCACCCTTATGTCTCAATCAGCTGTGGGTCTAGATATGGTCAATCCAGGTTGCATCACAGCCCCTGAACGAATTTTGGAAGAATTTCTCTCTCTTTCACTGTCTTTGTTTCACGGGTTTTGAAAAGTAATTTATTTTTATAATGGGGTTTAGCTGCTTTTCACGGCTGTGTTTATGCCGCTTTACACCCCCTTGACTCACTTAGAGAGAGATATCAATACATAGGTTTGAGGATTCTTACTAGTCAGATATATTCTTGTGCGGTGAATAGGGGGTGTTGAGTCCAGTTCACTGAAAAAGGAATAGGTCTTGTCTCTTACATATTGGGTTTATGGAACGGTATCGGAGCTAATTTGAAACCCTTGTTTTATGCATCACCCCACCTCACCTTTCCCGTTCAGCAGCCATAGTGTGTTTTCTAAACGTGTGACTCTGTTCTGTTTTGTAATTCAGTTCAAGTGTAGCGGTTTTTACATTCCCTCTCTAAGTGATATCTTATGATAAGTGTCTTTTTCTGTGTGACTTATTTCACTTAGAATCGTCGTACCTAAATCCACTCATCGTGCTGCTACTAGCCTTATGACGTTGATTTCATGGCTGTGTGATATTCCATTGTACATGAGGACCTCAACTTCTTTATCCATTTTTCTCTTTCCTAGGATATTTAAGGTGTAATGAAGTGGGGGTTCTTGTCAAGAGAGCAGCCCTAAACTTTGGGGTGCCTGTGTCTTGCTGATTTTTAGTTTTCCCAATTTATACGCCCATGAGTGGAAGTGCCCTATGCTCTCCAAGCTGTGTTTTTTAGATGTTTCAGGACACACCGTACACTTCTCCCGAGTGGCTGTTGGCAATTTACATCCCGCCCATCAGCGAAGCAAGGCTCCCATTTCTCCATGGCCGGTCGTGCAGTTCTGGTTTGGACACTTTTTTCCGCATGGCCCTTTTGCCCGCTGGGAAGCGAGACTTCTTTGGAGCGCTGATTGGCCTTTCCAGGTTGCTTGGTTGGCCAAAAAGGGCGTATGCGTTTTTTCCTGAATATATTCAGGAAAAAACGCATACGCCCTTTTTGGCCAAGGGCATCATTGTCCACGTTTTGCCGCTTTTCATGTGCTTTCAAGGCGATTCGAATCTACCTCCTGAAATCTGTTTCCTGCAATTCTGCCTTGCTTTCAAAGCCTCTTCGTTGCCTTCCCTTAATATATTTGTGGACGAGAGGTATCATTTAAAACTCTGCAGCTTTGTCAATTGCAGTGCCCCTGAGCTCCATTTTTCCATTCGCTTTTTTGGGAGCTGGCCGCAAAAGCGCAGGATTGCTTCAGGCCCTCTTCTGCTTCTGGGGGGCAGGCTGAGCTTGTGCTTAATTCTTCTTCCTGATGGGAAAATAGAGTGACCTGTGCCTGTCCCAACACCTAGAGCTAGTCTCTCATTGGTTCCCCCTCTTCCCGTTCATCCTCAGGACAAATTTCAACCTGTACGGAACAGGAGGTTAAAGGTGCTGATTCTCCAAGGAGGGAGATGGCTAGTAAATCGGCTGGAATGGCGAACCCGAGCAAAGGAGATGAGAAATGAGGTGCGTTTTAGAAACCTTTCCCTATCACACGGTGTACCATCTTCTGGGTTTCTCATGCCTGTTTTCGATGTAGGAAGATGCCCTTGAACCTGGAGATTTGGGACCCATGGGATGGGTACCATGCAGTATTACTTGAAAGAGTCTGCGTTGGCTCACCCAACCTCACCGAACCTCTCAGCCCCAAGAGTGTCCACCCTTATGTCTCAATCAGCTGTGGGTCTAGATATGGTCAATCCAGGTTGCATCACAGCCCCTGAACGAATTTTGGAAGAATTTCTCTCTCTTTCACTGTCTTTGTTTCACGGGTTTTGAAAAGTAATTTATTTTTATAATGGGGTTTAGCTGCTTTTCACGGCTGTGTTTATGCCGCTTTACACCCCCTTGACTCACTTACAGAGAGATATCAATACATAGGTTTGAGGATTCTTACTAGTCAGATATATTCTTGTGCGGTGAATAGGGGGTGTTGAGTCCAGTTCACTGAAAATGGAATAGGTCTTGTCTCTTACATATTGGGTTTATGGAACGGTATTGGAGCTAATTTGAAACCCTTGTTTTATGCATCACCCCACCTCACCTTTCCCGTTCAGCAGCCATAGTGTGTTTTCTAAACGTGTGACTCTGTTCTGTTTTGTAATTCAGTTCAAGTGTAGCGGTTTTTACATTCCCTCTCTAAGTGATATCTTATGATAAGTGTCTTTTTCTGTGTGACTTATTTCACTTAGAATCGTCGTACCTAAATCCACTCATCGTGCTGCTACTAGCCTTATGACGTTGATTTCATGGCTGAGTGATATTCCATTGTACATGAGGACCACAACTTCTTTATCCATTTTTCTCTTTCCTAGGATATTTAAGGTGTAATGAAGTGGGGGTTCTTGTCAACAGAGCAGCCCTGAACTTTTGGGTGCCTGTGTCTTGCTGATTTTTAGTTTTCCCAATTTATACGCCCATGAGTGGAAGTGCCCTATGCTCTCCAAGCTGTGTTTTTTAGATGTTTCAGGACACACCGTAAACTTCTCCCGAGTGGCTGTTGGCAATTTACATCCCGCCCATCAGCGAAGCAAGGCTCCCATTTCTCCATGGCCGGTCGTGCAGTTCTGGTTTGGACACTTTTTTCCGCATGGCCCTTTTGCCCGCTGGGAAGCGAGACTTCTTTGGAGCGCTGATTGGCCTTTCCAGGTTGCTTGGTTGGCCAAAAAGGGCGTATGCGTTTTTTCCTGAATATATTCAGGAAAAAACGCATACGCCCTTTTTGGCCAAGGGCATCATTGTCCACGTTTTGCCGCTTTTCATGTGCTTTCAAGGCGATTCGAATCTACCTCCTGAAATCTGTTTCCTGCAATTCTGCCTTGCTTTCAAAGCCTCTTCGTTGCCTTCCCTTAATATATTTGTGGACGAGAGGTATCATTTAAAACTCTGCAGCTTTGTCAATTGCAGTGCCCCTGAGCTCCATTTTTCCACTCGCTTTTTTGGGAGCTGGCCGCAAAAGCGCAGGATTGCTTCAGGCCCTCTTCTGGTTCTGGGGGGCAGGCTGAGATTGTGCTTAATTCTTCTTCCTGATGGGAAAATAGAGTGACCTGTGCCTGTCCCAACACCTAGAGCTAGTCTCTCATTGGTTCCCCCTCTTCCCGTTCATCCTCAGGACAAATTGCAACCTGTACGGAACAGGAGGTTAAAGGTGCTGATTCTCCAAGGAGGGAGATGGCTAGTAAATCGGCTGGAATGGCGAACCCGAGCAAAGGAGATGAGAAATGAGGTGCGTTTTAGAAACCTTTCCCGATCACACGGTGTACCATCTTCTGGGTTTCTCATGCCGGTTTTCGACGTAGGAAGATGCCCTTGAACCTGGAGATTTGGGACCCATGGGATGGGTACCATGCAGTATTACTTGAAAGGGTCTGCGTTGGCTCACCCAACCTCACCGAACCTCTCAGCCCCAAGAGTGTCCACCCTTATGTCTCAATCAGCTGTGGGTCTAGATATGGTCAATCCAGGTTGCATCACAGCCCCTGAACGAATTTTGGAAGAATTTCTCTCTCTTTCACTGTCTTTGTTTCACGGGTTTTGAAAAGTAATTTATTTTTATAATGGTGTTTAGCTGCTTTTCACGGCTGTGTTTATGACGCTTTACACCCCCTTGACTCACTTACAGAGAGATATCAATACATAGGTTTGAGGATTCTTACTAGTCAGATATATTCTTGTGCGGTGAATAGGGGGTGTTGAGTCCTGTTCACTGAAAAAGGAATACGTCTTGTCTCTTACATATTGGGTTTATGGAACGGTATTGGAGCTAATTTGAAACCCTTGTTTTATGCATCACCCCACCTCACCTTTCCCGTTCAGCAGCCATAGTGTGTTTTCTAAACGTGTGACTCTGTTCTGTTTTGTAATTCAGTTCAAGTGTAGCGGTTTTTACATTCCCTCTCTAAGTGATATCTTATGATAAGTGTCTTTTTCTGTGTGACTTATTTCACTTAGAATCGTCGTACCTAAATCCACTCATCGTGCTGCTACTAGCCTTATGACGTTGATTTCATGGCTGTGTGATATTCCATTGTACATGAGGACCACAACTTCTTTATCCATTTTTCTCTTTCCTAGGATATTTAAGGTGTAATGAAGTGGGGGTTCTTGTCAACAGAGCAGCCCTAAACTTTGGGGTGCCTGTGTCTTGCTGATTTTTAGTTTTCCCAATTTATACGCCCATGAGTGGAAGTGCCCTATGCTCTCCAAGCTGTGTTTTTTAGATGTTTCAGGACACACCGTACACTTCTCCCGAGTGGCTGTTGGCAATTTACATCCCGCCCATCAGCGAAGCAAGGCTCCCATTTCTCCATGGCCGGTCGTGCAGTTCTGGTTTGGACACTTTTTTCCGCATGGCCCTTTTGCCCGCTGGGAAGCGAGACTTCTTTGGAGCGCTGATTGGCCTTTCCAGGTTGCTTGGTTGGCCAAAAAGGGCGTATGCGTTTTTTCCTGAATATATTCAGGAAAAAACGCATACGCCCTTTTTGGCCAAGGGCATCATTGTCCACGTTTTGCCGCTTTTCATGTGCTTTCAAGGCGATTCGAATCTACCTCCTGAAATCTGTTTCCTGCAATTCTGCCTTGCTTTCAAAGCCTCTTCGTTGCCTTCCCTTAATATATTTGTGGACGAGAGGTATCATTTAAAACTCTGCAGCTTTGTCAATTGCAGTGCCCCTGAGCTCCATTTTTCCACTCGCTTTTTTGGGAGCTGGCCGCAAAAGCGCAGGATTGCTTCAGGCCCTCTTCTGGTTCTGGGGGGCAGGCTGAGCTTGTGCTTAATTCTTCTTCCTGATGGGAAAATAGAGTGACCTGTGCCTGTCCCAACACCTAGAGCTAGCCTCTCATTGGTTCCCCCTCTTCCCGTTCATCCTCAGGACAAATTGCAACCTGTACGGAACAGGAGGTTAAAGGTGCTGATTCTCCAAGGAGGGAGATGGCTAGTAAATCGGCTGGAATGGCGAACCCGAGCAAAGGAGATGAGAAATGAGGTGCGTTTTAGAAACCTTTCCCGATCACACGGTGTACCATCTTCTGGGTTACTCATGCCTGTTTTCGATGTAGGAAGATGCCCTTGAACCTGGAGATTTGGGACCCATGGGATGGGTACCATGCAGTATTACTTGAAAGGGTCTGCGTTGGCTCACCCAACCTCACCGAACCTCTCAGCCCCAAGAGTGTCCACCCTTATGTCTCAATCAGCTGTGGGTCTAGATATGGTCAATCCAGGTTGCATCACAGCCCCTGAACGAATTTTGGAAGAATTTCTCTCTCTTTCACTGTCTTTGTTTCACGGGTTTTGAAAAGTAATTTATTTTTATAATGGGGTTTAGCTGCTTTTCACGGCTGTGTTTATGCCGCTTTACACCCCCTTGACTCACTTACAGAGAGATATCAATACATAGGTTTGAGGATTCTTACTAGTCAGATATATTCTTGTGCGGTGAATAGGGGGTGTTGAGTCCAGTTCACTGAAAAAGGAATAGGTCTTGTCTCTTACATATTGGGTTTATGGAACGGTATCGGAGCTAATTTGAAACCCTTGTTCTATGCATCACCCCAACCCCCTTTCCCGTTCAGCAGCCATAGTGTGTTTTCTAAACGTGTGACTCTGTTCTGTTTTGTAATTCAGTTCAAGTGTAGCGGTTTTTACATTCCCTCTCTAAGTGATATCTTATGATAAGTGTCTTTTTCTGTGTGACTTATTTCACTTAGAATCGTCGTACCTAAATCCACTCATCGTGCTGCTACTAGCCTTATGACGTTGATTTCATGGCTGTGTGATATTCCATTGTACATGAGGACCTCAACTTCTTTATCCCTTTTTCTCTTTCCTAGGATATTTAAGGTGTAATGAAGTGGGGGTTCTTGTCAACAGAGCAGCCCTAAACTTTGGGGTGCCTGTGTCTTGCTGATTTTTAGTTTTCCCAATTTATACGCCCATGAGTGGAAGTGCCCTATGCTCTCCAAGCTGTGTTTTGTAGATGTTTCAGGACACACCGTACACTTCTCCCGAGTGGCTGTTGGCAATTTACATCCCGCCCATCAGCGAAGCAAGTCTCCCATTTCTCCATGGCCGGTCGTGCAGTTCTGGTTTGGACACTTTTTTCCGCATGGCCCTTTTGCCCGCTGGGAAGCGAGACTTCTTTGGAGCGCTGATTTGTCTTTCCAGGTTGCTTGGTTGGCCAAAAAGGGCGTATGCGTTTTTTCCTGAATATATTCAGGAAAAAACGCATACGCCCTTTTTGGCCAAGGGCATCATTTTCCACGTTTTGCCGCTTTTCATGTGCTTTCAAGGCGATTAGAATCTACCTCCTGAAATCTGTTTCCTGCAATTCTGCCTTGCTTTCAAAGCCTCTTCGTTGCCTTCCCTTAATATATTTGTGGACGAGAGGTATCATTTAAAACTCTGCAGCTTTGTCAATTGCAGTGCCCCTGAGCTCCATTTTTCCATTCGCTTTTTTGGGAGCTGGCCGCAAAAGCGCAGGATTGCTTCAGGCCCTCTTCTGGTTCTGGGGGGCAGGCTGAGCTTGTGCTTAATTCTTCTTCCTGATGGGAAAATAGAGTGACCTGTGCCTGTCCCAACCCCTAGAGCTAGTCTCTCATTGGTTCCCCTCTTCCCGTTCATCCTCAGGACAAATTGCAACCTGTACGGAACAGGAGATTAAAGGTGCTGATTCTCTGAGGAGGGAGATGGCTAGTAAAGCGGCTGGAATGGCGAACCCGAGCACAAGGAGATGAGAAATGAGGTGCGTTTTAGAAACCTTTCCCGATCACACGGTGTACCATCTTCTGGGTTTCTCATGCATGTTTTCGACGTAGGAAGATGCCCTTGAACCTGGAGATTTGGGACCCATGGGATGGGTACCATGCAGTATTACTTTAAAGGGTCTGCGTTGGCTCACGCAACCTCACCGAACCTCTCAGCCCCAAGAGTGTCCACCCTTATGTCTCAATCAGCTGTGGGTCTAGATATGGTCAATCCAGGTTGCATCACAGCCCCTGAACGAATTTTGTAAGAGTTTCTCTCGCTTTCACTGTCTTTGTTTCACGGGTTTTGAAAAGTAATTTATTTTTATAATGGAGTTTAGCTGCTTTTCACGGCTGTGTTTAGGCCGCTTTACACCCAATTGACTCACTTACAGAGAGATATCAATACATAGGTTTGAAGAGTCTTACTAGTCAGATATATTCTTGTGCGGTGAATAGGGGGTGTTGAGGCCAGTTCACTGAGCAAGGAGTAGGTCTTGTCTACTACATATTGGGTTTATGGAACGGTATCTGAGATAATTTGAAACCCTTGATTTATGCATCACCCCACCTCACCTTTCCCGTTCAGCAACCATAGTGTGTTTTCTAAACGTGTGACTCTGTTCTGTTTTGTAATTCAGTTCAAGTGTAGCGGTTTTTACATTCCCTCTATAAGTGATATCTTATGATAAGTGTCTTTTTCTGTGTGACTTATTTCATTTAGAATCGTCGTACCTAAATCCACTCATCGTGCTGCTACTAGCCTTATGACGTGGATTTCATTGCTGAGTGATATTCCATTGTACATGAGGACCACAAGTTCTTTATCCACTTTTCTCTTTCCTAGGATATTTAAGGTGTAATGAAGTGGGGGTTCTTGTCAACAGAGCAGCCCTAAACTTTGGGGTGCCTGTGTCTTGCTGATTTTTAGTTTTCCCAATGTATACGCCCATGAGTGGAAGTGCCCTATGCTCTCCAAGCTGTGTTTTTTAGATGTTTCAGGACACACCGTACACTTCTCCAGAGTGGCTGTTGGCAATTTACATCCCGCCCATCAGCGTAGCAAGGCTCCCATTTCTCCATGGCCGGTCCTGCATTTCTGGTTTGGACACTTTTTTCCGTATGGCCCTTTTGCCCGCTGGGAAGCGAGACTTCTTTGGAGCGCTGATTTGCCTTTCCAGGTGGCTTGGTTGGCCAAAAAGGGCGTATGCGTTTTTTCCTGAATATATTCAGGAAAAAACGCATACGCCCTTTTTGGCCAAGGGCATCATTGTCCACGTTTGGCCGCTTTTCATGTGCTTTCAAGGCGATTCGAATCTACCTCCTGAAATCTGTTTCCTGCAATTCTGCCTTGCTTTCAAAGCCTCTTCGTTGCCTTCCCTCAATATATTTGTGGACGAGAGTTATCGTTTATAACTCTGCAGGTTTGTTTATTGCAGTGCCTCTGAGCTCCATTTTTCCAGTCGCTTTTTCGGGAGCTGGCCGCAAAATGCAGGATTGCTTCAGGCCCTCTTCTGGTTCTGGGGGGCAGGCTGAGCTTGTGGTTAATTCTTCTTCCTGATGGGAAAATAGAGTGACCTGTGCCTGTCCCAACCCCTAGAGCTAGTCTCTCATTGGTTCCCCCTCTTCCCGTTCATCCTCAGGACAAATTGCAACCTGTACGGAACAGGAGGTTAAAGGTGCTGATTCTCCAAGGAGGGAGATGGCTAGTAAATCGGCTGGAATGGCGAACCCGAGCAAAGGAGATGAGAAATGAGGTGCGTTTTATAAACCTTTCCCGATCACACGGTGTACCATCTTCTGGGTTTCTCATGCCTGTTTTCGACGTAGGAAGATGCCCTTGAACCTGGAGATTTGGGACCCATGGGATGGGTACCATGCAGTATTACTTGAAAGGGTCTGCGTTGGCTCACCCTACCTCACCGAACCTCTCAGCCCCAAGAGTGTCCACCCTTATGTCTCAATCAGCTGTGGGTCTAGATATGGTCAATCCAGGTTGCATCACAGCCCCTGAACGAATTTTGTAAGAATTTCTCTCTCTTTCACTGTCTTTGTTTCACGGGTTTTGAAAAGTAATTTATTTTTATAATGGGGTTTAGCTGCTTTTCACGGCTGTGTTTATGCCGCTTTACACCCCCTTGACTCACTTACGGAGAGATATCAATACATAGGTTTGAAGATTCTTACTAGTCAGATATATTCTTGTGTGGTGAATAGGGGGTGTTGAGTCCAGTTCACTGAAAAAGGAATAGGTCTTGTCTCTTACATATTGGGTTTATGGAACGGTATCTGAGCTAATTTGAAACCCTTGTTTTATGCATCACCCCACCTCACCTTTCCCGTTCAGCAGCCATAGTGTGTTTCCTAAACGTGTGACTCTGTTCTGTTTTGTAATTCAGTTCAAGTGTAGAGGTTTTTACATTCCCTCTCTAAGTGATATCTTATGATAAGTGTCTTTTTCTGTGTGACTTATTTCACTTAGAATCGTCGTACCTAAATCCACTCATCGTGCTGCTACTAGCCTTATGACGTTGATTTCATGGCTGAGTGATATTCCATTGTACATGTGGACCACAACTTCTTTATCCATTTTTCTCTTTCCTAGGATATTTAAGGTGTAATGAAGTGGGGGTTCTTGTCAACAGAGCAGCCCTAAACTTTGGGGTGCCTGTGTCTTGCTGATTTTTAGTTTTCCCAATTTATACGCCCATGAGTGGAAGTGCCCTATGCTCTCCAAGCTGTGTTTTTTAGATGTTTCAGAACACACCGTACACTTCTCCAGAGTGGCTGTTGGCAATTTACATCCCACCCATCAGCATAGCAAGGCTCCCATTTCTCCATGGCCGGTCCTGCATTTCTGGTTTGGACACTTTTTTCCGCATGGCCCTTTTGCCCGCTGGGAAGCGAGACTTCTTTGGAGCGCTGATTGGCCTTTCCAGGTTGCTTGGTTGGCCAAAAAGGGCGTATGCGTTTTTTCCTGAATATATTCAGGAAAAAACGTATACGCCCTTTTTGGCCAAGGGCATCATTGTCCACGTTTTGCCGCTTTTCAGGTGTTTTCAAGGCGATTCGAATCTACCTCCTGAAATCTGTTTCCTGCAATTCTGCCTTGCTTTCAAAGCCTCTTCGTTGCCTTCCCTTAATATATTTGTGGACGAGAGGTATCATTTAAAACTCTGCAGGTTTGTGAATTGCAGTGCCCCTGAGCTCCATTTTTCAACTCGCTTTTTTGGGAGCTGGCCGCAAAAGCGCAGGATTGCTTCAGGCCCTCTTCTGGTTCTGGGGGGCAGGCTGATCTTGTGCTTAATTCTTCTTCCTGATGGGAAAATAGAGTGACCTGTGCCTGTCCCAACACCTAGAGCTAGTCTCTCATTGGTTCCCCCTCTTCCCGTTCATCCTCAGGACAAATTGCAACCTGTACGGAACAGGAGGTTAAAGGTGCTGATTCTCCAAGGAGGGAGATGGCTAGTAAATCGGCTGGAATGGCGAACCCGAGCAAAGGAGATGAGAAATGAGGTGCGTTTTAGAAACCTTTCCCGATCACACGGTGTACCATCTTCTGGGTTTCTCATGCCTGTTTTCGACGTAGGAAGATGCCCTCGAACCTGGAGATTTGGGACCCATGGGATGGGTACCATGCAGTATTACTTGAAAGGGTCTGCGTTGGCTCACCCTACCTCACCGAACCTCTCAGCCCCAAGAGTGTCCACCCTTATGTCTCAATCAGCTGTGGGTCTAGATATGGTCAATCCAGGTTGCATCACAGCCCCTGAACGAATTTTGTAAGAATTTCTCTCTCTTTCACTGTCTTTGTTTCACGGGTTTTGAAAAGTAATTTATTTTTATAATGGGGTTTAGCTGCTTTTCACGGCTGTGTTTATGCCGCTTTACACCCCCTTGACTCACTTACGGAGAGATATCAATACATAGGTTTGAAGATTCTTACTAGTCAGATATATTCTTGTGCGGTGAATAGGGGGTGTTGAGTCCAGTTCACTGAAAAAGGAATAGGTCTTGTCTCTTACATATTGGGTTTATGGAACGGTATCTGAGCTAATTTGAAACCCTTGTTTTATGCATCACCCCACCTCACCTTTATCGTTCAGCAGCCATAGTGTGTTTTCTAAACGTGTGACTCTGTTCTGTTTTGTAATTCAGTTCAAGTGTAGCGGTTTTTACATTCCCTCTATAAGTGATATCTTATGATAAGTGTCTTTTTCTGTGTGACTTATTTCATTTAGAATCGTCGTACCTAAATCCACTCATCGTGCTGCTACTAGCCTTATGACGTGGATTTCATGGCTGAGTGATATTCCATTGTACATGAGGACCACAAGTTCTTTATCCACTTTTCTCTTTCCTAGGATATTTAAGGTGTAATGAAGTGGGGGTTCTTGTCAACAGAGCAGCCCTAAACTTTGGGGTGCCTGTGTCTTGCTGATTTTTAGTTTTCCCAATGTATACGCCCATGAGTGGAAGTGCCCTATGCTCTCCAAGCTGTGTTTTTTAGATGTTTCAGGACACACCGTACACTTCTCCAGAGTGGCTGTTGGCAATTTACATCCCGCCCATCAGCGTAGCAAGGCTCCCATTTCTCCATGGCCGGTCCTGCATTTCTGGTTTGGACACTTTTTTCCGCATGGCCCTTTTGCCCGCTGGGAAGCGAGACTTCTTTGGAGCGCTGATTTGCCTTTCCAGGTGGCTTGGTTGGCCAAAAAGGGCGTATGCGTTTTTTCCTGAATATATTCAGGAAAAAACGCATACGCCCTTTTTGGCCAAGGGCATCATTGTCCACGTTTTGCCGCTTTTCATGTGCTTTCAAGGCGATTCGAATCTACCTCCTGAAATCTGTTTCCTGCAATTCTGCCTTGCTTTCAAAGCCTCTTCGTTGCCTTCCCTCAATATATTTGTGGTCGAGAGTTATCGTTTATAACTCTGCAGGTTTGTTTATTGCAGTGCCTCTTAGCTCCATTTTTCCAGTCGCTTTTTCGGGAGCTGGCCGCAAAAGTGCAGGATTGCTTCAGGCCCTCTTCTGGTTCTGGGGGGCAGGCTGAGCTTGTGGTTAATTCTTCTTCCTGATGGGAAAATAGAGTGACCTGTGCCTGTCCCAACCCCTAGAGCTAGTCTCTTATTGGTTCCCCTCTTCCCGTTCATCCTCAGGACAAATTGCAACCTGTACGGAACAGGAGATTAAAGGTGCTGATTCTCTGAGGAGGGAGATGGCTAGTAAAGCGGCTGGAATGGCGAACCCGAGCAAAGCAGATGAGAAATGAGGTGCGTTTTAGAAACCTTTCCCGATCACACGGTGTACCATCTTCTGGGTTTCTCATGCCTGTTTTCGACGTAGGAAGATGCCTTTGAACCTGGAGATTTGGGACCCATGGGATGGGTACCATGCAGTATTACTTGAAAGGGTCTGCGTTGGCTCACCAAACCTCACCGAACCTCTCAGCCCCAAGAGTGTCCACCCTTATGTCTCAATCAGCTGTGGGTCTAGATATGGTCAATCCAGGTTGCATCACAGCCCCTGAACGAATTTTGTAAGAATTTCTCTCTCTTTCACTGTCTTTGTTTCACGGGTTTTGAAAAGTAATTTATTTTTATAATGGGGTTTAGCTGCTTTTCACGGCTGTGTTTATGCCGCTTTACACCCCCTTGACTCACTTACGGAGAGATATCAATACATAGGTTTGAAGATTCTTACTAGTCAGATATATTCTTGTGTGGTGAATAGGGGGTGTTGAGTCCAGTTCACTGAAAAAGGAATAGGTCTTGTCTCTTACATATTGGGTTTATGGAACGGTATCTGAGATAATTTGAAACCCTTGTTTTATGCATCACCCCACCTCACCTTTCCCGTTCAGCAGCCATAGTGTGTTTCCTAAACGTGTGACTCTGTTCTGTTTTGTAATTCAGTTCAAGTGTAGCGGTTTTTACATTCCCTCTCTAAGTGATATCTTATGATAAGTGTCTTTTTCTGTGTGACTTATTTCACTTAGAATCGTCGTACATAAATCCACTCATCGTGCTGCTACTAGCCTTATGACGTTGATTTCATGGCTGAGTGATATTCCATTGTACATGAGGACCCCAACTTCTTTACCCATTTTTCTCTTTCCTAGGATATTTAAGGTGTAATGAAGTGGGGGTTCTTGTCAACAGAGCAGCCCTAAACTTTGGGGTGCCTGTGTCTTGCTGATTTTTAGTTTTCCCAATTTATACGCCCATGAGTGGAAGTGCCCTATGCTCTCCAAGCTGTGTTTTTTTAGATGTTTCAGAACACACCGTACACTTCTCCAGAGTGGCTGTTGGCAATTTACATCCCACCCATCAGCGTAGCAAGGCTCCCATTTCTCCATGGCCGGTCCTGCATTTCTGGTTTGGACACTTTTTTCCGCATGGCCCTTTTGCCCCCTGGGAAGCCAGACTTCTTTGGAGCGCTGATTGGCGTTTCCAGGTTGCTTGGTTGGCCAAAAAGGGCGTATGCGTTTTTTCCTGAATATATTGAGGAAAAAACGCATACGCCCTTTTTGGCCAAGGGTATCATTGTCCACGTTTTGCCGCTTTTCAGGTGCTTTCAAGGCGATTCGAATCTACCTCCTGAAATCTGTTTCCTGCAATTCTGCCTTGCTTTCAAAGCCTCTTCGTTGCCTTCCCTTAATATATTTGTGGACGAGAGGTATCATTTAAAACTCTGCAGGTTTGTGAATTGCAGTGCCCCTGAGCTCCATTTTTCAACTCGCTTTTTTGGGAGCTGGCCGCAAAAGCGCAGGATTGCTTCAGGCCCTCTTCTGGTTCTGGGGGGCAGGCTGAGCTTGTGCTTAATTCTTCTTCCTGATGGGAAAATAGAGTGACCTGTGCCTGTCCCAACACCTAGAGCTAGTCTCTCATTGGTTCCCCCTCTTCCCGTTCATCCTCAGGACAAATTGCAACCTGTACGGAACAGGAGGTTAAAGGTGCTGATTCTCCAAGGAGGGAGATGGCTAGTAAATCGGCTGGAATGGCGAACCCGAGCAAAGGAGATGAGAAATGAGGTGCGTTTTAGAAACCTTTCCCGATCACACGGTGTACCATCTTCTGGGTTTCTCATGCCTGTTTTCGACGTAGGAAGATGCCCTTGAACCTGGAGATTTGGGACCCATGGGATGGGTACCATGCAGTATTACTTGAAAGGGTCTGCGTTGGCTCACCCTACCTCACCGAACCTCTCAGCCCCAAGAGTGTCCACCCTTATGTCTCAATCAGCTGTGGGTCTAGATATGGTCAATCCAGGTTGCATCACAGCCCCTGAACGAATTTTGTAAGAATTTCTCTCTCTTTCACTGTCTTTGTTTCACGGGTTTTGAAAAGTAATTTATTTTTATAATGGGGTTTAGCTGCTTTTCACGGCTCTGTTTATGCCGCTTTACACCCCCTTGACTCACTTACGGAGAGATATCAATACATAGGTTTGAAGATTCTTACTAGTCAGATATATTCTTGTGCGGTGAATAGGGGGTGTTGAGTCCAGTTCACTGAAAAAGGAATAGGTCTTGTCTCTTACATATTGGGTTTATGGAACGGTATCTGAGCTAATTTGAAACCCTTGTTTTATGCATCACCCCACCTCACCTTTATCGTTCAGCAGCCATAGTGTGTTTTCTAAACGTGTGACTCTGTTCTGTTTTGTAATTCAGTTCAAGTGTAGCGGTTTTTACATTCCCTCTCTAAGTGATATCTTATGATAAGTGCCTTTTTCTGTGTGACTTATTTCACTTAGAATCGTCGTACCTAAATCCACTCATCGTGCTGCTACTAGCCTTATGACGTTGATTTCATGGCTGAGTGATATTCCATTGTACATGAGGAACCCAACTTCTTTATCCATTTTTCTCTTTCCTAGGATATTTAAGGTGTAATGAAGTGGGGGTTCTTGTCAACAGAGCAGCCCTAAACTTTGGGGTGCCTGTGTCTTGCTGATTTTTAGGTTTCCCAATTTATACGCCCATGAGTGGAAGTGCCCTATGCTGTCAAAGCTGTGTTTTTTTAGATGTTTCAGAACACACCGTACACTTCTCCAGAGTGGCTGTTGGCAATTTACATCCCACCCATCAGCATAGCAAGGCTCCCATTTCTCCATGGCCGGTCCTGCATTTCTGGTTTGGACACTTTTTTCCGCATGGCCCTTTTGCCCGCTGGGAAGCGAGACTTCTTTGGAGCGCTGATTTGCCTTTCCAGGTTGCTTGGTTGGCCAAAAAGGGCGTATGCGTTTTTTCCTGAATATATTCAGGAAAAAACGTATACGCCCTTTTTGGCCAAGGGCATCATTGTCCACGTTTTGCCGCTTTTCAGGTGCTTTCAAGGCGATTCGAATCTACCTCCTGAAATCTGTTTCCTGCAATTCTGCCTTGCTTTCAAAGCCTCTTCGTTGCCTTCCCTTAATATATTTGTGGACGAGAGGTATCATTTAAAACTCTGCAGGTTTGTGAATTGCAGTGCCCCTGAGCTCCATTTTTCAACTCGCTTTTTTGGGAGCTGGCCGCAAAAGCGCAGGATTGCTTCAGGCCCTCTTCTGGTTCTGGGGGGCAGGCTGAGCTTGTGCTTAATTCTTCTTCCTGATGGGAAAATAGAGTGACCTGTGCCTGTCCCAACACCTAGAGCTAGTCTCTCATTGGTTCCCCCTCTTCCCGTTCATCCTCAGGACAAATTGCAACCTGTACGGAACAGGAGGTTAAAGGTGCTGATTCTCCAAGGAGGGAGATGGCTAGTAAAGCGGCTGGAATGGCGAACCCGAGCAAAGGAGATGAGAAATGAGGTGCGTTTTAGAAACCTTTCCCGATCACACGGTGTACCATCTTCTGGGTTTCTCATGCCTGTTTTCGACGTAGGAAGATGCCCTTGAACCTGGAGATTTGGGACCCATGGGATGGGTACCATGCAGTATTACTTGAAAGGGTCTGCGTTGGCTCACCCAACCTCACCAAACCTCTCAGCCCCAAGAGTGTCCACCCTTATGTCTCAATCAGCTGTGGGTCTAGATATGGTCAATCCAGGTTGCATCACAGCCCCTGAACGAATTTTGTAAGAATTTCTCTCTCTTTCACTGTCTTTGTTTCACGGGTTTTGAAAAGTAATTTATTTTTATAATGGGGTTTAGCTGCTTTTCACGGCTGTGTTTATGCCGCTTTACACCCCCTTGACTCACTTACGGAGAGATATCAATACATAGGTTTGAAGATTCTTACTAGTCAGATATATTCTTGTGTGGTGAATAGGGGGTGTTGAGTCCAGTTCACTGAAAAAGGAATAGGTCTTGTCTCTTACATATTGGGTTTATGGAACGGTATCTGAGCTAATTTGAAACCCTTGTTTTATGCATCACCCCACCTCACCTTTCCCGTTCAGCAGCCATAGTGTGTTTTCTAAACGTGTGACTCTGTTCTGTTTTGCAATTCAGTTCAAGTGTAGCGGTTTTTACATTCCCTC
Organism: Balaenoptera acutorostrata; assembly: GCF_949987535.1. NCBI lineage: Eukaryota > Metazoa > Chordata > Mammalia > Artiodactyla > Balaenopteridae > Balaenoptera > Balaenoptera acutorostrata. Next base: position 497,541 of record NW_026646506.1, read on the forward strand.
TCTAAGTGATATCTTAGGATAAGTGTCTTTTTCTGTGTGACTTATTTCACTTAGAATCGTCGTACCTAAATCCACTCATCGTGCTGCTACTGGCCTTATGACGTTGATTTCATGGCTGAGTGATATTCCATTGTACATGAGGACCACAACTTCTTTATCCATTTTTCTCTTTCCTAGGATATTTAAGGTGTAATGAAGTGGGGGTTCTTGTCAACAGAGCAACCCTAAACTTTGGGGTGCCTGTGTCTTGCTGATTTTTAGTTTTCCCAATTTATACGCCCATGAGTGGAAGTGCCCTATGCTCTCCAAGCTGTGTTTTTTAGATGTTTCAGAACACACCGTACACTTCTCCAGAGTGGCTGTTGGCAATTTACATCCCACCCATCAGCGTAGCAAGGCTCCCATTTCTCCATGGCCGGTCCTGCATTTCTGGTTTGGACACTTTTTTCCACATGGCCCTTTTGCCCGCTGGGAAGCGAGACTTCTTTGGAGCGCTGATTGGCCTTTCCAGGTTGCTTGGTTGGCCAAAAAGGGCGTATGCGTTTTTTCCTGAATATATTCAGGAAAAAACGCATACGCCCTTTGTGGCCAAGGGCATCATTGTCCACGTTTTGCCGCTTTTCATGTGCTTTCAAGGCGATTCGAATCTACCTCCTGAAATCTGTTTCCTGCAATTCTGCCTTGCTTTCAAGGCCGCTTCGTTGCCTTCCCTTAATATATTTGTGGACGAGAGGTATCATTTAAATCTCTGCAGGTTTGTGAATTGCAGTGCCCCTGAGCTCCATTTTTCAACTCGCTTTTTTGGGAGCTGGCCGCAAAAGCGCAGGATTGCTTCAGGCCCTCTTCTGGTTCTGGAGTGCAGGCTGAGCTTGTGCTTAATTCTTCTTCCTGATGGGAAAATAGAGTGACCTGTGCCTGTCCCAACACCTAGAGCTAGTCTCTCATTGGTTCCCCCTCTTCCCGTTCATCCTCAGGACAAATTGCAACCTGTACGGAACAGGAGGTTAAAGGTGCTGATTCTCCAAGGAGGGAGATGGCTATTAAATCGGCTGGAATGGCGAACCTGAGCAAAGGAGATGAGAATTGAGGTGCGTTTTAGAAACCTTTCCCGATCACACGGTGTACCATCTTCTGGGTTTCTCATGCCTGTTTTCGACGTAGGAAGATGCCCTTGAACCTGGAGATTTGGGACCCATGGGATGGGTACCATGCAGTATTACTTGAAAGGGTCGGCGTTGGCTCACCCAACCTCACCGAACCTCTCAGCCCCAAGAGTGTCCACCCTTATGTCTCAATCAGCTGTGCGTCTAGATATGGACAATCCAGGTTGCATCACAGCCCCTGAACGAATTTTGTAAGAATTTCTCTCTCTTTCACTGTCTTTGTTTCACGGGTTTTGAAAATTAATTTATTTTTATAATGGGGTTTAGCTGCTTTTCACGGCTGTGTTTATGCCGCTTTACACCCCCTTGACTCACTGACGGAGAGATATCAATACATAGGTTTGAAGATTCTTACTAGTCAGATATATTCTTGTGTGGTGAATAGGGGGTGTTGAGTCCAGTTCACTGAAAAAGGAATAGGTCTTGTCTCTTACATATTGGGTTTATGGAACGGTATCTGAGCTAATTTGAAACCCTTGTTTTATGCATCACCCCACCTCACCTTTCCCGTTCAGCAGCCATAGTGTGTTTCCTAAACGTGTGACTCTGTTCTGTTTTGTAATTCAGTTCAAGTGTAGCGGTTTTTACATTCCCTCTCTAAGTGATATCTTATGATAAGTGTCTTTTTCTGTGTGACTTATTTCACTTAGAATCGTCGTACCTAAATCCACTCATCGTGCTGCTACTAGCCTTATGACGTTGATTTCATGGCTGAGTGATATTCCATTGTACATGTGGACCACAACTTCTTTATCCATTTTTCTCTTTCCTAGGATATTTAAGGTGTAATGAAGTGGGGGTTCTTGTCAACAGAGCAGCCCTAAACTTTGGGGTGCCTGTGTCTTGCTGATTTTTAGTTTTCCCAATTTATACGCCCATGAGTGGAAGTGCCCTATGCTCTCCAAGCTGTGTTTTTTAGATGTTTCAGAACACACCGTACACTTCTCCAGAGTGGCTGTTGGCAATTTACATCCCACCCATCAGCATAGCAAGGCTCCCATTTCTCCATGGCCGGTCCTGCATTTCTGGTTTGGACACTTTTTTCCGCATGGCCCTTTTGCCCGCTGGGAAGCCAGACTTCTTTGGAGCGCTGATTGGCCTTTCCAGGTTGCTTGGTTGGCCAAAAAGGGCGTATGCGTTTTTTCCTGAATATATTCAGGAAAAAACGTATACGCCCTTTTTGGCCAAGGGCCTCATTGTCCACGTTTTGCCGCTTTTCAGGTGCTTTCAAGGCGATTCGAATCTACCTCCTGAAATCTGTTTCCTGCAATTCTGCCTTGCTTTCAAAGCCTCTTCGTTGCCTTCCCTTAATATATTTGTGGACGAGAGGTATCATTTAAAACTCTGCAGGTTTGTGAATTGCAGTGCCCCTGAGCTCCATTTTTCAACTCGCTTTTTTGGGAGCTGGCCGCAAAAGCGCAGGATTGCTTCAGGCCCTCTTCTGGTTCTGGGGGGCAGGCTGAGCTTGTGCTTAATTCTTCTTCCTGATGGGAAAATAGAGTGACCTGTGCCTGTCCCAACACCTAGAGCTAGTCTCTCATTGGTTCCCCCTCTTCCCGTTCATCCTCAGGACAAATTGCAACCTGTACGGAACAGGAGGTTAAAGGTGCTGATTCTCCAAGGAGGGAGATGGCTAGTAAAGCGGCTGGAATGGCGAACCCGAGCAAAGGAGATGAGAAATGAGGTGCGTTTTAGAAACCTTTCCCGATCACACGGTGTACCATCTTCTGGGTTTCTCATGCCTGTTTTCGACGTAGGAAGATGCCCTTGAACCTGGAGATTTGGGACCCATGGGATGGGTACCATGCAGTATTACTTGAAAGGGTCTGCGTTGGCTCACCCAACCTCACCAAACCTCTCAGCCCCAAGAGTGTCCACCCTTATGTCTCAATCAGCTGTGGGTCTAGATATGGTCAATCCAGGTTGCATCACAGCCCCTGAACGAATTTTGTAAGAATTTCTCTCTCTTTCACTGTCTTTGTTTCACGGGTTTTGAAAAGTAATTTATTTTTATAATGGGGTTTAGCTGCTTTTCACGGCTGTGTTTATGCCGCTTTACACCCCCTTGACTCACTTACGGAGAGATATCAATACATAGGTTTGAAGATTCTTACTAGTCAGATATATTCTTGTGTGGTGAATAGGGGGTGTTGAGTCCAGTTCACTGAAAAAGGAATAGGTCTTGTCTCTTACATATTGGGTTTATGGAACGGTATCTGAGCTAATTTGAAACCCTTGTTTTATGCATCACCCCACCTCACCTTTCCCGTTCAGCAGCCATAGTGTGTTTTCTAAACGTGTGACTCTGTTCTGTTTTGCAATTCAGTTCAAGTGTAGCGGTTTTTACATTCCCTCTCTAAGTGATATCTTAGGATAAGTGTCTTTTTCTGTGTGACTTATTTCACTTAGAATCGTCGTACCTAAATCCACTCATCGTGCTGCTACTGGCCTTATGACGTTGATTTCATGGCTGAGTGATATTCCATTGTACATGAGGACCACAACTTCTTTATCCATTTTTCTCTTTCCTAGGATATTTAAGGTGTAATGAAGTGGGGGTTCTTGTCAACAGAGCAACCCTAAACTTTGGGGTGCCTGTGTCTTGCTGATTTTTAGTTTTCCCAATTTATACGCCCATGAGTGGAAGTGCCCTATGCTCTCCAAGCTGTGTTTTTTAGATGTTTCAGAACACACCGTACACTTCTCCAGAGTGGCTGTTGGCAATTTACATCCCACCCATCAGCGTAGCAAGGCTCCCATTTCTCCATGGCCGGTCCTGCATTTCTGGTTTGGACACTTTTTTCCACATGGCCCTTTTGCCCGCTGGGAAGCGAGACTTCTTTGGAGCGCTGATTGGCCTTTCCAGGTTGCTTGGTTGGCCAAAAAGGGCGTATGCGTTTTTTCCTGAATATATTCAGGAAAAAACGCATACGCCCTTTGTGGCCAAGGGCATCATTGTCCACGTTTTGCCGCTTTTCATGTGCTTTCAAGGCGATTCGAATCTACCTCCTGAAATCTGTTTCCTGCAATTCTGCCTTGCTTTCAAGGCCGCTTCGTTGCCTTCCCTTAATATATTTGTGGACGAGAGGTATCATTTAAATCTCTGCAGGTTTGTGAATTGCAGTGCCCCTGAGCTCCATTTTTCAACTCGCTTTTTTGGGAGCTGGCCGCAAAAGCGCAGGATTGCTTCAGGCCCTCTTCTGGTTCTGGAGTGCAGGCTGAGCTTGTGCTTAATTCTTCTTCCTGATGGGAAAATAGAGTGACCTGTGCCTGTCCCAACACCTAGAGCTAGTCTCTCATTGGTTCCCCCTCTTCCCGTTCATCCTCAGGACAAATTGCAACCTGTACGGAACAGGAGGTTAAAGGTGCTGATTCTCCAAGGAGGGAGATGGCTAGTAAATCGGCTGGAATGGCGAACCTGAGCAAAGGAGATGAGAATTGAGGTGCGTTTTAGAAACCTTTCCCGATCACACGGTGTACCATCTTCTGGGTTTCTCATGCCTGTTTTCGACGTAGGAAGATGCCCTTGAACCTGGAGATTTGGGACCCATGGGATGGGTACCATGCAGTATTACTTGAAAGGGTCGGCGTTGGCTCACCCAACCTCACCGAACCTCTCAGCCCCAAGAGTGTCCACCCTTATGTCTCAATCAGCTGTGCGTCTAGATATGGACAATCCAGGTTGCATCACAGCCCCTGAACGAATTTTGTAAGAATTTCTCTCTCTTTCACTGTCTTTGTTTCACGGGTTTTGAAAATTAATTTATTTTTATAATGGGGTTTAGCTGCTTTTCACGGCTGTGTTTATGCCGCTTTACACCCCCTTGACTCACTGACGGAGAGATATCAATACATAGGTTTGAAGATTCTTACTAGTCAGATATATTCTTGTGTGGTGAATAGGGGGTGTTGAGTCCAGTTCACTGAAAAAGGAATAGGTCTTGTCTCTTACATATTGGGTTTATGGAACGGTATCTGAGCTAATTTGAAACCCTTGTTTTATGCATCACCCCACCTCACCTTTCCCGTTCAGCAGCCATAGTGTGTTTCCTAAACGTGTGACTCTGTTCTGTTTTGTAATTCAGTTCAAGTGTAGCGGTTTTTACATTCCCTCTCTAAGTGATATCTTATGATAAGTGTCTTTTTCTGTGTGACTTATTTCACTTAGAATCGTCGTACCTAAATCCACTCATCGTGCTGCTACTAGCCTTATGACGTTGATTTCATGGCTGAGTGATATTCCATTGTACATGTGGACCACAACTTCTTTATCCATTTTTCTCTTTCCTAGGATATTTAAGGTGTAATGAAGTGGGGGTTCTTGTCAACAGAGCAGCCCTAAACTTTGGGGTGCCTGTGTCTTGCTGATTTTTAGTTTTCCCAATTTATACGCCCATGAGTGGAAGTGCCCTATGCTCTCCAAGCTGTGTTTTTTAGATGTTTCAGAACACACCGTACACTTCTCCAGAGTGGCTGTTGGCAATTTACATCCCACCCATCAGCATAGCAAGGCTCCCATTTCTCCATGGCCGGTCCTGCATTTCTGGTTTGGACACTTTTTTCCGCATGGCCCTTTTGCCCGCTGGGAAGCGAGACTTCTTTGGAGCGCTGATTGGCCTTTCCAGGTTGCTTGGTTGGCCAAAAAGGGCGTATGCGTTTTTTCCTGAATATATTCAGGAAAAAACGTATACGCCCTTTTTGGCCAAGGGCCTCATTGTCCACGTTTTGCCGCTTTTCAGGTGCTTTCAAGGCGATTCGAATCTACCTCCTGAAATCTGTTTCCTGCAATTCTGCCTTGCTTTCAAAGCCTCTTCGTTGCCTTCCCTTAATATATTTGTGGACGAGAGGTATCATTTAAAACTCTGCAGGTTTGTGAATTGCAGTGCCCCTGAGCTCCATTTTTCAACTCGCTTTTTTGGGAGCTGGCCGCAAAAGCGCAGGATTGCTTCAGGCCCTCTTCTGGTTCTGGGGGGCAGGCTGAGCTTGTGCTTAATTCTTCTTCCTGATGGGAAAATAGAGTGACCTGTGCCTGTCCCAACACCTAGAGCTAGTCTCTCATTGGTTCCCCCTCTTCCCGTTCATCCTCAGGACAAATTGCAACCTGTACGGAACAGGAGGTTAAAGGTCCTGATTCTCCAAGGAGGGAGATGGCTAGTAAATCGGCTGGAATGGCGAACCCGAGCAAAGGAGATGAGAAATGAGGTGCGTTTTAGAAACCTTTCCCGATCACACGGTGTACCATCTTCTGGGTTTCTCATGCCTGTTTTAGACGTAGGAAGATGCCCTCGAACCTGGAGATTTGGGACCCATGGGATGGGTACCATGCAGTATTACTTGAAAGGGTCTGCGTTGGCTCACCCTACCTCACCGAACCTCTCAGCCCCAAGAGTGTCCACCCTTATGTCTCAATCAGCTGTGGGTCTAGATATGGTCAATCCAGGTTGCATCACAGCCCCTGAACGAATTTTGTAAGAATTTCTCTCTCTTTCACTGTCTTTGTTTCACGGGTTTTGAAAAGTAATTTATTTTTATAATGGGGTTTAGCTGCTTTTCACGGCTGTGTTTATGCCGCTTTACACCCCCTTGACTCACTTACGGAGAGATATCAATACATAGGTTTGAAGATTCTTACTAGTCAGATATATTCTTGTGCGGTGAATAGGGGGTGTTGAGTCCAGTTCACTGAAAAAGGAATAGGTCTTGTCTCTTACATATTGGGTTTATGGAACGGTATCTGAGCTAATTTGAAACCCTTGTTTTATGCATCACCCCACCTCACCTTTATCGTTCAGCAGCCATAGTGTGTTTTCTAAACGTGTGACTCTGTTCTGTTTTGTAATTCAGTTCAAGTGTAGCGGTTTTTACATTCCCTCTCTAAGTGATATCTTATGATAAGTGCCTTTTTCTGTGTGACTTATTTCACTTAGAATCGTCGTACCTAAATCCACTCATCGTGCTGCTACTAGCCTTATGACGTTGATTTCATGGCTGAGTGATATTCCATTGTACATGAGGAACCCAACTTCTTTATCCATTTTTCTCTTTCCTAGGATATTTAAGGTGTAATGAAGTGGGGGTTCTTGTCAACAGAGCAGCCCTAAACTTTGGGGTGCCTGTGTCTTGCTGATTTTTAGGTTTCCCAATTTATACGCCCATGAGTGGAAGTGCCCTATGCTGTCAAAGCTGTGTTTTTTTAGATGTTTCAGAACACACCGTACACTTCTCCAGAGTGGCTGTTGGCAATTTACATCCCACCCATCAGCATAGCAAGGCTCCCATTTCTCCATGGCCGGTCCTGCATTTCTGGTTTGGACACTTTTTTCCGCATGGCCCTTTTGCCCGCTGGGAAGCGAGACTTCTTTGGAGCGCTGATTTGCCTTTCCAGGTTGCTTGGTTGGCCAAAAAGGGCGTATGCGTTTTTTCCTGAATATATTCAGGAAAAAACGTATACGCCCTTTTTGGCCAAGGGCATCATTGTCCACGTTTTGCCGCTTTTCAGGTGCTTTCAAGGCGATTCGAATCTACCTCCTGAAATCTGTTTCCTGCAATTCTGCCTTGCTTTCAAAGCCTCTTCGTTGCCTTCCCTTAATATATTTGTGGACGAGAGGTATCATTTAAAACTCTGCAGGTTTGTGAATTGCAGTGCCCCTGAGCTCCATTTTTCAACTCGCTTTTTTGGGAGCTGGCCGCAAAAGCGCAGGATTGCTTCAGGCCCTCTTCTGGTTCTGGGGGGCAGGCTGAGCTTGTGCTTAATTCTTCTTCCTGATGGGAAAATAGAGTGACCTGTGCCTGTCCCAACACCTAGAGCTAGTCTCTCATTGGTTCCCCCTCTTCCCGTTCATCCTCAGGACAAATTGCAACCTGTACGGAACAGGAGGTTAAAGGTGCTGATTCTCCAAGGAGGGAGATGGCTAGTAAAGCGGCTGGAATGGCGAACCCGAGCAAAGGAGATGAGAAATGAGGTGCGTTTTAGAAACCTTTCCCGATCACACGGTGTACCATCTTCTGGGTTTCTCATGCCTGTTTTCGACGTAGGAAGATGCCCTTGAACCTGGAGATTTGGGACCCATGGGATGGGTACCATGCAGTATTACTTGAAAGGGTCTGCGTTGGCTCACCCAACCTCACCAAACCTCTCAGCCCCAAGAGTGTCCACCCTTATGTCTCAATCAGCTGTGGGTCTAGATATGGTCAATCCAGGTTGCATCACAGCCCCTGAACGAATTTTGTAAGAATTTCTCTCTCTTTCACTGTCTTTGTTTCACGGGTTTTGAAAAGTAATTTATTTTTATAATGGGGTTTAGCTGCTTTTCACGGCTGTGTTTATGCCGCTTTACACCCCCTTGACTCACTTACGGAGAGATATCAATACATAGGTTTGAAGATTCTTACTAGTCAGATATATTCTTGTGTGGTGAATAGGGGGTGTTGAGTCCAGTTCACTGAAAAAGGAATAGGTCTTGTCTCTTACATATTGGGTTTATGGAACGGTATCTGAGCTAATTTGAAACCCTTGTTTTATGCATCACCCCACCTCACCTTTCCCGTTCAGCAGCCATAGTGTGTTTTCTAAACGTGTGACTCTGTTCTGTTTTGCAATTCAGTTCAAGTGTAGCGGTTTTTACATTCCCTCTCTAAGTGATATCTTAGGATAAGTGTCTTTTTCTGTGTGACTTATTTCACTTAGAATCGTCGTACCTAAATCCACTCATCGTGCTGCTACTGGCCTTATGACGTTGATTTCATGGCTGAGTGATATTCCATTGTACATGAGGACCACAACTTCTTTATCCATTTTTCTCTTTCCTAGGATATTTAAGTTGTAATGAAGTGGGGGTTCTTGTCAACAGAGCAACCCTAAACTTTGGGGTGCCTGTGTCTTGCTGATTTTTAGTTTTCCCAATTTATACGCCCATGAGTGGAAGTGCCCTATGCTCTCCAAGCTGTGTTTTTTAGATGTTTCAGAACACACCGTACACTTCTCCAGAGTGGCTGTTGGCAATTTACATCCCACCCATCAGCGTAGCAAGGCTCCCATTTCTCCATGGCCGGTCCTGCATTTCTGGTTTGGACACTTTTTTCCACATGGCCCTTTTGCCCGCTGGGAAGCGAGACTTCTTTGGAGCGCTGATTGGCCTTTCCAGGTTGCTTGGTTGGCCAAAAAGGGCGTATGCGTTTTTTCCTGAATATATTCAGGAAAAAACGCATACGCCCTTTGTGGCCAAGGGCATCATTGTCCACGTTTTGCCGCTTTTCATGTGCTTTCAAGGCGATTCGAATCTACCTCCTGAAATCTGTTTCCTGCAATTCTGCCTTGCTTTCAAGGCCGCTTCGTTGCCTTCCCTTAATATATTTGTGGACGAGAGGTATCATTTAAATCTCTGCAGGTTTGTGAATTGCAGTGCCCCTGAGCTCCATTTTTCAACTCGCTTTTTTGGGAGCTGGCCGCAAAAGCGCAGGATTGCTTCAGGCCCTCTTCTGGTTCTGGAGTGCAGGCTGAGCTTGTGCTTAATTCTTCTTCCTGATGGGAAAATAGAGTGACCTGTGCCTGTCCCAACACCTAGAGCTAGTCTCTCATTGGTTCCCCCTCTTCCCGTTCATCCTCAGGACAAATTGCAACCTGTACGGAACAGGAGGTTAAAGGTGCTGATTCTCCAAGGAGGGAGATGGCTAGTAAATCGGCTGGAATGGCGAACCTGAGCAAAGGAGATGAGAATTGAGGTGCGTTTTAGAAACCTTTCCCGATCACACGGTGTACCATCTTCTGGGTTTCTCATGCCTGTTTTCGACGTAGGAAGATGCCCTTGAACCTGGAGATTTGGGACCCATGGGATGGGTACCATGCAGTATTACTTGAAAGGGTCGGCGTTGGCTCACCCAACCTCACCGAACCTCTCAGCCCCAAGAGTGTCCACCCTTATGTCTCAATCAGCTGTGCGTCTAGATATGGACAATCCAGGTTGCATCACAGCCCCTGAACGAATTTTGTAAGAATTTCTCTCTCTTTCACTGTCTTTGTTTCACGGGTTTTGAAAATTAATTTATTTTTATAATGGGGTTTAGCTGCTTTTCACGGCTGTGTTTATGCCGCTTTACACCCCCTTGACTCACTGACGGAGAGATATCAATACATAGGTTTGAAGATTCTTACTAGTCAGATATATTCTTGTGTGGTGAATAGGGGGTGTTGAGTCCAGTTCACTGAAAAAGGAATAGGTCTTGTCTCTTACATATTGGGTTTATGGAACGGTATCTGAGCTAATTTGAAACCCTTGTTTTATGCATCACCCCACCTCACCTTTCCCGTTCAGCAGCCATAGTGTGTTTCCTAAACGTGTGACTCTGTTCTGTTTTGTAATTCAGTTCAAGTGTAGCGGTTTTTACATTCCCTCTCTAAGTGATATCTTATGATAAGTGTCTTTTTCTGTGTGACTTATTTCACTTAGAATCGTCGTACCTAAATCCACTCATCGTGCTGCTACTAGCCTTATGACGTTGATTTCATGGCTGAGTGATATTCCATTGTACATGTGGACCACAACTTCTTTATCCATTTTTCTCTTTCCTAGGATATTTAAGGTGTAATGAAGTGGGGGTTCTTGTCAACAGAGCAGCCCTAAACTTTGGGGTGCCTGTGTCTTGCTGATTTTTAGTTTTCCCAATTTATACGCCCATGAGTGGAAGTGCCCTATGCTCTCCAAGCTGTGTTTTTTAGATGTTTCAGAACACACCGTACACTTCTCCAGAGTGGCTGTTGGCAATTTACATCCCACCCATCAGCATAGCAAGGCTCCCATTTCTCCATGGCCGGTCCTGCATTTCTGGTTTGGACACTTTTTTCCGCATGGCCCTTTTGCCCGCTGGGAAGCCAGACTTCTTTGGAGCGCTGATTGGCCTTTCCAGGTTGCTTGGTTGGCCAAAAAGGGCGTATGCGTTTTTTCCTGAATATATTCAGGAAAAAACGTATACGCCCTTTTTGGCCAAGGGCCTCATTGTCCACGTTTTGCCGCTTTTCAGGTGCTTTCAAGGCGATTCGAATCTACCTCCTGAAATCTGTTTCCTGCAATTCTGCCTTGCTTTCAAAGCCTCTTCGTTGCCTTCCCTTAATATATTTGTGGACGAGAGGTATCATTTAAAACTCTGCAGGTTTGTGAATTGCAGTGCCCCTGAGCTCCATTTTTCAACTCGCTTTTTTGGGAGCTGGCCGCAAAAGCGCAGGATTGCTTCAGGCCCTCTTCTGGTTCTGGGGGGCAGGCTGAGCTTGTGCTTAATTCTTCTTCCTGATGGGAAAATAGAGTGACCTGTGCCTGTCCCAACACCTAGAGCTAGTCTCTCATTGGTTCCCCCTCTTCCCGTTCATCCTCAGGACAAATTGCAACCTGTACGGAACAGGAGGTTAAAGGTGCTGATTCTCCAAGGAGGGAGATGGCTAGTAAAGCGGCTGGAATGGCGAACCCGAGCAAAGGAGATGAGAAATGAGGTGCGTTTTAGAAACCTTTCCCGATCACACGGTGTACCATCTTCTGGGTTTCTCATGCCTGTTTTCGACGTAGGAAGATGCCCTTGAACCTGGAGATTTGGGACCCATGGGATGGGTACCATGCAGTATTACTTGAAAGGGTCTGCGTTGGCTCACCCAACCTCACCAAACCTCTCAGCCCCAAGAGTGTCCACCCTTATGTCTCAATCAGCTGTGGGTCTAGATATGGTCAATCCAGGTTGCATCACAGCCCCTGAACGAATTTTGTAAGAATTTCTCTCTCTTTCACTGTCTTTGTTTCACGGGTTTTGAAAAGTAATTTATTTTTATAATGGGGTTTAGCTGCTTTTCACGGCTGTGTTTATGCCGCTTTACACCCCCTTGACTCACTTACGGAGAGATATCAATACATAGGTTTGAAGATTCTTACTAGTCAGATATATTCTTGTGTGGTGAATAGGGGGTGTTGAGTCCAGTTCACTGAAAAAGGAATAGGTCTTGTCTCTTACATATTGGGTTTATGGAACGGTATCTGAGCTAATTTGAAACCCTTGTTTTATGCATCACCCCACCTCACCTTTCCCGTTCAGCAGCCATAGTGTGTTTTCTAAACGTGTGACTCTGTTCTGTTTTGCAATTCAGTTCAAGTGTAGCGGTTTTTACATTCCCTCTCTAAGTGATATCTTAGGATAAGTGTCTTTTTCTGTGTGACTTATTTCACTTAGAATCGTCGTACCTAAATCCACTCATCGTGCTGCTACTGGCCTTATGACGTTGATTTCATGGCTGAGTGATATTCCATTGTACATGAGGACCACAACTTCTTTATCCATTTTTCTCTTTCCTAGGATATTTAAGGTGTAATGAAGTGGGGGTTCTTGTCAACAGAGCAACCCTAAACTTTGGGGTGCCTGTGTCTTGCTGATTTTTAGTTTTCCCAATTTATACGCCCATGAGTGGAAGTGCCCTATGCTCTCCAAGCTGTGTTTTTTAGATGTTTCAGAACACACCGTACACTTCTCCAGAGTGGCTGTTGGCAATTTACATCCCACCCATCAGCGTAGCAAGGCTCCCATTTCTCCATGGCCGGTCCTGCATTTCTGGTTTGGACACTTTTTTCCACATGGCCCTTTTGCCCGCTGGGAAGCGAGACTTCTTTGGAGCGCTGATTGGCCTTTCCAGGTTGCTTGGTTGGCCAAAAAGGGCGTATGCGTTTTTTCCTGAATATATTCAGGAAAAAACGCATACGCCCTTTGTGGCCAAGGGCATCATTGTCCACGTTTTGCCGCTTTTCATGTGCTTTCAAGGCGATTCGAATCTACCTCCTGAAATCTGTTTCCTGCAATTCTGCCTTGCTTTCAAGGCCGCTTCGTTGCCTTCCCTTAATATATTTGTGGACGAGAGGTATCATTTAAATCTCTGCAGGTTTGTGAATTGCAGTGCCCCTGAGCTCCATTTTTCAACTCGCTTTTTTGGGAGCTGGCCGCAAAAGCGCAGGATTGCTTCAGGCCCTCTTCTGGTTCTGGAGTGCAGGCTGAGCTTGTGCTTAATTCTTCTTCCTGATGGGAAAATAGAGTGACCTGTGCCTGTCCCAACACCTAGAGCTAGTCTCTCATTGGTTCCCCCTCTTCCCGTTCATCCTCAGGACAAATTGCAACCTGTACGGAACAGGAGGTTAAAGGTGCTGATTCTCCAAGGAGGGAGATGGCTAGTAAATCGGCTGGAATGGCGAACCTGAGCAAAGGAGATGAGAATTGAGGTGCGTTTTAGAAACCTTTCCCGATCACACGGTGTACCATCTTCTGGGTTTCTCATGCCTGTTTTCGACGTAGGAAGATGCCCTTGAACCTGGAGATTTGGGACCCATGGGATGGGTACCATGCAGTATTACTTGAAAGGGTCGGCGTTGGCTCACCCAACCTCACCGAACCTCTCAGCCCCAAGAGTGTCCACCCTTATGTCTCAATCAGCTGTGCGTCTAGATATGGACAATCCAGGTTGCATCACAGCCCCTGAACGAATTTTGTAAGAATTTCTCTCTCTTTCACTGTCTTTGTTTCACGGGTTTTGAAAATTAATTTATTTTTATAATGGGGTTTAGCTGCTTTTCACGGCTGTGTTTATGCCGCTTTACACCCCCTTGACTCACTGACGGAGAGATATCAATACATAGGTTTGAAGATTCTTACTAGTCAGATATATTCTTGTGTGGTGAATAGGGGGTGTTGAGTCCAGTTCACTGAAAAAGGAATAGGTCTTGTCTCTTACATATTGGGTTTATGGAACGGTATCTGAGCTAATTTGAAACCCTTGTTTTATGCATCACCCCACCTCACCTTTCCCGTTCAGCAGCCATAGTGTGTTTCCTAAACGTGTGACTCTGTTCTGTTTTGTAATTCAGTTCAAGTGTAGCGGTTTTTACATTCCCTCTCTAAGTGATATCTTATGATAAGTGTCTTTTTCTGTGTGACTTATTTCACTTAGAATCGTCGTACCTAAATCCACTCATCGTGCTGCTACTAGCCTTATGACGTTGATTTCATGGCTGAGTGATATTCCATTGTACATGTGGACCACAACTTCTTTATCCATTTTTCTCTTTCCTAGGATATTTAAGGTGTAATGAAGTGGGGGTTCTTGTCAACAGAGCAGCCCTAAACTTTGGGGTGCCTGTGTCTTGCTGATTTTTAGTTTTCCCAATTTATACGCCCATGAGTGGAAGTGCCCTATGCTCTCCAAGCTGTGTTTTTTAGATGTTTCAGAACACACCGTACACTTCTCCAGAGTGGCTGTTGGCAATTTACATCCCACCCATCAGCATAGCAAGGCTCCCATTTCTCCATGGCCGGTCCTGCATTTCTGGTTTGGACACTTTTTTCCGCATGGCCCTTTTGCCCGCTGGGAAGCGAGACTTCTTTGGAGCGCTGATTGGCCTTTCCAGGTTGCTTGGTTGGCCAAAAAGGGCGTATGCGTTTTTTCCTGAATATATTCAGGAAAAAACGTATACGCCCTTTTTGGCCAAGGGCCTCATTGTCCACGTTTTGCCGCTTTTCAGGTGCTTTCAAGGCGATTCGAATCTACCTCCTGAAATCTGTTTCCTGCAATTCTGCCTTGCTTTCAAAGCCTCTTCGTTGCCTTCCCTTAATATATTTGTGGACGAGAGGTATCATTTAAAACTCTGCAGGTTTGTGAATTGCAGTGCCCCTGAGCTCCATTTTTCAACTCGCTTTTTTGGGAGCTGGCCGCAAAAGCGCAGGATTGCTTCAGGCCCTCTTCTGGTTCTGGGGGGCAGGCTGAGCTTGTGCTTAATTCTTCTTCCTGATGGGAAAATAGAGTGACCTGTGCCTGTCCCAACACCTAGAGCTAGTCTCTCATTGGTTCCCCCTCTTCCCGTTCATCCTCAGGACAAATTGCAACCTGTACGGAACAGGAGGTTAAAGGTCCTGATTCTCCAAGGAGGGAGATGGCTAGTAAATCGGCTGGAATGGCGAACCCGAGCAAAGGAGATGAGAAATGAGGTGCGTTTTAGAAACCTTTCCCGATCACACGGTGTACCATCTTCTGGGTTTCTCATGCCTGTTTTAGACGTAGGAAGATGCCCTCGAACCTGGAGATTTGGGACCCATGGGATGGGTACCATGCAGTATTACTTGAAAGGGTCTGCGTTGGCTCACCCTACCTCACCGAACCTCTCAGCCCCAAGAGTGTCCACCCTTATGTCTCAATCAGCTGTGGGTCTAGATATGGTCAATCCAGGTTGCATCACAGCCCCTGAACGAATTTTGTAAGAATTTCTCTCTCTTTCACTGTCTTTGTTTCACGGGTTTTGAAAAGTAATTTATTTTTATAATGGGGTTTAGCTGCTTTTCACGGCTGTGTTTATGCCGCTTTACACCCCCTTGACTCACTTACGGAGAGATATCAATACATAGGTTTGAAGATTCTTACTAGTCAGATATATTCTTGTGCGGTGAATAGGGGGTGTTGAGTCCAGTTCACTGAAAAAGGAATAGGTCTTGTCTCTTACATATTGGGTTTATGGAACGGTATCTGAGCTAATTTGAAACCCTTGTTTTATGCATCACCCCACCTCACCTTTCCCGTTCAGCAGCCATAGTGTGTTTCCTAAACGTGTGACTCTGTTCTGTTTTGTAATTCAGTTCAAGTGTAGCGGTTTTTACATTCCCTCTCTAAGTGATATCTTAGGATAAGTGTCTTTTTCTGTGTGACTTATTTCACTTAGAATCGTCGTACCTAAATCCACTCATCATGCTGCTACTAGCCTTATGACGTTGATTTCATGGCTGAGTGATATTCCATTGTACATGAGGACCACAACTTCTTTATCCATTTTTCTCTTTCCTAGGATATTTAAGGTGTAATGAAGTGGGGGTTCTTGTCAACAGAGCAGCCCTAAACTTTGGGGTGCCTGTGTCTTGCAGATTTTTAGTTTTCCCAATTTATACGCCCATGAGTGGAAGTGCCCTATGCTCTCCAAGCTGTGTTTTTTAGATGTTTCTGAACACACCGTACACTTCTCCCGAGTGGCTGTTGGCAATTTACATCCCACCCATCAGCGTAGCAAGGCTCCCATTTCTCCATGGCCGGTCCTGCATTTCTGGTTTGGACACTTTTTTCCGCATGGCCCTTTTGCCCGCTGGAAAGCCAGACTTCTTTGGAGCGCTGATTGGCCTTTCCAGGTTGCTTGGTTGGCCAAAAAGGGCGTATGCGTTTTTTCCTGAATATATTCAGGAAAAAACGCATACGCCCTTTTTGGCCAAGGGCATCATTGTCCACGTTTTGCCGCTTTTCATGTGCTTTCAAGGCGATTCGAATCTACCTCCTGAAATCTGTTTCCTGCAATTCTGCCTTGCTTTCAAAGCCTCTTCGTTGCCTTCCCTTAATATATTTGTGGACGAGAGGTATCATTTAAAACTCTGCAGGTTTGTGAATTGCAGTGACCCTGAGCTCCATTTTTCAACTCGCTTTTTTGGGAGCTGGCCGCAAAAGCGCAGCATTGCTTCAGGCCCTCTTCTGGTTCTGGGGGGCAGGCTGAGCTTGTGCTTAATTCTTCTTCCTGATGGGAAAATAGAGTGACCTGTGCCTGTCCCAACACCTAGAGCTAGTCTCTCATTGGTTCCCCCTCTTCCCGTTCATCCTCAGGACAAATTGCAACCTGTACGGAACAGGAGGTTAAAGGTGCTGATTCTCCAAGGAGGGAGATGGCTAGTAAATCGGCTGGAATGGCGAACCCGAGCAAAGGAGATGAGAAATGAGGTGCGTTTTAGAAACCTTTCCCGATCACACGGTGTACCATCTTCTGGGTTTCTCATGCCTGTTTTCGATGTAGGAAGATGCCCTTGAACCTGGAGATTTGGGACCCATGGGATGGGTACCATGCAGTATTACTTGAAAGGGTCTGCGTTGGCTCACCCAACCTCACCAAACCTCTCAGCCCCAAGAGTGTCCACCCTAATGTCTCAATCAGCTGTGGGTCTAAATATGGTCAATCCAGCTTGCATCACAGCCCCTGAACGAATTTTGTAAGAATTTCTCTCTCTTTCACTGTCTTTGTTTCACGGGTTTTGAAAAGTAATTTATTTTTATAATGGGGTTTAGCTGCTTTTCACGGCTGTGTTTATGCCGCTTTACACCCCCTTGACTCACTTACGGAGAGATATCAATACATAGGTTTGAAGATTCTTACTAGTCAGATATATTCTTGTGCGGTGAATAGGGGGTGTTGAGTCCAGTTCACTGAAAAAGGAATAGGTCTTGTCTCTTACATATTGGGTTTATGGAACGATATCTGAGCTAATTTGAAACCCTTGTTTTATGCATCACCCCACCTCACCTTTCCCGTTCAGCAGCCATAGTGTGTTTCCTAAACGTGTGACTCTGTTCTGTTTTGTAATTCAGTTCAAGTGTAGCGGTTTTTACATTCCCTCTCTAAGTGATATCTTATGATAAGTGTCTTTTTCTGTGTGACTTATTTCACTTAGAATCGTCGTACCTAAATCCACTCATCGTGCTGCTACTAGCCTTATGACGTTGATTTCATGGCTGAGTGATATTCCATTGTACATGAGGACCCCAACTTCTTTATCCATTTTTCTCTTTCCTAGGATATTTAAGGTGTAATGAAGTGGGGGTTCTTGTCAACAGAGCAGCCCTAAACTTTGGGGTGCCTGTGTCTTGCTGATTTTTAGTTTTCCCAATTTATACGTCCATGAGTGGAAGTGCCCTATGCTCTCCAAGCTCTGTTTTTTAGATGTTTCAGAACACACCGTACACTTCTCCAGAGTGGCTGATGGCAATTTACATCCCACCCATCAGCGTAGCAAGGCTCCCATTTCTCCATGGCCGGTCCTGCATTTCTGGTTTGGACACTTTTTTCCGCATGGCCCTTTTGCCCGCTGGGAAGCGAGACTTCTTTGGAGCGCTGATTGGCCTTTCCAGGTTGCTTGGTTGGCCAAAAAGGGCGTATGCGTTTTTTCCTGAATATATTCAGGAAAAAACGCATACGCCCTTTTTGGCCAAGGGCATCATTGTCCACGTTTTGCCGCTTTTCAGGTGCTTTCAAGGCGATTCGAATCTACCTCCTGAAATCTGTTTCCTGCAATTCTGCCTTGCTTTCAAAGCCTCTTCGTTGCCTTCCCTTAATATATTTGTGGACGAGAGGTATCATTTAAAACTCTGCAGGTTTGTGAATTGCAGTGCCCCTGAGCTCCATTTTTCAACTCGCTTTTTTGGGAGCTGGCCGCAAAAGCGCAGGATTGCTTCAGGCCCTCTTCTGGTTCTGGGGGGCAGGCTGAGCTTGTGCTTAATTCTTCTTCCTGATGGGAAAATAGAGTGACCTGTGCCTGTCCCAACACCTAGAGCTAGTCTCTCATTGGTTCCCCCTCTTCCCGTTCATCCTCAGGACAAATTGCAACCTGTACGGAACAGGAGGTTAAAGGTGCTGATTCTCCAAGGAGGGAGATGGCTAGTAAATCGGCTGGAATGGCGAACCCGAGCAAAGGAGATGAGAAATGAGGTGCGTTTTAGAAACCTTTCCCGATCACACGGTGTACCATCTTCTGGGTTTCTCATGCCTGTTTTCGACGTAGGAAGATGCCCTTGAACCTGGAGATTTGGGACCCATGGGATGGGTACCATGCAGTATTACTTGAAAGGGTCTGCGTTGGCTCACCCAACCTCACCAAACCTCTCAGCCCCAAGAGTGTCCACCCTTATGTCTCAATCAGCTGTGGGTCTAAATATGGTCAATCCAGCTTGCATCACAGCCCCTGAACGAATTTTGTAAGAATTTCTCTCTCTTTCACTGTCTTTGTTTCACGGGTTTTGAAAAGTAATTTATTTTTATAATGGGGTTTAGCTGCTTTTCACGGCTGTGTTTATGCCGCTTTACACCCCCTTGACTCACTTACGGAGAGATATCAATACATAGATTTGAAGATTCTTACTAGTCAGATATATTCTTGTGTGGTGAATAGGGGGTGTTGAGTCCAGTTCACTGAAAAAGGAATAGGTCTTGTCTCTTACATATTGGGTTTATGGAACGGTATCTGAGATAATTTGAAACCCTTGTTTTATGCATCACCCCACCTCACCTTTCCCGTTCAGCAGCCATAGTGTGTTTCCTAAACGTGTGACTCTGTTCTGTTTTGTAATTCAGTTCAAGTGTAGCGGTTTTTACATTCCCTCTCTAAGTGATATCTTAGGATAAGTGTCTTTTTCTGTGTGACTTATTTCACTTAGAATCGTCGTACCTAAATCCACTCATCGTGCTGCTACTAGCCTTATGACGTTGATTTCATGGCTGAGTGATATTCCATTGTACATGAGGACCACAACTTCTTTATCCATTTTTCTCTTTCCTAGGATATTTAAGGTGTAATGAAGTGGGGGTTCTTGTCAACAGAGCAGCCCTAAACTTTGGGGTGCCTCTGTCTTGCTGATTTTTAGTTTTCCCAATTTATACGTCCATGAGTGGAAGTGCCCTATGCTCTCCAAGCTCTGTTTTTTAGATGTTTCAGAACACACCGTACACTTCTCCAGAGTGGCTGTTGGCAATTTACATCCCACCCATCAGCGTAGCAAGGCTCCCATTTCTCCATGGCCGGTCCTGCATTTCTGGTTTGGACACTTTTTTCCGCATGGCCCTTTTGCCCGCTGGGAAGCGAGACTTCTTTGGAGCGCTGATTGGCCTTTCCAGGTTGCTTGGTTGGCCAAAAAGGGCGTATGCGTTTTTTCCTGAATATATTCAGGAAAAAACGCATACGCCCTTTTTGGCCAAGGGCATCATTGTCCACGTTTTGCCGCTTTTCATGTGCTTTCAAGGCGATTCGAATCTACCTCCTGAAATCTGTTTCCTGCAATTCTGCCTTGCTTTCAAAGCCTCTTCGTTGCCTTCCCTTAATATATTTGTGGACGAGAGGTATCATTTAAAACTCTGCAGGTTTGTGAATTGCAGTGACCCTGAGCTCCATTTTTCAACTCGCTTTTTTGGGAGCTGGCCGCAAAAGCGCAGCATTGCTTCAGGCCCTCTTCTGGTTCTGGGGGGCAGGCTGAGCTTGTGCTTAATTCTTCTTCCTGATGGGAAAATAGAGTGACCTGTGCCTGTCCCAACACCTAGAGCTAGTCTCTCATTGGTTCCCCCTCTTCCCGTTCATCCTCAGGACAAATTGCAACCTGTACGGAACAGGAGGTTAAAGGTGCTGATTCTCCAAGGAGGGAGATGGCTAGTAAATCGGCTGGAATGGCGAACCCGAGCAAAGGAGATGAGAAATGAGGTGCGTTTTAGAAACCTTTCCCGATCACACGGTGTACCATCTTCTGGGTTTCTCATGCCTGTTTTCGACGTAGGAAGATGCCCTTGAACCTGGAGATTTGGGACCCATGGGATGGGTACCATGCAGTATTACTTGAAAGGGTCTGCGTTGGCTCACCCAACCTCACCAAACCTCTCAGCCCCAAGAGTGTCCACCCTAATGTCTCAATCAGCTATGGGTCTAAATATGGTCAATCCAGGTTGCATCACAGCCCCTGAACGAATTTTGTAAGAATTTCTCTCTCTTTCACTGTCTTTGTTTCACGGGTTTTGAAAAGTAATTTATTTTTATAATGGGGTTTAGCTGCTTTTCACGGCTGTGTTTATGCCGCTTTACACCCCCTTGACTCACTTACGGAGAGATATCAATACATAGGTTTGAAGATTCTTACTAGTCAGATATATTCTTGTGCGGTGAATAGGGGGTGTTGAGTCCAGTTCACTGAAAAAGGAATAGGTCTTGTCTCTTACATATTGGGTTTATGGAACGGTATCTGAGCTAATTTGAAACCCTTGTTTTATGCATCACCCCACCTCACCTTTCCCGTTCAGCAGCCATAGTGTGTTTCCTAAACGTGTGACTCTGTTCTGTTTTGTAATTCAGTTCAAGTGTAGCGGTTTTTACATTCCCTCTCTAAGTGATATCTTATGATAAGTGTCTTTTTCTGTGTGACTTATTTCACTTAGAATCGTCGTACCTAAATCCACTCATCGTGCTGCTACTAGCCTTATGACGTTGATTTCATGGCTGAGTGATATTCCATTGTACATGAGGACCCCAACTTCTTTATCCATTTTTCTCTTTCCTAGGATATTTAAGGTGTAATGAAGTGGGGGTTCTTGTCAACAGAGCAGCCCTAAACTTTGGGGTGCCTGTGTCTTGCTGATTTTTAGTTTTCCCAATTTATATGCCCATGAGTGGAAGTGCCCTATGCTCTCCAAGCTGTGTTTTTTTAGATGTTTCAGAACACACCGTACACTTCTCCAGAGTGGCTGTTGGCAATTTACATCCCACCCATCAGCGTAGCAAGGCTCCCATTTCTCCATGGCCGGTCCTGCATTTCTGGTTTGGACACTTTTTTCCGCATGGCCCTTTTGCCCGCTGGGAAGCCAGACTTCTTTGGAGCGCTGATTGGCGTTTCCAGGTTGCTTGGTTGGCCAAAAAGGGCGTATGCGTTTTTTCCTGAATATATTCAGGAAAAAACGCATACGCCCTTTTTGGCCAAGGGTATCATTGTCCACGTTTTGCCGCTTTTCAGGTGCTTTCAAGGCGATTCGAATCTACCTCCTGAAATCTGTTTCCTGCAATTCTGCCTTGCTTTCAAAGCCTCTTCGTTGCCTTCCCTTAATATATTTGTGGACGAGAGGTATCATTTAAAACTCTGCAGGTTTGTGAATTGCAGTGCCCCTGAGCTCCATTTTTCAACTCGCTTTTTTGGGAGCTGGCCGCAAAAGCGCAGCATTGCTTCAGGCCCTCTTCTGGTTCTGGGGGGCAGGCTGAGCTTGTGCTTAATTCTTCTTCCTGATGGGAAAATAGAGTGACCTGTGCCTGTCCCAACACCTAGAGCTAGTCTCTCATTGGTTCCCCCTCTTCCCGTTCATCCTCAGGACAAATTGCAACCTGTACGGAACAGGAGGTTAAAGGTGCTGATTCTCCAAGGAGGGAGATGGCTAGTAAATCGGCTGGAATGGCGAACCCGAGCAAAGGAGATGAGAAATGAGGTGCGTTTTAGAAACCTTTCCCGATCACACGGTGTACCATCTTCTGGGTTTCTCATGCCTGTTTTCGACGTAGGAAGATGCCCTTGAACCTGGAGATTTGGGACCCATGGGATGGGTACCATGCAGTATTACTTGAAAGGGTCTGCGTTGGCTCACCCAACCTCACCAAACCTCTCAGCCCCAAGAGTGTCCACCCTAATGTCTCAATCAGCTGTGGGTCTAAATATGGTCAATCCAGCTTGCATCACAGCCCCTGAACGAATTTTGTAAGAATTTCTCTCTCTTTCACTGTCTTTGTTTCACGGGTTTTGAAAAGTAATTTATATTTATAATGGGGTTTAGCTGCTTTTCACGGCTGTGTTTATGCCTCTTTACACCCCCTTGACTCACTTACGGAGAGATATCAATACATAGGTTTGAAGATTCTTACTAGTCAGATATATTCTTGTGCGGTGAATAGGGGGTGTTGAGTCCAGTTCACTGAAAAAGGAATAGGTCTTGTCTCTTACATATTGGGTTTATGGAACGGTATCTGAGCTAATTTGAAACCCTTGTTTTATGCATCACCCCACCTCACCTTTCCCGTTCAGCAGCCATAGTGTGTTTCCTAAACGTGTGACTCTGTTCTGTTTTGTAATTCAGTTCAAGTGTAGCGGTTTTTACATTCCCTCTCTAAGTGATATCTTATGATAAGTGTCTTTTTCTGTGTGACTTATTTCACTTAGAATCGTCGTACCTAAATCCACTCATCGTGCTGCTACTAGCCTTATGACGTTGATTTCATGGCTGAGTGATATTCCATTGTACATGAGGACCCCAACTTCTTTATCCATTTTTCTCTTTCCTAGGATATTTAAGGTGTAATGAAGTGGGGGTTCTTGTCAACAGAGCAGCCCTAAACTTTGGGGTGCCTGTGTCTTGCTGATTTTTAGTTTTCCCAATTTATATGCCCATGAGTGGAAGTGCCCTATGCTCTCCAAGCTGTGTTTTTTTAGATGTTTCAGAACACACCGTACACTTCTCCAGAGTGGCTGTTGGCAATTTACATCCCACCCATCAGCGTAGCAAGGCTCCCATTTCTCCATGGCCGGTCCTGCATTTCTGGTTTGGACACTTTTTTCCGCATGGCCCTTTTGCCCGCTGGGAAGCCAGACTTCTTTGGAGCGCTGATTGGCGTTTCCAGGTTGCTTGGTTGGCCAAAAAGGGCGTATGCGTTTTTTCCTGAATATATTCAGGAAAAAACGCATACGCCCTTTTTGGCCAAGGGTATCATTGTCCACGTTTTGCCGCTTTTCAGGTGCTTTCAAGGCGATTCGAATCTACCTCCTGAAATCTGTTTCCTGCAATTCTGCCTTGCTTTCAAAGCCTCTTCGTTGCCTTCCCTTAATATATTTGTGGACGAGAGGTATCATTTAAAACTCTGCAGGTTTGTGAATTGCAGTGCCCCTGAGCTCCATTTTTCAACTCGCTTTTTTGGGAGCTGGCCGCAAAAGCGCAGCATTGCTTCAGGCCCTCTTCTGGTTCTGGGGGGCAGGCTGAGCTTGTGCTTAATTCTTCTTCCTGATGGGAAAATAGAGTGACCTGTGCCTGTCCCAACACCTAGAGCTAGTCTCTCATTGGTTCCCCCTCTTCCCGTTCATCCTCAGGACAAATTGCAACCTGTACGGAACAGGAGGTTAAAGGTGCTGATTCTCCAAGGAGGGAGATGGCTAGTAAATCGGCTGGAATGGCGAACCCGAGCAAAGGAGATGAGAAATGAGGTGCGTTTTAGAAACCTTTCCCGATCACACGGTGTACCATCTTCTGGGTTTCTCATGCCTGTTTTCGACGTAGGAAGATGCCCTTGAACCTGGAGATTTGGGACCCATGGGATGGGTACCATGCAGTATTACTTGAAAGGGTCTGCGTTGGCTCACCCAACCTCACCAAACCTCTCAGCCCCAAGAGTGTCCACCCTAATGTCTCAATCAGCTGTGGGTCTAAATATGGTCAATCCAGCTTGCATCACAGCCCCTGAACGAATTTTGTAAGAATTTCTCTCTCTTTCACTGTCTTTGTTTCACGGGTTTTGAAAAGTAATTTATATTTATAATGGGGTTTAGCTGCTTTTCACGGCTGTGTTTATGCCTCTTTACACCCCCTTGACTCACTTACGGAGAGATATCAATACATAGGTTTGAAGATTCTTACTAGTCAGATATATTCTTGTGCGGTGAATAGGGGGTGTTGAGTCCAGTTCACTGAAAAAGGAATAGGTCTTGTCTCTTACATATTGGGTTTATGGAACGGTATCTGAGCTAATTTGAAACCCTTGTTTTATGCATCACCCCACCTCACCTTTCCCGTTCAGCAGCCATAGTGTGTTTCCTAAACGTGTGACTCTGTTCTGTTTTGTAATTCAGTTCAAGTGTAGCGGTTTTTACATTCCCTCTCTAAGTGATATCTTAGGATAAGTGTCTTTTTCTGTGTGACTTATTTCACTTAGAATCGTCGTACCTAAATCCACTCATCATGCTGCTACTAGCCTTATGACGTTGATTTCATGGCTGAGTGATATTCCATTGTACATGAGGACCACAACTTCTTTATCCATTTTTCTCTTTCCTAGGATATTTAAGGTGTAATGAAGTGGGGGTTCTTGTCAACAGAGCAGCCCTAAACTTTGGGGTGCCTGTGTCTTGCAGATTTTTAGTTTTCCCAATTTATACGCCCATGAGTGGAAGTGCCCTATGCTCTCCAAGCTGTGTTTTTTAGATGTTTCAGAACACACCGTACACTTCTCCCGAGTGGCTGTTGGCAATTTACATCCCACCCATCAGCGTAGCAAGGCTCCCATTTCTCCATGGCCGGTCCTGCATTTCTGGTTTGGACACTTTTTTCCGCATGGCCCTTTTGCCCGCTGGAAAGCCAGACTTCTTTGGAGCGCTGATTGGCCTTTCCAGGTTGCTTGGTTGGCCAAAAAGGGCGTATGCGTTTTTTCCTGAATATATTCAGGAAAAAATGCATACGCCCTTTTTGGCCAAGGGCATCATTGTCCACGTTTTGCCGCTTTTCATGTGCTTTCAAGGCGATTCGAATCTACCTCCTGAAATCTGTTTCCTGCAATTCTGCCTTGCTTTCAAAGCCTCTTCGTTGCCTTCCCTTAATATATTTGTGGACGAGAGGTATCATTTAAAACTCTGCAGGTTTGTGAATTGCAGTGACCCTGAGCTCCATTTTTCAAATCGCTTTTTTGGGAGCTGGCCGCAAAAGCGCAGCATTGCTTCAGGCCCTCTTCTGGTTCTGGGGGGCAGGCTGAGCTTGTGCTTAATTCTTCTTCCTGATGGGAAAATAGAGTGACCTGTGCCTGTCCCAACACCTAGAGCTAGTCTCTCATTGGTTCCCCCTCTTCCCGTTCATCCTCAGGACAAATTGCAACCTGTACGGAACAGGAGGTTAAAGGTGCTGATTCTCCAAGGAGGGAGATGGCTAGTAAATCGGCTGGAATGGCGAACCCGAGCAAAGGAGATGAGAAATGAGGTGCGTTTTAGAAACCTTTCCCGATCACACGGTGTACCATCTTCTGGGTTTCTCATGCCTGTTTTCGACGTAGGAAGATGCCCTTGAACCTGGAGATTTGGGACCCATGGGATGGGTACCATGCAGTATTACTTGAAAGGGTCTGCGTTGGCTCACCCAACCTCACCAAACCTCTCAGCCCCAAGAGTGTCCACCCTAATGTCTCAATCAGCTGTGGGTCTAAATATGGTCAATCCAGCTTGCATCACAGCCCCTGAACGAATTTTGTAAGAATTTCTCTCTCTTTCACTGTCTTTGTTTCACGGGTTTTGAAAAGTAATTTATTTTTATAATGGGGTTTAGCTGCTTTTCACGGCTGTGTTTATGCCGCTTTACACCCCCTTGACTCACTTACGGAGAGATATCAATACATAGGTTTGAAGATTCTTACTAGTCAGATATATTCTTGTGCGGTGAATAGGGGGTGTTGAGTCCAGTTCACTGAAAAAGGAATAGGTCTTGTCTCTTACATATTGGGTTTATGGAACGATATCTGAGCTAACTTGAAACCCTTGTTTTATGCATCACCCCACCTCACCTTTCCCGTTCAGCAGCCATAGTTTGTTTCCTAAACGTGTGACTCTGTTCTGTTTTGTAATTCAGTTCAAGTGTAGCGGTTTTTACATTCCCTCTCTAAGTGATATCTTATGATAAGTGTCTTTTTCTGTGTGACTTATTTCACTTAGAATCGTCGTACCTAAATCCACTCATCGTGCTGCTACTAGCCTTATGACGTTGATTTCATGGCTGAGTGATATTCCATTGTACATGAGGACACCAACTTCTTTATCCATTTTTCTCTTTCCTAGGATATTTAAGGTGTAATGAAGTGGGGGTTCTTGTCAACAGAGCAGCCCTAAACTTTGGGGTGCCTGTGTCTTGCTGATTTTTAGTTTTCCCAATTTATACGTCCATGAGTGGAAGTGCCCTATGCTCTCCAAGCTCTGTTTTTTAGATGTTTCAGAACACACCGTACACTTCTCCAGAGTGGCTGTTGGCAATTTACATCCCACCCATCAGCGTAGCAAGGCTCCCATTTCTCCATGGCCGGTCCTGCATTTCTGGTTTGGACACTTTTTTCCGCATGGCCCTTTTGCCCGCTGGGAAGCGAGACTTCTTTGGAGCGCTGATTGGCCTTTCCAGGTTGCTTGGTTGGCCAAAAAGGGCGTATGCGTTTTTTCCTGAATATATTCAGGAAAAAACGCATACGCCCTTTTTGGCCAAGGGCATCATTGTCCACGTTTTGCCGCTTTTCAGGTGCTTTCAAGGCGATTCGAATCTACCTCCTGAAATCTGTTTCCTGCAATTCTGCCTTGCTTTCAAAGCCTCTTCGTTGCCTTCCCTTAATATATTTGTGGACGAGAGGTATCATTTAAAACTCTGCAGGTTTGTGAATTGCAGTGCCCCTGAGCTCCATTTTTCAACTCGCTTTTTTGGGAGCTGGCCGCAAAAGCGCAGGATTGCTTCAGGCCCTCTTCTGGTTCTGGGGGGCAGGCTGAGCTTGTGCTTAATTCTTCTTCCTGATGGGAAAATAGAGTGACCTGTGCCTGTCCCAACACCTAGAGCTAGTCTCTCATTGGTTCCCCCTCTTCCCGTTCATCCTCAGGACAAATTGCAACCTGTACGGAACAGGAGGTTAAAGGTGCTGATTCTCCAAGGAGGGAGATGGCTAGTAAATCGGCTGGAATGGCGAACCCGAGCAAAGGAGATGAGAAATGAGGTGCGTTTTAGAAACCTTTCCCGATCACACGGTGTACCATCTTCTGGGTTTCTCATGCCTGTTTTCGACGTAGGAAGATGCCCTTGAACCTGGAGATTTGGGACCCATGGGATGGGTACCATGCAGTATTACTTGAAAGGGTCTGCGTTGGCTCACCCAACCTCACCAAACCTCTCAGCCCCAAGGCTGTCCACCCTTATGTCTCAATCAGCTGTGGGTCTAAATATGGTCAATCCAGCTTGCATCACAGCCCCTGAACGAATTTTGTAAGAATTTCTCTCTCTTTCACTGTCTTTGTTTCACGGGTTTTGAAAAGTAATTTATTTTTATAATGGGGTTTAGCTGCTTTTCACGGCTGTGTTTATGCCGCTTTACACCCCCTTGACTCACTTACGGAGAGATATCAATACATAGGTTTGAAGATTCTTACTAGTCAGATATATTCTTGTGCGGTGAATAGGGGGTGTTGAGTCCAGTTCACTGAAAAAGGAATAGGTCTTGTCTCTTACATATTGGGTTTATGGAACGGTATCTGAGATAATTTGAAACCCTTGTTTTATGCATCACCCCACCTCACCTTTCCCGTTCAGCAGCCATAGTGTGTTTCCTAAACGTGTGACTCTGTTCTGTTTTGTAATTCAGTTCAAGTGTAGCGGTTTTTACATTCCCTCTCTAAGTGATATCTTAGGATAAGTGTCTTTTTCTGTGTGACTTATTTCACTTAGAATCGTCGTACCTAAATCCACTCATCGTGCTGCTACTAGCCTTATGACGTTGATTTCATGGCTGAGTGATATTCCATTGTACATGAGGACCCCAACTTCTTTATCCATTTTTCTCTTTCCTAGGATATTTAAGGTGTAATGAAGTGGGGGTTCTTGTCAACAGAGCAGCCCTAAACTTTGGGGTGCCTGTGTCTTGCTGATTTTTAGTTTTCCCAATTTATACGTCCATGAGTGGAAGTGCCCTATGCTCTCCAAGCTCTGTTTTTTAGAGGTTTCAGAACACACCGTACACTTCTCCAGAGTGGCTGTTGGCAATTTACATCCCACCCATCAGCGTAGCAAGGCTCCCATTTCTCCATGGCCGGTCCTGCATTTCTGGTTTGGACACTTTTTTCCGCATGGCCTTTTGCCCGCTGGGAAGCGAGACTTCTTTGGAGCGCTGATTGGCCTTTCCAGGTTGCTTGGTTGGCCAAAAAGGGCGTATGCGTTTTTTCCTGAATATATTCAGGAAAAAACGCATACGCCCTTTTTGGCCAAGGGCATCATTGTCCACGTTTTGCCGCTTTTCATGTGCTTTCAAGGCGATTCGAATCTACCTCCTGAAATCTGTTTCCTGCAATTCTGCCTTGCTTTCAAAGCCTCTTCGTTGCCTTCCCTTAATATATTTGTGGACGAGAGGTATCATTTAAAACTCTGCAGGTTTGTGAATTGCAGTGACCCTGAGCTCCATTTTTCAACTCGCTTTTTTGGGAGCTGGCCGCAAAAGCGCAGCATTGCTTCAGGCCCTCTTCTGGTTCTGGGGGGCAGGCTGAGCTTGTGCTTAATTCTTCTTCCTGATGGGAAAATAGAGTGACCTGTGCCTGTCCCAACACCTAGAGCTAGTCTCTCATTGGTTCCCCCTCTTCCCGTTCATCCTCAGGACAAATTGCAACCTGTACGGAACAGGAGGTTAAAGGTGCTGATTCTCCAAGGAGGGAGATGGCTAGTAAATCGGCTGGAATGGCGAACCCGAGCAAAGGAGATGAGAAATGAGGTGCGTTTTAGAAACCTTTCCCGATCACACGGTGTACCATCTTCTGGGTTTCTCATGCCTGTTTTCGACGTAGGAAGATGCCCTTGAACCTGGAGATTTGGGACCCATGGGATGGGTACCATGCAGTATTACTTGAAAGGGTCTGCGTTGGCTCACCCAACCTCACCAAACCTCTCAGCCCCAAGAGTGTCCACCCTAATGTCTCAATCAGCTGTGGGTCTAAATATGGTCAATCCAGGTTGCATCACAGCCCCTGAACGAATTTTGTAAGAATTTCTCTCTCTTTCACTGTCTTTGTTTCACGGGTTTTGAAAAGTAATTTATTTTTATAATGGGGTTTAGCTGCTTTTCACGGCTGTGTTTATGCCGCTTTACACCCCCTTGACTCACTTACGGAGAGATATCAATACATAGGTTTGAAGATTCTTACTAGTCAGATATATTCTTGTGCGGTGAATAGGGGGTGTTGAGTCCAGTTCACTGAAAAAGGAATAGGTCTTGTCTCTTACATATTGGGTTTATGGAACGGTATCTGAGCTAATTTGAAACCCTTGTTTTATGCATCACCCCACCTCACCTTTCCCGTTCAGCAGCCATAGTGTGTTTCCTAAACGTGTGACTCTGTTCTGTTTTGTAATTCAGTTCAAGTGTAGCGGTTTTTACATTCCCTCTCTAAGTGATATCTTATGATAAGTGTCTTTTTCTGTGTGACTTATTTCACTTAGAATCGTCGTACCTAAATCCACTCATCGTGCTGCTACTAGCCTTATGACGTTGATTTCATGGCTGAGTGATATTCCATTGTACATGAGGACCCCAACTTCTTTATCCGTTTTTCTCTTTCCTAGGATATTTAAGGTGTAATGAAGTGGGGGTTCTTGTCAACAGAGCAGCCCTAAACTTTGGGGTGCCTGTGTCTTGCTGATTTTTAGTTTTCCCAATTTATACGCCCATGAGTGGAAGTGCCCTATGCTCTCCAAGCTGTGTTTTTTTAGATGTTTCAGAACACACCGTACACTTCTCCAGAGTGGCTGTTGGCAATTTACATCCCACCCATCAGCGTAGCAAGGCTCCCATTTCTCCATGGCCGGTCCTGCATTTCTGGTTTGGACACTTTTTTCCGCATGGCCCTTTTGCCCGCTGGGAAGCGAGACTTCTTTGGAGCGCTGATTGGCGTTTCCAGGTTGCTTGGTTGGCCAAAAAGGGCGTATGCGTTTTTTCCTGAATATATTCAGGAAAAAACGCATACGCCCTTTTTGGCCAAGGGTATCATTGTCCACGTTTTGCCGCTTTTCAGGTGCTTTCAAGGCGATTCGAATCTACCTCCTGAAATCTGTTTCCTGCAATTCTGCCTTGCTTTCAAAGCCTCTTCGTTGCCTTCCCTTA
Organism: Balaenoptera acutorostrata; assembly: GCF_949987535.1. Lineage (NCBI taxonomy): Eukaryota > Metazoa > Chordata > Mammalia > Artiodactyla > Balaenopteridae > Balaenoptera > Balaenoptera acutorostrata. The sequence continues at coordinate 528,161 of NW_026646506.1, forward strand.
ATATATTTGTGGACGAGAGGTATCATTTAAAACTCTGCAGGTTTGTGAATTGCAGTGCCCCTGAGCTCCATTTTTCAACTCGCTTTTTTGGGAGCTGGCCGCAAAAGCGCAGGATTGCTTCAGGCCCTCTTCTGGTTCTGGGGGGCAGGCTGAGCTTGTGCTTAATTCTTCTTCCTGATGGGAAAATAGAGTGACCTGTGCCTGTCCCAACACCTAGAGCTAGTCTCTCATTGGTTCCCCCTCTTCCCGTTCATCCTCAGGACAAATTGCAACCTGTACGGAACAGGAGGTTAAAGGTGCTGATTCTCCAAGGAGGGAGATGGCTAGTAAATCGGCTGGAATGGCGAACCCGAGCAAAGGAGATGAGAAATGAGGTGCGTTTTAGAAACCTTTCCCGATCACACGGTGTACCATCTTCTGGGTTTCTCATGCCTGTTTTCGACGTAGGAAGATGCCCTTGAACCTGGAGATTTGGGACCCATGGGATGGGTACCATGCAGTATTACTTGAAAGGGTCTGCGTTGGCTCACCCAACCTCACCAAACCTCTCAGCCCCAAGAGTGTCCACCCTAATGTCTCAATCAGCTGTGGGTCTAAATATGGTCAATCCAGCTTGCATCACAGCCCCTGAACGAATTTTGTAAGAATTTCTCTCTCTTTCACTGTCTTTGTTTCACGGGTTTTGAAAAGTAATTTATATTTATAATGGGGTTTAGCTGCTTTTCACGGCTGTGTTTATGCCGCTTTACACCCCCTTGACTCACTTACGGAGAGATATCAATACATAGGTTTGAAGATTCTTACTAGTCAGATATATTCTTGTGCGGTGAATAGGGGGTGTTGAGTCCAGTTCACTGAAAAAGGAATAGGTCTTGTCTCTTACATATTGGGTTTATGGAACGGTATCTGAGCTAATTTGAAACCCTTGTTTTATGCATCACCCCACCTCACCTTTCCCGTTCAGCAGCCATAGTGTGTTTCCTAAACGTGTGACTCTGTTCTGTTTTGTAATTCAGTTCAAGTGTAGCGGTTTTTACATTCCCTCTCTAAGTGATATCTTAGGATAAGTGTCTTTTTCTGTGTGACTTATTTCACTTAGAATCGTCGTACCTAAATCCACTCATCATGCTGCTACTAGCCTTATGACGTTGATTTCATGGCTGAGTGATATTCCATTGTACATGAGGACCACAACTTCTTTATCCATTTTTCTCTTTCCTAGGATATTTAAGGTGTAATGAAGTGGGGGTTCTTGTCAACAGAGCAGCCCTAAACTTTGGGGTGCCTGTGTCTTGCAGATTTTTAGTTTTCCCAATTTATACGCCCATGAGTGGAAGTGCCCTATGCTCTCCAAGCTGTGTTTTTTAGATGTTTCAGAACACACCGTACACTTCTCCCGAGTGGCTGTTGGCAATTTACATCCCACCCATCAGCGTAGCAAGGCTCCCATTTCTCCATGGCCGGTCCTGCATTTCTGGTTTGGACACTTTTTTCCGCATGGCCCTTTTGCCCGCTGGAAAGCCAGACTTCTTTGGAGCGCTGATTGGCCTTTCCAGGTTGCTTGGTTGGCCAAAAAGGGCGTATGCGTTTTTTCCTGAATATATTCAGGAAAAAATGCATACGCCCTTTTTGGCCAAGGGCATCATTGTCCACGTTTTGCCGCTTTTCATGTGCTTTCAAGGCGATTCGAATCTACCTCCTGAAATCTGTTTCCTGCAATTCTGCCTTGCTTTCAAAGCCTCTTCGTTGCCTTCCCTTAATATATTTGTGGACGAGAGGTATCATTTAAAACTCTGCAGGTTTGTGAATTGCAGTGACCCTGAGCTCCATTTTTCAAATCGCTTTTTTGGGAGCTGGCCGCAAAAGCGCAGCATTGCTTCAGGCCCTCTTCTGGTTCTGGGGGGCAGGCTGAGCTTGTGCTTAATTCTTCTTCCTGATGGGAAAATAGAGTGACCTGTGCCTGTCCCAACACCTAGAGCTAGTCTCTCATTGGTTCCCCCTCTTCCCGTTCATCCTCAGGACAAATTGCAACCTGTACGGAACAGGAGGTTAAAGGTGCTGATTCTCCAAGGAGGGAGATGGCTAGTAAATCGGCTGGAATGGCGAACCCGAGCAAAGGAGATGAGAAATGAGGTGCGTTTTAGAAACCTTTCCCGATCACACGGTGTACCATCTTCTGGGTTTCTCATGCCTGTTTTCGACGTAGGAAGATGCCCTTGAACCTGGAGATTTGGGACCCATGGGATGGGTACCATGCAGTATTACTTGAAAGGGTCTGCGTTGGCTCACCCAACCTCACCAAACCTCTCAGCCCCAAGAGTGTCCACCCTAATGTCTCAATCAGCTGTGGGTCTAAATATGGTCAATCCAGCTTGCATCACAGCCCCTGAACGAATTTTGTAAGAATTTCTCTCTCTTTCACTGTCTTTGTTTCACGGGTTTTGAAAAGTAATTTATTTTTATAATGGGGTTTAGCTGCTTTTCACGGCTGTGTTTATGCCGCTTTACACCCCCTTGACTCACTTACGGAGAGATATCAATACATAGGTTTGAAGATTCTTACTAGTCAGATATATTCTTGTGCGGTGAATAGGGGGTGTTGAGTCCAGTTCACTGAAAAAGGAATAGGTCTTGTCTCTTACATATTGGGTTTATGGAACGATATCTGAGCTAATTTGAAACCCTTGTTTTATGCATCACCCCACCTCACCTTTCCCGTTCAGCAGCCATAGTGTGTTTCCTAAACGTGTGACTCTGTTCTGTTTTGTAATTCAGTTCAAGTGTAGCGGTTTTTACATTCCCTCTCTAAGTGATATCTTAGGATAAGTGTCTTTTTCTGTGTGACTTATTTCACTTAGAATCGTCGTACCTAAATCCACTCATCGTGCTGCTACTAGCCTTATGACGTTGATTTCATGGCTGAGTGATATTCCATTGTACATGAGGACACCAACTTCTTTATCCATTTTTCTCTTTCCTAGGATATTTAAGGTGTAATGAAGTGGGGGTTCTTGTCAACAGAGCAGCCCTAAACTTTGGGGTGCCTGTGTCTTGCTGATTTTTAGTTTTCCCAATTTATACGTCCATGAGTGGAAGTGCCCTATGCTCTCCAAGCTCTGTTTTTTAGATGTTTCAGAACACACCGTACACTTCTCCAGAGTGGCTGTTGGCAATTTACATCCCACCCATCAGCGTAGCAAGGCTCCCATTTCTCCATGGCCGGTCCTGCATTTCTGGTTTGGACACTTTTTTCCGCATGGCCCTTTTGCCCGCTGGGAAGCGAGACTTCTTTGGAGCGCTGATTGGCCTTTCCAGGTTGCTTGGTTGGCCAAAAAGGGCGTATGCGTTTTTTCCTGAATATATTCAGGAAAAAACGCATACGCCCTTTTTGGCCAAGGGCATCATTGTCCACGTTTTGCCGCTTTTCAGGTGCTTTCAAGGCGATTCGAATCTACCTCCTGAAATCTGTTTCCTGCAATTCTGCCTTGCTTTCAAAGCCTCTTCGTTGCCTTCCCTTAATATATTTGTGGACGAGAGGTATCATTTAAAACTCTGCAGGTTTGTGAATTGCAGTGCCCCTGAGCTCCATTTTTCAACTCGCTTTTTTGGGAGCTGGCCGCAAAAGCGCAGGATTGCTTCAGGCCCTCTTCTGGTTCTGGGGGGCAGGCTGAGCTTGTGCTTAATTCTTCTTCCTGATGGGAAAATAGAGTGACCTGTGCCTGTCCCAACACCTAGAGCTAGTCTCTCATTGGTTCCCCCTCTTCCCGTTCATCCTCAGGACAAATTGCAACCTGTACGGAACAGGAGGTTAAAGGTGCTGATTCTCCAAGGAGGGAGATGGCTAGTAAATCGGCTGGAATGGCGAACCCGAGCAAAGGAGATGAGAAATGAGGTGCGTTTTAGAAACCTTTCCCGATCACACGGTGTACCATCTTCTGGGTTTCTCATGCCTGTTTTCGACGTAGGAAGATGCCCTTGAACCTGGAGATTTGGGACCCATGGGATGGGTACCATGCAGTATTACTTGAAAGGGTCTGCGTTGGCTCACCCAACCTCACCAAACCTCTCAGCCCCAAGGCTGTCCACCCTTATGTCTCAATCAGCTGTGGGTCTAAATATGGTCAATCCAGCTTGCATCACAGCCCCTGAACGAATTTTGTAAGAATTTCTCTCTCTTTCACTGTCTTTGTTTCACGGGTTTTGAAAAGTAATTTATTTTTATAATGGGGTTTAGCTGCTTTTCACGGCTGTGTTTATGCCGCTTTACACCCCCTTGACTCACTTACGGAGAGATATCAATACATAGGTTTGAAGATTCTTACTAGTCAGATATATTCTTGTGCGGTGAATAGGGGGTGTTGAGTCCAGTTCACTGAAAAAGGAATAGGTCTTGTCTCTTACATATTGGGTTTATGGAACGGTATCTGAGATAATTTGAAACCCTTGTTTTATGCATCACCCCACCTCACCTTTCCCGTTCAGCAGCCATAGTGTGTTTCCTAAACGTGTGACTCTGTTCTGTTTTGTAATTCAGTTCAAGTGTAGCGGTTTTTACATTCCCTCTCTAAGTGATATCTTAGGATAAGTGTCTTTTTCTGTGTGACTTATTTCACTTAGAATCGTCGTACCTAAATCCACTCATCGTGCTGCTACTAGCCTTATGACGTTGATTTCATGGCTGAGTGATATTCCATTGTACATGAGGACCCCAACTTCTTTATCCATTTTTCTCTTTCCTAGGATATTTAAGGTGTAATGAAGTGGGGGTTCTTGTCAACAGAGCAGCCCTAAACTTTGGGGTGCCTGTGTCTTGCTGATTTTTAGTTTTCCCAATTTATACGTCCATGAGTGGAAGTGCCCTATGCTCTCCAAGCTCTGTTTTTTAGAGGTTTCAGAACACACCGTACACTTCTCCAGAGTGGCTGTTGGCAATTTACATCCCACCCATCAGCGTAGCAAGGCTCCCATTTCTCCATGGCCGGTCCTGCATTTCTGGTTTGGACACTTTTTTCCGCATGGCCTTTTGCCCGCTGGGAAGCGAGACTTCTTTGGAGCGCTGATTGGCCTTTCCAGGTTGCTTGGTTGGCCAAAAAGGGCGTATGCGTTTTTTCCTGAATATATTCAGGAAAAAACGCATACGCCCTTTTTGGCCAAGGGCATCATTGTCCACGTTTTGCCGCTTTTCATGTGCTTTCAAGGCGATTCGAATCTACCTCCTGAAATCTGTTTCCTGCAATTCTGCCTTGCTTTCAAAGCCTCTTCGTTGCCTTCCCTTAATATATTTGTGGACGAGAGGTATCATTTAAAACTCTGCAGGTTTGTGAATTGCAGTGACCCTGAGCTCCATTTTTCAACTCGCTTTTTTGGGAGCTGGCCGCAAAAGCGCAGCATTGCTTCAGGCCCTCTTCTGGTTCTGGGGGGCAGGCTGAGCTTGTGCTTAATTCTTCTTCCTGATGGGAAAATAGAGTGACCTGTGCCTGTCCCAACACCTAGAGCTAGTCTCTCATTGGTTCCCCCTCTTCCCGTTCATCCTCAGGACAAATTGCAACCTGTACGGAACAGGAGGTTAAAGGTGCTGATTCTCCAAGGAGGGAGATGGCTAGTAAATCGGCTGGAATGGCGAACCCGAGCAAAGGAGATGAGAAATGAGGTGCGTTTTAGAAACCTTTCCCGATCACACGGTGTACCATCTTCTGGGTTTCTCATGCCTGTTTTCGACGTAGGAAGATGCCCTTGAACCTGGAGATTTGGGACCCATGGGATGGGTACCATGCAGTATTACTTGAAAGGGTCTGCGTTGGCTCACCCAACCTCACCAAACCTCTCAGCCCCAAGGCTGTCCACCCTTATGTCTCAATCAGCTGTGGGTCTAAATATGGTCAATCCAGCTTGCATCACAGCCCCTGAACGAATTTTGTAAGAATTTCTCTCTCTTTCACTGTCTTTGTTTCACGGGTTTTGAAAAGTAATTTATTTTTATAATGGGGTTTAGCTGCTTTTCACGGCTGTGTTTATGCCGCTTTACACCCCCTTGACTCACTTACGGAGAGATATCAATACATAGGTTTGAAGATTCTTACTAGTCAGATATATTCTTGTGCGGTGAATAGGGGGTGTTGAGTCCAGTTCACTGAAAAAGGAATAGGTCTTGTCTCTTACATATTGGGTTTATGGAACGGTATCTGAGATAATTTGAAACCCTTGTTTTATGCATCACCCCACCTCACCTTTCCCGTTCAGCAGCCATAGTGTGTTTCCTAAACGTGTGACTCTGTTCTGTTTTGTAATTCAGTTCAAGTGTAGCGGTTTTTACATTCCCTCTCTAAGTGATATCTTAGGATAAGTGTCTTTTTCTGTGTGACTTATTTCACTTAGAATCGTCGTACCTAAATCCACTCATCGTGCTGCTACTAGCCTTATGACGTTGATTTCATGGCTGAGTGATATTCCATTGTACATGAGGACCCCAACTTCTTTATCCATTTTTCTCTTTCCTAGGATATTTAAGGTGTAATGAAGTGGGGGTTCTTGTCAACAGAGCAGCCCTAAACTTTGGGGTGCCTGTGTCTTGCTGATTTTTAGTTTTCCCAATTTATACGTCCATGAGTGGAAGTGCCCTATGCTCTCCAAGCTCTGTTTTTTAGAGGTTTCAGAACACACCGTACACTTCTCCAGAGTGGCTGTTGGCAATTTACATCCCACCCATCAGCGTAGCAAGGCTCCCATTTCTCCATGGCCGGTCCTGCATTTCTGGTTTGGACACTTTTTTCCGCATGGCCTTTTGCCCGCTGGGAAGCGAGACTTCTTTGGAGCGCTGATTGGCCTTTCCAGGTTGCTTGGTTGGCCAAAAAGGGCGTATGCGTTTTTTCCTGAATATATTCAGGAAAAAACGCATACGCCCTTTTTGGCCAAGGGCATCATTGTCCACGTTTTGCCGCTTTTCATGTGCTTTCAAGGCGATTCGAATCTACCTCCTGAAATCTGTTTCCTGCAATTCTGCCTTGCTTTCAAAGCCTCTTCGTTGCCTTCCCTTAATATATTTGTGGACGAGAGGTATCATTTAAAACTCTGCAGGTTTGTGAATTGCAGTGACCCTGAGCTCCATTTTTCAACTCGCTTTTTTGGGAGCTGGCCGCAAAAGCGCAGCATTGCTTCAGGCCCTCTTCTGGTTCTGGGGGGCAGGCTGAGCTTGTGCTTAATTCTTCTTCCTGATGGGAAAATAGAGTGACCTGTGCCTGTCCCAACACCTAGAGCTAGTCTCTCATTGGTTCCCCCTCTTCCCGTTCATCCTCAGGACAAATTGCAACCTGTACGGAACAGGAGGTTAAAGGTGCTGATTCTCCAAGGAGGGAGATGGCTAGTAAATCGGCTGGAATGGCGAACCCGAGCAAAGGAGATGAGAAATGAGGTGCGTTTTAGAAACCTTTCCCGATCACACGGTGTACCATCTTCTGGGTTTCTCATGCCTGTTTTCGACGTAGGAAGATGCCCTTGAACCTGGAGATTTGGGACCCATGGGATGGGTACCATGCAGTATTACTTGAAAGGGTCTGCGTTGGCTCACCCAACCTCACCAAACCTCTCAGCCCCAAGAGTGTCCACCCTAATGTCTCAATCAGCTGTGGGTCTAAATATGGTCAATCCAGGTTGCATCACAGCCCCTGAACGAATTTTGTAAGAATTTCTCTCTCTTTCACTGTCTTTGTTTCACGGGTTTTGAAAAGTAATTTATTTTTATAATGAGGTTTAGCTGCTTTTCACGGCTGTGTTTATGCCGCTTTACACCCCCTTGACTCACTTACGGAGAGATATCAATACATAGGTTTGAAGATTCTTACTAGTCAGATATATTCTTGTGCGGTGAATAGGGGGTGTTGAGTCCAGTTCACTGAAAAAGGAATAGGTCTTGTCTCTTACATATTGGGTTTATGGAACGGTATCTGAGCTAATTTGAAACCCTTGTTTTATGCATCACCCCACCTCACCTTTCCCGTTCAGCAGCCATAGTGTGTTTCCTAAACGTGTGACTCTGTTCTGTTTTGTAATTCAGTTCAAGTGTAGCGGTTTTTACATTCCCTCTCTAAGTGATATCTTATGATAAGTGTCTTTTTCTGTGTGACTTATTTCACTTAGAATCGTCGTACCTAAATCCACTCATCGTGCTGCTACTAGCCTTATGACGTTGATTTCATGGCTGAGTGATATTCCATTGTACATGAGGACCCCAACTTCTTTATCCGTTTTTCTCTTTCCTAGGATATTTAAGGTGTAATGAAGTGGGGGTTCTTGTCAACAGAGCAGCCCTAAACTTTGGGGTGCCTGTGTCTTGCTGATTTTTAGTTTTCCCAATTTATACGCCCATGAGTGGAAGTGCCCTATGCTCTCCAAGCTGTGTTTTTTAGATGTTTCAGAACACACCGTACACTTCTCCAGAGTGGCTGTTGGCAATTTACATCCCACCCATCAGCGTAGCAAGGCTCCCATTTCTCCATGGCCGGTCCTGCATTTCTGGTTTGGACACTTTTTTCCGCATGGCCCTTTTGCCCGCTGGGAAGCGAGACTTCTTTGGAGCGCTGATTGGCCTTTCCAGGTTGCTTGGTTGGCCAAAAAGGGCGTATGCGTTTTTTCCTGAATATATTCAGGAAAAAAACGCATACGCCCTTTTTGGCCAAGGGCATCATTGTCCACGTTTTGCCGCTTTTCAGGTGCTTTCAAGGCGATTCGAATCTACCTCCTGAAATCTGTTTCCTGCAATTCTGCCTTGCTTTCAAAGCCTCTTCGTTGCCTTCCCTTAATATATTTGTGGACGAGAGGTATCATTTAAAACTCTGCAGGTTTGTGAATTGCAGTGCCCCTGAGCTCCATTTTTCAACTCGCTTTTTTGGGAGCTGGCCGCAAAAGCGCAGGATTGCTTCAGGCCCTCTTCTGGTTCTGGGGGGCAGGCTGAGCTTGTGCTTAATTCTTCTTCCTGATGGGAAAATAGAGTGACCTGTGCCTGTCCCAACACCTAGAGCTAGTCTCTCATTGGTTCCCCCTCTTCCCGTTCATCCTCAGGACAAATTGCAACCTGTACGGAACAGGAGGTTAAAGGTGCTGATTCTCCAAGGAGGGAGATGGCTAGTAAATCGGCTGGAATGGCGAACCCGAGCAAAGGAGATGAGAAATGAGGTGCGTTTTAGAAACCTTTCCCGATCACACGGTGTACCATCTTCTGGGTTTCTCATGCCTGTTTTCGACGTAGGAAGATGCCCTTGAACCTGGAGATTTGGGACCCATGGGATGGGTACCATGCAGTATTACTTGAAAGGGTCTGCGTTGGCTCACCCAACCTCACCAAACCTCTCAGCCCCAAGGCTGTCCACCCTTATGTCTCAATCAGCTGTGGGTCTAAATATGGTCAATCCAGCTTGCATCACAGCCCCTGAACGAATTTTGTAAGAATTTCTCTCTCTTTCACTGTCTTTGTTTCACGGGTTTTGAAAAGTAATTTATTTTTATAATGGGGTTTAGCTGCTTTTCACGGCTGTGTTTATGCCGCTTTACACCCCCTTGACTCACTTACGGAGAGATATCAATACATAGGTTTGAAGATTCTTACTAGTCAGATATATTCTTGTGCGGTGAATAGGGGGTGTTGAGTCCAGTTCACTGAAAAAGGAATAGGTCTTGTCTCTTACATATTGGGTTTATGGAACGGTATCTGAGATAATTTGAAACCCTTGTTTTATGCATCACCCCACCTCACCTTTCCCGTTCAGCAGCCATAGTGTGTTTCCTAAACGTGTGACTCTGTTCTGTTTTGTAATTCAGTTCAAGTGTAGCGGTTTTTACATTCCCTCTCTAAGTGATATCTTAGGATAAGTGTCTTTTTCTGTGTGACTTATTTCACTTAGAATCGTCGTACCTAAATCCACTCATCGTGCTGCTACTAGCCTTATGACGTTGATTTCATGGCTGAGTGATATTCCATTGTACATGAGGACCCCAACTTCTTTATCCATTTTTCTCTTTCCTAGGATATTTAAGGTGTAATGAAGTGGGGGTTCTTGTCAACAGAGCAGCCCTAAACTTTGGGGTGCCTGTGTCTTGCTGATTTTTAGTTTTCCCAATTTATACGTCCATGAGTGGAAGTGCCCTATGCTCTCCAAGCTCTGTTTTTTAGAGGTTTCAGAACACACCGTACACTTCTCCAGAGTGGCTGTTGGCAATTTACATCCCACCCATCAGCGTAGCAAGGCTCCCATTTCTCCATGGCCGGTCCTGCATTTCTGGTTTGGACACTTTTTTCCGCATGGCCTTTTGCCCGCTGGGAAGCGAGACTTCTTTGGAGCGCTGATTGGCCTTTCCAGGTTGCTTGGTTGGCCAAAAAGGGCGTATGCGTTTTTTCCTGAATATATTCAGGAAAAAACGCATACGCCCTTTTTGGCCAAGGGCATCATTGTCCACGTTTTGCCGCTTTTCATGTGCTTTCAAGGCGATTCGAATCTACCTCCTGAAATCTGTTTCCTGCAATTCTGCCTTGCTTTCAAAGCCTCTTCGTTGCCTTCCCTTAATATATTTGTGGACGAGAGGTATCATTTAAAACTCTGCAGGTTTGTGAATTGCAGTGACCCTGAGCTCCATTTTTCAACTCGCTTTTTTGGGAGCTGGCCGCAAAAGCGCAGCATTGCTTCAGGCCCTCTTCTGGTTCTGGGGGGCAGGCTGAGCTTGTGCTTAATTCTTCTTCCTGATGGGAAAATAGAGTGACCTGTGCCTGTCCCAACACCTAGAGCTAGTCTCTCATTGGTTCCCCCTCTTCCCGTTCATCCTCAGGACAAATTGCAACCTGTACGGAACAGGAGGTTAAAGGTGCTGATTCTCCAAGGAGGGAGATGGCTAGTAAATCGGCTGGAATGGCGAACCCGAGCAAAGGAGATGAGAAATGAGGTGCGTTTTAGAAACCTTTCCCGATCACACGGTGTACCATCTTCTGGGTTTCTCATGCCTGTTTTCGACGTAGGAAGATGCCGTTGAACCTGGAGATTTGGGACCCATGGGATGGGTACCATGCAGTATTACTTGAAAGGGTCTGCGTTGGCTCACCCAACCTCACCAAACCTCTCAGCCCCAAGAGTGTCCACCCTAATGTCTCAATCAGCTGTGGGTCTAAATATGGTCAATCCAGGTTGCATCACAGCCCCTGAACGAATTTTGTAAGAATTTCTCTCTCTTTCACTGTCTTTGTTTCACGGGTTTTGAAAAGTAATTTATTTTTATAATGGGGTTTAGCTGCTTTTCACGGCTGTGTTTATGCCGCTTTACACCCCCTTGACTCACTTACGGAGAGATATCAATACATAGGTTTGAAGATTCTTACTAGTCAGATATATTCTTGTGCGGTGAATAGGGGGTGTTGAGTCCAGTTCACTGAAAAAGGAATAGGTCTTGTCTCTTACATATTGGGTTTATGGAACGGTATCTGAGCTAATTTGAAACCCTTGTTTTATGCATCACCCCACCTCACCTTTCCCGTTCAGCAGCCATAGTGTGTTTCCTAAACGTGTGACTCTGTTCTGTTTTGTAATTCAGTTCAAGTGTAGCGGTTTTTACATTCCCTCTCTAAGTGATATCTTATGATAAGTGTCTTTTTCTGTGTGACTTATTTCACTTAGAATCGTCGTACCTAAATCCACTCATCGTGCTGCTACTAGCCTTATGACGTTGATTTCATGGCTGAGTGATATTCCATTGTACATGAGGACCCCAACTTCTTTATCCATTTTTCTCTTTCCTAGGATATTTAAGGTGTAATGAAGTGGGGGTTCTTGTCAACAGAGCAGCCCTAAACTTTGGGGTGCCTGTGTCTTGCTGATTTTTAGTTTTCCCAATTTATACGCCCATGAGTGGAAGTGCCCTATGCTCTCCAAGCTGTGTTTTTTTAGATGTTTCAGAACACACCGTACACTTCTCCAGAGTGGCTGTTGGCAATTTACATCCCACCCATCAGCGTAGCAAGGCTCCCATTTCTCCATGGCCGGTCCTGCATTTCTGGTTTGGACACTTTTTTCCGCATGGCCCTTTTGCCCGCTGGGAAGCGAGACTTCTTTGGAGCGCTGATTGGCGTTTCCAGGTTGCTTGGTTGGCCAAAAAGGGCGTATGCGTTTTTTCCTGAATATATTCAGGAAAAAACGCATACGCCCTTTTTGGCCAAGGGTATCATTGTCCACGTTTTGCCGCTTTTCAGGTGCTTTCAAGGCGATTCGAATCTACCTCCTGAAATCTGTTTCCTGCAATTCTGCCTTGCTTTCAAAGCCTCTTCGTTGCCTTCCCTTAATATATTTGTGGACGAGAGGTATCATTTACAACTCTGCAGGTTTGTGAATTGCAGTGCCCCTGTGCTCCATTTTTCAACTCGCTTTTTTGGGAGCTGGCCGCAAAAGCGCAGCATTGCTTCAGGCCCTCTTCTGGTTCTGGGGGGCAGGCTGAGCTTGTGCTTAATTCTTCTTCCTGATGGGAAAATAGAGTGACCTGTGCCTGTCCCAACACCTAGAGCTAGTCTCTCATTGGTTCCCCCTCTTCCCGTTCATCCTCAGGACAAATTGCAACCTGTACGGAACAGGAGGTTAAAGGTGCTGATTCTCCAAGGAGGGAGATGGCTAGTAAATCGGCTGGAATGGCGAACCCGAGCAAAGGAGATGAGAAATGAGGTGCGTTTTAGAAACCTTTCCCGATCACACGGTGTACCATCTTCTGGGTTTCTCATGCCTGTTTTCGACGTAGGAAGATGCCCTTGAACCTGGAGATTTGGGACCCATGGGATGGGTACCATGCATTTTTACTTGAAAGGGTCTGCGTTGGCTCACCCAACCTCACCAAACCTCTCAGCCCCAAGAGTGTCCACCCTAATGTCTCAATCAGCTATGGGTCTAAATATGGTCAATCCAGGTTGCACCACAGCCCCTGAACGAATTTTGTAAGAATTTCTCTCTCTTTCACTGTCTTTGTTTCACGGGTTTTGAAAAGTAATTTATTTTTATAATGGGGTTTAGCTGCTTTTCACGGCTGTGTTTATGCCGCTTTACACCCCCTTGACTCACTTATGGAGAGATATCAATACATAGGTTTGAAGATTCTTACTAGTCAGATATATTCTTGTGCGGTGAATAGGGGGTGTTGAGTCCAGTTCACTGAAAAAGGAATAGGTCTTGTCTCTTACATATTGGGTTTATGGAACGGTATCTGAGCTAATTTGAAACCCTTGTTTTATGCATCACCCCACCTCACCTTTCCCGTTCAGCAGCCATAGTGTGTTTCCTAAACGTGTGACTCTGTTCTGTTTTGTAATTCAGTTCAAGTGTAGCGGTTTTTACATTCCCTCTCTAAGTGATATCTTATGATAAGTGTCTTTTTCTGTGTGACTTATTTCACTTAGAATCGTCGTACCTAAATCCACTCATCGTGCTGCTACTAGCCTTATGACGTTGATTTCATGGCTGAGTGATATTCCATTGTACATGAGGACCACAACTTCTTTATCCATTTTTCTCTTTCCTAGGATATTTAAGGTGTAATGAAGTGGGGGTTCTTGTCAACAGAGCAGCCCTAAACTTTGGGGTGCCTGTGTCTTGCTGATTTTTAGTTTTCCCAATTTATACGCCCATGAGTGGAAGTGCCCTATGCTCTCCAAGCTGTGTTTTTTTAGATGTTTCAGAACACACCGTACACTTCTCCAGAGTGGCTGTTGGCAATTTACATCCCACCCATCAGCGTAGCAAGGCTCCCATTTCTCCATGGCCGGTCCTGCATTTCTGGTTTGGACACTTTTTTCCGCATGGCCCTTTTGCCCGCTGGGAAGCCAGACTTCTTTGGAGCGCTGATTGGCGTTTCCAGGTTGCTTGGTTGGCCAAAAAGGGCGTATGCGTTTTTTCCTGAATATATTCAGGAAAAAACGCATACGCCCTTTTTGGCCAAGGGTATCATTGTCCACGTTTTGCCGCTTTTCAGGTGCTTTCAAGGCGATTCGAATCTACCTCCTGAAATCTGTTTCCTGCAATTCTGCCTTGCTTTCAAAGCCTCTTCGTTGCCTTCCCTTAATATATTTGTGGACGAGAGGTATCATTTAAAACTCTGCAGGTTTGTGAATTGCAGTGCCCCTGAGCTCCATTTTTCAACTCGCTTTTTTGGGAGCTGGCCGCAAAAGCGCAGGATTGCTTCAGGCCCTCTTCTGGTTCTGGGGGGCAGGCTGAGCTTGTGCTTAATTCTTCTTTCTGATGGGAAAATAGAGTGACCTGTGCCTGTCCCAACACCTAGAGCTAGTCTCTCATTGGTTCCCCCTCTTCCCGTTCATCCTCAGGACAAATTGCAACCTGTACGGAACAGGAGGTTAAAGGTGCTGATTCTCCAAGGAGGGAGATGGCTAGTAAATCGGCTGGAATGGCGAACCCGAGCAAAGGAGATGAGAAATGAGGTGCGTTTTAGAAACCTTTCCCGATCACACGGTGTACCATCTTCTGGGTTTCTCATGCCTGTTTTCGACGTAGGAAGATGCCCTTGAACCTGGAGATTTGGGACCCATGGGATGGGTACCATGCAGTATTACTTGAAAGGGTCTGCGTTGGCTCACCCAACCTCACCAAACCTCTCAGCCCCAAGAGTGTCCACCCTTATGTCTCAATCAGCTGTGGGTCTAAATATGGTCAATCCAGCTTGCATCACAGCCCCTGAACGAATTTTGTAAGAATTTCTCTCTCTTTCACTGTCTTTGTTTCACGGGTTTTGAAAAGTAATTTATTTTTATAATGGGGTTTAGCTGCTTTTCACGGCTGTGTTTATGCCGCTTTACACCCCCTTGACTCACTTACGGAGAGATATCAATACATAGGTTTGAAGATTCTTACTAGTCAGATATATTCTTGTGCGGTGAATAGGGGGTGTTGAGTCCAGTTCACTGAAAAAGGAATAGGTCTTGTCTCTTACATATTGGGTTTATGGAACGGTATCTGAGCTAATTTGAAACCCTTGTTTTATGCATCACCCCACCTCACCTTTCCCGTTCAGCAGCCATAGTGTGTTTCCTAAACGTGTGACTCTGTTCTGTTTTGTAATTCAGTTCAAGTGTAGCGGTTTTTACATTCCCTCTCTAAGTGATATCTTAGGATAAGTGTCTTTTTCTGTGTGACTTATTTCACTTAGAATCGTCGTACCTAAATCCACTCATCATGCTGCTACTAGCCTTATGACGTTGATTTCATGGCTGAGTGATATTCCATTGTACATGAGGACCACAACTTCTTTATCCATTTTTCTCTTTCCTAGGATATTTAAGGTGTAATGAAGTGGGGGTTCTTGTCAACAGAGCAGCCCTAAACTTTGGGGTGCCTGTGTCTTGCAGATTTTTAGTTTTCCCAATTTATACGCCCATGAGTGGAAGTGCCCTATGCTCTCCAAGCTGTGTTTTTTAGATGTTTCAGAACACACCGTACACTTCTCCCGAATGGCTGTTGGCAATTTACATCCCACCCATCAGCGTAGCAAGGCTCCCATTTCTCCATGGCCGGTCCTGCATTTCTGGTTTGGACACTTTTTTCCGCATGGCCCTTTTGCCCGCTGGAAAGCCAGACTTCTTTGGAGCGCTGATTGGCCTTTCCAGGTTGCTTGGTTGGCCAAAAAGGGCGTATGCGTTTTTTCCTGAATATATTCAGGAAAAAACGCATACGCCCTTTTTGGCCAAGGGCATCATTGTCCACGTTTTGCCGCTTTTCATGTGCTTTCAAGGCGATTCGAATCTACCTCCTGAAATCTGTTTCCTGCAATTCTGCCTTGCTTTCAAAGCCTCTTCGTTGCCTTCCCTTAATATATTTGTGGACGAGAGGTATCATTTAAAACTCTGCAGGTTTGTGAATTGCAGTGCCCCTGAGCTCCATTTTTCAACTCGCTTTTTTGGGAGCTGGCCGCAAAAGCGCAGCATTGCTTCAGGCCCTCTTCTGGTTCTGGGGGGCAGGCTGAGCTTGTGCTTAATTCTTCTTCCTGATGGGAAAATAGAGTGACCTGTGCCTGTCCCAACACCTAGAGCTAGTCTCTCATTGGTTCCCCCTCTTCCCGTTCATCCTCAGGACAAATTGCAACCTGTACGGAACAGGAGGTTAAAGGTGCTGATTCTCCAAGGAGGGAGATGGCTAGTAAATCGGCTGGAATGGCGAACCCGAGCAAAGGAGATGAGAAATGAGGTGCGTTTTAGAAACCTTTCCCGATCACACGGTGTACCATCTTCTGGGTTTCTCATGCCTGTTTTCGACGTAGGAAGATGCCCTTGAACCTGGAGATTTGGGACCCATGGGATGGGTACCATGCAGTATTACTTGAAAGGGTCTGCGTTGGCTCACCCAACCTCACCAAACCTCTCAGCCCCAAGAGTGTCCACCCTAATGTCTCAATCAGCTGTGGGTCTAAATATGGTCAATCCAGCTTGCATCACAGCCCCTGAACGAATTTTGTAAGAATTTCTCTCTCTTTCACTGTCTTTGTTTCACGGGTTTTGAAAAGTAATTTATTTTTATAATGGGGTTTAGCTGCTTTTCACGGCTGTGTTTATGCCGCTTTACACCCCCTTGACTCACTTACGGAGAGATATCAATACATAGGTTTGAAGATTCTTACTAGTCAGATATATTCTTGTGCGGTGAATAGGGGGTGTTGAGTCCAGTTCACTGAAAAAGGAATAGGTCTTGTCTCTTACATATTGGGTTTATGGAACGATATCTGAGCTAATTTGAAACCCTTGTTTTATGCATCACCCCACCTCACCTTTCCCGTTCAGCAGCCATAGTGTGTTTCCTAAACGTGTGACTCTGTTCTGTTTTGTAATTCAGTTCAAGTGTAGCGGTTTTTACATTCCCTCTCTAAGTGATATCTTATGATAAGTGTCTTTTTCTGTGTGACTTATTTCACTTAGAATCGTCGTACCTAAATCCACTCATCGTGCTGCTACTAGCCTTATGACGTTGATTTCATGGCTGAGTGATATTCCATTGTACATGAGGACCCCAACTTCTTTATCCATTTTTCTCTTTCCTAGGATATTTAAGGTGTAATGAAGTGGGGGTTCTTGTCAACAGAGCAGCCCTAAACTTTGGGGTGCCTGTGTCTTGCTGATTTTTAGTTTTCCCAATTTATACGTCCATGAGTGGAAGTGCCCTATGCTCTCCAAGCTGTGTTTTTTAGATGTTTCAGAACACACCGTACACTTCTCCAGAGTGGCTGTTGGCAATTTACATCCCACCCATCAGCGTAGCAAGGCTCCCATTTCTCCATGGCCGGTCCTGCATTTCTGGTTTGGACACTTTTTTCCGCATGGCCCTTTTGCCCGCTGGGAAGCGAGACTTCTTTGGAGCGCTGATTGGCCTTTCCAGGTTGCTTGGTTGGCCAAAAAGGGCGTATGCGTTTTTTCCTGAATATATTCAGGAAAAAACGCATACGCCCTTTTTGGCCAAGGGCATCATTGTCCACGTTTTGCCGCTTTTCAGGTGCTTTCAAGGCGATTCGAATCTACCTCCTGAAATCTGTTTCCTGCAATTCTGCCTTGCTTTCAAAGCCTCTTCGTTGCCTTCCCTTAATATATTTGTGGACGAGAGGTATCATTTAAAACTCTGCAGGTTTGTGAATTGCAGTGCCCCTGAGCTCCATTTTTCAACTCGCTTTTTTGGGAGCTGGCCGCAAAAGCGCAGGATTGCTTCAGGCCCTCTTCTGGTTCTGGGGGGCAGGCTGAGCTTGTGCTTAATTCTTCTTCCTGATGGGAAAATAGAGTGACCTGTGCCTGTCCCAACACCTAGAGCTAGTCTCTCATTGGTTCCCCCTCTTCCCGTTCATCCTCAGGACAAATTGCAACCTGTACGGAACAGGAGGTTAAAGGTGCTGATTCTCCAAGGAGGGAGATGGCTAGTAAATCGGCTGGAATGGCGAACCCGAGCAAAGGAGATGAGAAATGAGGTGCGTTTTAGAAACCTTTCCCGATCACACGGTGTACCATCTTCTGGGTTTCTCATGCCTGTTTTCGACGTAGGAAGATGCCCTTGAACCTGGAGATTTGGGACCCATGGGATGGGTACCATGCATTTTTACTTGAAAGGGTCTGCGTTGGCTCACCCAACCTCACCAAACCTCTCAGCCCCAAGAGTGTCCACCCTAATGTCTCAATCAGCTATGGGTCTAAATATGGTCAATCCAGGTTGCATCACAGCCCCTGAACGAATTTTGTAAGAATTTCTCTCTCTTTCACTGTCTTTGTTTCACGGGTTTTGAAAAGTAATTTATTTTTATAATGGGGTTTAGCTGCTTTTCACGGCTGTGTTTATGCCGCTTTACACCCCCTTGACTCACTTACGGAGAGATATCAATACATAGGTTTGAAGATTCTTACTAGTCAGATATATTCTTGTGCGGTGAATAGGGGGTGTTGAGTCCAGTTCACTGAAAAAGGAATAGGTCTTGTCTCTTACATATTGGGTTTATGGAACGGTATCTGAGCTAATTTGAAACCCTTGTTTTATGCATCACCCCACCTCACCTTTCCCGTTCAGCAGCCATAGTGTGTTTCCTAAACGTGTGACTCTGTTCTGTTTTGTAATTCAGTTCAAGTGTAGCGGTTTTTACATTCCCTCTCTAAGTGATATCTTATGATAAGTGTCTTTTTCTGTGTGACTTATTTCACTTAGAATCGTCGTACCTAAATCCACTCATCGTGCTGCTACTAGCCTTATGACGTTGATTTCATGGCTGAGTGATATTCCATTGTACATGAGGACCACAACTTCTTTATCCATTTTTCTCTTTCCTAGGATATTTAAGGTGTAATGAAGTGGGGTTTCTTGTCAACAGAGCAGCCCTAAACTTTGGGGTGCCTGTGTCTTGCTGATTTTTAGTTTTCCCAATTTATACGCCCATGAGTGGAAGTGCCCTATGCTCTCCAAGCTGTGTTTTTTTAGATGTTTCAGAACACACCGTACACTTCTCCAGAGTGGCTGTTGGCAATTTACATCCCACCCATCAGCGTAGCAAGGCTCCCATTTCTCCATGGCCGGTCCTGCATTTCTGGTTTGGACACTTTTTTCCGCATGGCCCTTTTGCCCGCTGGGAAGCCAGACTTCTTTGGAGCGCTGATTGGCGTTTCCAGGTTGCTTGGTTGGCCAAAAAGGGCGTATGCGTTTTTTCCTGAATATATTCAGGAAAAAACGCATACGCCCTTTTTGGCCAAGGGTATCATTGTCCACGTTTTGCCGCTTTTCAGGTGCTTTCAAGGCGATTCGAATCTACCTCCTGAAATCTGTTTCCTGCAATTCTGCCTTGCTTTCAAAGCCTCTTCGTTGCCTTCCCTTAATATATTTGTGGACGAGAGGTATCATTTAAAACTCTGCAGGTTTGTGAATTGCAGTGCCCCTGAGCTCCATTTTTCAACTCGCTTTTTTGGGAGCTGGCCGCAAAAGCGCAGGATTGCTTCAGGCCCTCTTCTGGTTCTGGGGGGCAGGCTGAGCTTGTGCTTAATTCTTCTTCCTGATGGGAAAATAGAGTGACCTGTGCCTGTCCCAACACCTAGAGCTAGTCTCTCATTGGTTCCCCCTCTTCCCGTTCATCCTCAGGACAAATTGCAACCTGTACGGAACAGGAGGTTAAAGGTGCTGATTCTCCAAGGAGGGAGATGGCTAGTAAATCGGCTGGAATGGCGAACCCGAGCAAAGGAGATGAGAAATGAGGTGCGTTTTAGAAACCTTTCCCGATCACACGGTGTACCATCTTCTGGGTTTCTCATGCCTGTTTTCGACGTAGGAAGATGCCCTTGAACCTGGAGATTTGGGACCCATGGGATGGGTACCATGCAGTATTACTTGAAAGGGTCTGCGTTGGCTCACCCAACCTCACCAAACCTCTCAGCCCCAAGAGTGTCCACCCTTATGTCTCAATCAGCTGTGGGTCTAAATATGGTCAATCCAGCTTGCATCACAGCCCCTGAACGAATTTTGTAAGAATTTCTCTCTCTTTCACTGTCTTTGTTTCACGGGTTTTGAAAAGTAATTTATTTTTATAATGGGGTTTAGCTGCTTTTCACGGCTGTGTTTATGCCGCTTTACACCCCCTTGACTCACTTACGGAGAGATATCAATACATAGGTTTGAAGATTCTTACTAGTCAGATATATTCTTGTGCGGTGAATAGGGGGTGTTGAGTCCAGTTCACTGAAAAAGGAATAGGTCTTGTCTCTTACATATTGGGTTTATGGAACGGTATCTGAGCTAATTTGAAACCCTTGTTTTATGCATCACCCCACCTCACCTTTCCCGTTCAGCAGCCATAGTGTGTTTCCTAAACGTGTGACTCTGTTCTGTTTTGTAATTCAGTTCAAGTGTAGCGGTTTTTACATTCCCTCTCTAAGTGATATCTTAGGATAAGTGTCTTTTTCTGTGTGACTTATTTCACTTAGAATCGTCGTACCTAAATCCACTCATCATGCTGCTACTAGCCTTATGACGTTGATTTCATGGCTGAGTGATATTCCATTGTACATGAGGACCACAACTTCTTTATCCATTTTTCTCTTTCCTAGGATATTTAAGGTGTAATGAAGTGGGGGTTCTTGTCAACAGAGCAGCCCTAAACTTTGGGGTGCCTGTGTCTTGCAGATTTTTAGTTTTCCCAATTTATACGCCCATGAGTGGAAGTGCCCTATGCTCTCCAAGCTGTGTTTTTTAGATGTTTCAGAACACACCGTACACTTCTCCCGAATGGCTGTTGGCAATTTACATCCCACCCATCAGCGTAGCAAGGCTCCCATTTCTCCATGGCCGGTCCTGCATTTCTGGTTTGGACACTTTTTTCCGCATGGCCCTTTTGCCCGCTGGAAAGCCAGACTTCTTTGGAGCGCTGATTGGCCTTTCCAGGTTGCTTGGTTGGCCAAAAAGGGCGTATGCGTTTTTTCCTGAATATATTCAGGAAAAAACGCATACGCCCTTTTTGGCCAAGGGCATCATTGTCCACGTTTTGCCGCTTTTCATGTGCTTTCAAGGCGATTCGAATCTACCTCCTGAAATCTGTTTCCTGCAATTCTGCCTTGCTTTCAAAGCCTCTTCGTTGCCTTCCCTTAATATATTTGTGGACGAGAGGTATCATTTAAAACTCTGCAGGTTTGTGAATTGCAGTGACCCTGAGCTCCATTTTTCAACTCGCTTTTTTGGGAGCTGGCCGCAAAAGCGCAGCATTGCTTCAGGCCCTCTTCTGGTTCTGGGGGGCAGGCTGAGCTTGTGCTTAATTCTTCTTCCTGATGGGAAAATAGAGTGACCTGTGCCTGTCCCAACACCTAGAGCTAGTCTCTCATTGGTTCCCCCTCTTCCCGTTCATCCTCAGGACAAATTGCAACCTGTACGGAACAGGAGGTTAAAGGTGCTGATTCTCCAAGGAGGGAGATGGCTAGTAAATCGGCTGGAATGGCGAACCCGAGCAAAGGAGATGAGAAATGAGGTGCGTTTTAGAAACCTTTCCCGATCACACGGTGTACCATCTTCTGGGTTTCTCATGCCTGTTTTCGACGTAGGAAGATGCCCTTGAACCTGGAGATTTGGGACCCATGGGATGGGTACCATGCAGTATTACTTGAAAGGGTCTGCGTTGGCTCACCCAACCTCACCAAACCTCTCAGCCCCAAGAGTGTCCACCCTAATGTCTCAATCAGCTGTGGGTCTAAATATGGTCAATCCAGCTTGCATCACAGCCCCTGAACGAATTTTGTAAGAATTTCTCTCTCTTTCACTGTCTTTGTTTCACGGGTTTTGAAAAGTAATTTATTTTTATAATGGGGTTTAGCTGCTTTTCACGGCTGTGTTTATGCCGCTTTACACCCCCTTGACTCACTTACGGAGAGATATCAATACATAGGTTTGAAGATTCTTACTAGTCAGATATATTCTTGTGCGGTGAATAGGGGGTGTTGAGTCCAGTTCACTGAAAAAGGAATAGGTCTTGTCTCTTACATATTGGGTTTATGGAACGATATCTGAGCTAATTTGAAACCCTTGTTTTATGCATCACCCCACCTCACCTTTCCCGTTCAGCAGCCATAGTGTGTTTCCTAAACGTGTGACTCTGTTCTGTTTTGTAATTCAGTTCAAGTGTAGCGGTTTTTACATTCCCTCTCTAAGTGATATCTTATGATAAGTGTCTTTTTCTGTGTGACTTATTTCACTTAGAATCGTCGTACCTAAATCCACTCATCGTGCTGCTACTAGCCTTATGACGTTGATTTCATGGCTGAGTGATAATCCATTGTACATGAGGACCCCAACTTCTTTATCCATTTTTCTCTTTCCTAGGATATTTAAGGTGTAATGAAGTGGGGGTTCTTGTCAACAGAGCAGCCCTAAACTTTGGGGTGCCTGTGTCTTGCTGATTTTTAGTTTTCCCAATTTATACGTCCATGAGTGGAAGTGCCCTATGCTCTCCAAGCTGTGTTTTTTAGATGTTTCAGAACACACCGTACACTTCTCCAGAGTGGCTGTTGGCAATTTACATCCCACCCATCAGCGTAGCAAGGCTCCCATTTCTCCATGGCCGGTCCTGCATTTCTGGTTTGGACACTTTTTTCCGCATGGCCCTTTTGCCCGCTGGGAAGCGAGACTTCTTTGGAGCGCTGATTGGCCTTTCCAGGTTGCTTGGTTGGCCAAAAAGGGCGTATGCGTTTTTTCCTGAATATATTCAGGAAAAAACGCATACGCCCTTTTTGGCCAAGGGCATCATTGTCCACGTTTTGCCGCTTTTCAGGTGCTTTCAAGGCGATTCGAATCTACCTCCTGAAATCTGTTTCCTGCAATTCTGCCTTGCTTTCAAAGCCTCTTCGTTGCCTTCCCTTAATATATTTGTGGACGAGAGGTATCATTTAAAACTCTGCAGGTTTGTGAATTGCAGTGCCCCTGAGCTCCATTTTTCAACTCGCTTTTTTGGGAGCTGGCCGCAAAAGCGCAGGATTGCTTCAGGCCCTCTTCTGGTTCTGGGGGGCAGGCTGAGCTTGTGCTTAATTCTTCTTCCTGATGGGAAAATAGAGTGACCTGTGCCTGTCCCAACACCTAGAGCTAGTCTCTCATTGGTTCCCCCTCTTCCCGTTCATCCTCAGGACAAATTGCAACCTGTACGGAACAGGAGGTTAAAGGTGCTGATTCTCCAAGGAGGGAGATGGCTAGTAAATCGGCTGGAATGGCGAACCCGAGCAAAGGAGATGAGAAATGAGGTGCGTTTTAGAAACCTTTCCCGATCACACGGTGTACCATCTTCTGGGTTTCTCATGCCTGTTTTCGACGTAGGAAGATGCCCTTGAACCTGGAGATTTGGGACCCATGGGATGGGTACCATGCAGTATTACTTGAAAGGGTCTGCGTTGGCTCACCCAACCTCACCAAACCTCTCAGCCCCAAGAGTGTCCACCCTTATGTCTCAATCAGCTGTGGGTCTAAATATGGTCAATCCAGCTTGCATCACAGCCCCTGAACGAATTTTGTAAGAATTTCTCTCTCTTTCACTGTCTTTGTTTCACGGGTTTTGAAAAGTAATTTATTTTTATAATGGGGTTTAGCTGCTTTTCACGGCTGTGTTTATGCCGCTTTACACCCCCTTGACTCACTTACGGAGAGATATCAATACATAGGTTTGAAGATTCTTACTAGTCAGATATATTCTTGTGCGGTGAATAGGGGGTGTTGAGTCCAGTTCACTGAAAAAGGAATAGGTCTTGTCTCTTACATATTGGGTTTATGGAACGGTATCTGAGATAATTTGAAACCCTTGTTTTATGCATCACCCCACCTCACCTTTCCCGTTCAGCAGCCATAGTGTGTTTCCTAAACGTGTAACTCTGTTCTGTTTTGTAATTCAGTTCAAGTGTAGCGGTTTTTACATTCCCTCTCTAAGTGATATCTTAGGATAAGTGTCTTTTTCTGTGTGACTTATTTCACTTAGAATCGTCGTACCTAAATCCACTCATCGTGCTGCTACTAGCCTTATGACGTTGATTTCATGGCTGAGTGATATTCCATTGTACATGAGGACCACAACTTCTTTATCCATTTTTCTCTTTCCTAGGATATTTAAGGTGTAATGAAGTGGGGGTTCTTGTCAACAGAGCAGCCCTAAACTTTGGGGTGCCTGTGTCTTGCTGATTTTTAGTTTTCCCAATTTATACGTCCATGAGTGGAAGTGCCCTATGCTCTCCAAGCTCTGTTTTTTAGATGTTTCAGAACACACCGTACACTTCTCCAGAGTGGCTGTTGGCAATTTACATCCCACCCATCAGCGTAGCAAGGCTCCCATTTCTCCATGGCCGGTCCTGCATTTCTGGTTTGGACACTTTTTTCCGCATGGCCCTTTTGCCCGCTGGGAAGCGAGACTTCTTTGGAGCGCTGATTGGCCTTTCCAGGTTGCTTGGTTGGCCAAAAAGGGCGTATGCGTTTTTTCCTGAATATATTCAGGAAAAAACGCATACGCCCTTTTTGGCCAAGGGCATCATTGTCCACGTTTTGCCGCTTTTCATGTGCTTTCAAGGCGATTCGAATCTACCTCCTGAAATCTGTTTCCTGCAATTCTGCCTTGCTTTCAAAGCCTCTTCGTTGCCTTCCCTTAATATATTTGTGGACGAGAGGTATCATTTAAAACTCTGCAGGTTTGTGAATTGCAGTGACCCTGAGCTCCATTTTTCAACTCGCTTTTTTGGGAGCTGGCCGCAACAGCGCAGCATTGCTTCAGGCCCTCTTCTGGTTCTGGGGGGCAGGCTGAGCTTGTGCTTAATTCTTCTTCCTGATGGGAAAATAGAGTGACCTGTGCCTGTCCCAACACCTAGAGCTAGTCTCTCATTGGTTCCCCCTCTTCCCGTTCATCCTCAGGACAAATTGCAACCTGTACGGAACAGGAGGTTAAAGGTGCTGATTCTCCAAGGAGGGAGATGGCTAGTAAATCGGCTGGAATGGCGAACCCGAGCAAAGGAGATGAGAAATGAGGTGCGTTTTAGAAACCTTTCCCGATCACACGGTGTACCATCTTCTGGGTTTCTCATGCCTGTTTTCGACGTAGGAAGATGCCCTTGAACCTGGAGATTTGGGACCCATGGGATGGGTACCATGCAGTATTACTTGAAAGGGTCTGCGTTGGCTCACCCAACCTCACCAAACCTCTCAGCCCCAAGAGTGTCCACCCTAATGTCTCAATCAGCTGTGGGTCTAAATATGGTCAATCCAGGTTGCATCACAGCCCCTGAACGAATTTTGTAAGAATTTCTCTCTCTTTCACTGTCTTTGTTTCACGGGTTTTGAAAAGTAATTTATTTTTATAATGGGGTTTAGCTGCTTTTCACGGCTGTGTTTATGCCGCTTTACACCCCCTTGACTCACTTACGGAGAGATATCAATACATAGGTTTGAAGATTCTTACTAGTCAGATATATTCTTGTGCGGTGAATAGGGGGTGTTGAGTCCAGTTCACTGAAAAAGGAATAGGTCTTGTCTCTTACATATTGGGTTTATGGAACGGTATCTGAGCTAATTTGAAACCCTTGTTTTATGCATCACCCCACCTCACCTTTCCCGTTCAGCAGCCATAGTGTGTTTCCTAAACGTGTGACTCTGTTCTGTTTTGTAATTCAGTTCAAGTGTAGCGGTTTTTACATTCCCTCTCTAAGTGATATCTTATGATAAGTGTCTTTTTCTGTGTGACTTATTTCACTTAGAATCGTCGTACCTAAATCCACTCATCGTGCTGCTACTAGCCTTATGACGTTGATTTCATGGCTGAGTGATATTCCATTGTACATGAGGACCCCAACTTCTTTATCCATTTTTCTCTTTCCTAGGATATTTAAGGTGTAATGAAGTGGGGGTTCTTGTCAACAGAGCAGCCCTAAACTTTGGGGTGCCTGTGTCTTGCTGATTTTTAGTTTTCCCAATTTATACGCCCATGAGTGGAAGTGCCCTATGCTCTCCAAGCTGTGTTTTTTTAGATGTTTCAGAACACACTGTACACTTCTCCAGAGTGGCTGTTGGCAATTTACATCCCACCCATCAGCGTAGCAAGGCTCCCATTTCTCCATGGCCGGTCCTGCATTTCTGGTTTGGACACTTTTTTCCGCATGGCCCTTTTGCCCGCTGGGAAGCGAGACTTCTTTGGAGCGCTGATTGGCGTTTCCAGGTTGCTTGGTTGGCCAAAAAGGGCGTATGCGTTTTTTCCTGAATATATTCAGGAAAAAACGCATACGCCCTTTTTGGCCAAGGGTATCATTGTCCACGTTTTGCCGCTTTTCAGGTGCTTTCAAGGCGATTCGAATCTACCTCCTGAAATCTGTTTCCTGCAATTCTGCCTTGCTTTCAAAGCCTCTTCGTTGCCTTCCCTTAATATATTTGTGGACGAGAGGTATCATTTAAAACTCTGCAGGTTTGTGAATTGCAGTGCCCCTGTGCTCCATTTTTCAACTCGCTTTTTTGGGAGCTGGCCGCAAAAGCGCAGCATTGCTTCAGGCCCTCTTCTGGTTCTGGGGGGCAGGCTGAGCTTGTGCTTAATTCTTCTTCCTGATGGGAAAATAGAGTGACCTGTGCCTGTCCCAACACCTAGAGCTAGTCTCTCATTGGTTCCCCCTCTTCCCGTTCATCCTCAGGACAAATTGCAACCTGTACGGAACAGGAGGTTAAAGGTGCTGATTCTCCAAGGAGGGAGATGGCTAGTAAATCGGCTGGAATGGCGAACCCGAGCAAAGGAGATGAGAAATGAGGTGCGTTTTAGAAACCTTTCCCGATCACACGGTGTACCATCTTCTGGGTTTCTCATGCCTGTTTTCGACGTAGGAAGATGCCCTTGAACCTGGAGATTTGGGACCCATGGGATGGGTACCATGCAGTATTACTTGAAAGGGTCTGCGTTGGCTCACCCAACCTCACCAAACCTCTCAGCCCCAAGAGTGTCCACCCTAATGTCTCAATCAGCTATGGGTCTAAATATGGTCAATCCAGGTTGCATCACAGCCCCTGAACGAATTTTGTAAGAATTTCTCTCTCTTTCACTGTCTTTGTTTCACGGGTTTTGAAAAGTAATTTATTTTTATAATGGGGTTTAGCTGCTTTTCACGGCTGTGTTTATGCCGCTTTACACCCCCTTGACTCACTTACGGAGAGATATCAATACATAGGTTTGAAGATTCTTACTAGTCAGATATATTCTTGTGCGGTGAATAGGGGGTGTTGAGTCCAGTTCACTGAAAAAGGAATAGGTCTTGTCTCTTACATATTGGGTTTATGGAACGGTATCTGAGCTAATTTGCAACCCTTGTTTTATGCATCACCCCACCTCACCTTTCCCGTTCAGCAGCCATAGTGTGTTTCCTAAACGTGTGACTCTGTTCTGTTTTGTAATTCAGTTCAAGTGTAGCGGTTTTTACATTCCCTCTCTAAGTGATATCTTATGATAAGTGTCTTTTTCTGTGTGACTTATTTCACTTAGAATCGTCGTACCTAAATCCACTCATCGTGCTGCTACTAGCCTTATGACGTTGATTTCATGGCTGAGTGATATTCCATTGTACATGAGGACCACAACTTCTTTATCCATTTTTCTCTTTCCTAGGATATTTAAGGTGTAATGAAGTGGGGGTTCTTGTCAACAGAGCAGCCCTAAACTTTGGGGTGCCTGTGTCTTGCTGATTTTTAGTTTTCCCAATTTATACGCCCATGAGTGGAAGTGCCCTATGCTCTCCAAGCTGTGTTTTTTTAGATGTTTCAGAACACACCGTACACTTCTCCAGAGTGGCTGTTGGCAATTTACATCCCACCCATCAGCGTAGCAAGGCTCCCATTTCTCCATGGCCGGTCCTGCATTTCTGGTTTGGACACTTTTTTCCGCATGGCCCTTTTGCCCGCTGGGAAGCCAGACTTCTTTGGAGCGCTGATTGGCGTTTCCAGGTTGCTTGGTTGGCCAAAAAGGGCGTATGCGTTTTTTCCTGAATATATTCAGGAAAAAACGCATACGCCCTTTTTGGCCAAGGGTATCATTGTCCACGTTTTGCCGCTTTTCAGGTGCTTTCAAGGCGATTCGAATCTACCTCCTGAAATCTGTTTCCTGCAATTCTGCCTTGCTTTCAAAGCCTCTTCGTTGCCTTCCCTTAATATATTTGTGGACGAGAGGTATCATTTAAAACTCTGCAGGTTTGTGAATTGCAGTGCCCCTGAGCTCCATTTTTCAACTCGCTTTTTTGGGAGCTGGCCGCAAAAGCGCAGGATTGCTTCAGGCCCTCTTCTGGTTCTGGGGGGCAGGCTGAGCTTGTGCTTAATTCTTCTTCCTGATGGGAAAATAGAGTGACCTGTGCCTGTCCCAACACCTAGAGCTAGTCTCTCATTGGTTCCCCCTCTTCCCGTTCATCCTCAGGACAAATTGCAACCTGTACGGAACAGGAGGTTAAAGGTGCTGATTCTCCAAGGAGGGAGATGGCTAGTAAATCGGCTGGAATGGCGAACCCGAGCAAAGGAGATGAGAAATGAGGTGCGTTTTAGAAACCTTTCCCGATCACACGGTGTACCATCTTCTGGGTTTCTCATGCCTGTTTTCGACGTAGGAAGATGCCCTTGAACCTGGAGATTTGGGACCCATGGGATGGGTACCATGCAGTATTACTTGAAAGGGTCTGCGTTGGCTCACCCAACCTCACCGAACCTCTCAGCCCCAAGAGTGTCCACCCTTATGTCTCAATCAGCTGTGGGTCTAGATATGGTCAATCCAGGTTGCATCACAGCCCCTGAACGAATTTTGTAAGAATTTCTCTCTCTTTCACTGTCTTTGTTTCACGGGTTTTGAAAAGTAATTTATTTTTATAATGGGGTTTAGCTGCTTTTCACGGCTGTGTTTATGCCGCTTTACACCCCCTTGACTCACTTACGGAGAGATATCAATACATAGGTTTGAAGATTCTTACTAGTCAGATATATTCTTGTGTGGTGAATAGGGGGTGTTGAGTCCAGTTCACTGAAAAAGGAATAGGTCTTGTCTCTTACATATTGGGTTTATGGAACGGTATCTGAGCTAATTTGAAACCCTTGTTTTATGCATCACCCCACCTCACCTTTCCCGTTCAGCAGCCATAGTGTGTTTCCTAAACGTGTGACTCTGTTCTGTTTTGTAATTCAGTTCAAGTGTAGCGGTTTTTACATTCCCTCTCTAAGTGATATCTTATGATAAGTGTCTTTCTCTGTGTGACTTATTTCACTTAGAATCGTCGTACCTAAATCCACTCATCGTGCTGCTACTAGCCTTATGACGTGGATTTCATGGCTGAGTGATATTCCATTGTACATGTGGACCACAACTTCTTTTTCCATTTTTCTCTTTCCTAGGATATTTAAGGTGTAATGAAGTGGGGGTTCTTGTCAACAGAGCAGCCCTAAACTTTGGGGTGCCTGTGTCTTGCTGATTTTTAGTTTTCCCAATTTATACGCCCATGAGTGGAAGTGCCCTATGCTCTCCAAGCTGTGTTTTTTAGATGTTTCAGAACACACCGTACACTTCTCCAGAGTGGCTGTTGGCAATTTACATCCCACCCATCAGCGTAGCAAGGCTCCCATTTCTCCATGGCCGGTCCTGCATTTCTGGTTTGGACACTTTTTTCCGCATGGCCCTTTTGCCCGCTGGGAAGCCAGACTTCTTTGGAGCGCTGATTGGCGTTTCCAGGTTGCTTGGTTGGCCAAAAAGGGCGTATGCGTTTTTTCCTGAATATATTCAGGAAAAAACGCATACGCCCTTTTTGGCCAAGGGTATCATTGTCCACGTTTTGCCGCTTTTCAGGTGCTTTCAAGGCGATTCGAATCTACCTCCTGAAATCTGTTTCCTGCAATTCTGCCTTGCTTTCAAAGCCTCTTCGTTGCCTTCCCTTAATATATTTGTGGACGAGAGGTATCATTTAAAACTCTGCAGGTTTGTGAATTGCAGTGCCCCTGAGCTCCATTTTTCAACTCGCTTTTTTGGGAGCTGGCCGCAAAAGCGCAGGATTGCTTCAGGCCCTCTTCTGGTTCTGGGGGGCAGGCTGAGCTTGTGCTTAATTCTTCTTCCTGATGGGAAAATAGAGTGACCTGTGCCTGTCCCAACACCTAGAGCTAGTCTCTCATTGGTTCCCCCTCTTCCCGTTCATCCTCAGGACAAATTGCAACCTGTACGGAACAGGAGGTTAAAGGTGCTGATTCTCCAAGGAGGGAGATGGCTAGTAAATCGGCTGAAATGGCGAACCCGAGCAAAGGAGATGAGAAATGAGGTGCGTTTTAGAAACCTTTCCCGATCACACGGTGTACCATCTTCTGGGTTTCTCATGCCTGTTTTCGACGTAGGAAGATGCCCTTGAACCTGGAGATTTGGGACCCATGGGATGGGTACCATGCAGTATTACTTGAAAGGGTCTGCGTTGGCTCACCCAACCTCACCAAACCTCTCAGCCCCAAGAGTGTCCACCCTTATGTCTCAATCAGCTGTGGGTCTAAATATGGTCAATCCAGCTTGCATCACAGCCCCTGAACGAATTTTGGAAGAATTTCTCTCTCTTTCACTGTCTTTGTTTCACGGGTTTTGAAAAGTAATTTATTTTTATAATGGGGTTTAGCTGCTTTTCACGGCTGTGTTTATGCCGCTTTACACCCCCTTGCCTCACTTACAGAGAGATATCAATACATAGGTTTGAAGATGCTTACTAGTCAGATATATTCTTCTGCGGTGAATAGGGGGTGTTGAGTCCAGTTCACTGAGCATGGAGTAAGTCTTGTCTACTACATATTGGGATTATGGAACGGTATCGGAGCTAATTTGAAACCCTTGTTTTATGCATCACCCCACCTCACATTTCCCGTTCAGCAACCATAGTGTGTTTTCTAAACGTGTGACTGTGTTCTGTTTTGTAATTCAGTTCAAGTGTAGCATTTTTTACATTCCCTCTATAAGTGATATCTTATGATAAGTGTCTTTTTCTGTGTGACTTATTTCACTTAGAATCGTCGTACCTAAATCCACTCATCGTGCTGCTACTAGCCTTATGACGTGGATTTCCTGGCTGAGTGATATTCCATTGTACATGAGGACCACAACTTCGTTATCCACTTTTCTCTTTCCTAGGATATTTAAGGTGTAATGAAGTGGGGGTTCTTGTCAACAGAGCAGCCTTAAACTTTGGGGTGCCTGTGTCTTGCTGATTTTTAATTTTCCCAATTTATACGCCCATGAGTGGAAGTGCCCTATGCTCTCCAAGCTGTGTTTTTTAGATGTTTCAGGACACACCGTACACTTCTCCAGAGTGGCTGTTGGCAATTTACATCCCACCCATCAGCGTAGCAAGGCTCCCATTTCTCCATGGCCGGTCCTGCATTTCTGGTTTGGACACTTTTTTCCACATGGCCCTTTTGCCCGCTGGGAAGCGAGACTTCTTTGGAGCGGTGATTTGCATTTCCAGGTTGCTTGGTTGGCCACAAAGGGCGTATGCGTTTTTTCCTGAATATATTCAGGAAAAAACGCATACGCCCTTTTTGGCCAAGGGCATCATTGTCCACGTTTTGCCGCTTTTCATGTGCTTTCAAGGCGATTCGAATCTACCTCCTGAAATCTGTTTCCTGCAATTCTGCCTTGCTTTCAAAGCCTCTTCGTTGCCTTCCCTCAATATATTTGTGGACGAGAGTTATCATTTATAACTCTGCAGGTTTGTGAATTGCAGTGCCCCTGAGCTCCATTTTTCCAGTCGCTTTTTTGGGAGCTGGCCGCAAAAGTGCAGGATTGCTTCAGGCCCTCTTCTGGTTCTGGGGCGCAGGCTGAGCTTGTGGTTAATTCTTCTTCCTGATGGGAAAATAGAGTGACCTGGGCCTGTCCCAACCCCTAGAGATAGTCTCTCATTGGTTCCCCCTCTTCCCGTTCATCCTCAGGACAAATTGCAACCTGTACGGAACAGGAGGTTAAAGGTGCTGATTCTCCAAGGACGGAGATGGCTAGTAAAGCGGCTGGAATGGCGAAACCGAGCACAAGGAGATGCGAAATGAGGTGCGTTTTAGAAACCATTCCCGATCACACGGTGTATCATCTTCTGGGTTTCTCATGCATGTTTTCGACGTAGGAAGATGCCCTTGAACCTGGAGATTTGGGACCCATGGGATGGGTACCATGCAGTATTACTTTAAAGGGTCTGCGTTGGCTCACGCAACCTCACCAAACCTCTCAGCCCCAAGAGTGTCCACCCTTATGTCTCAATCAGCTGTGGGTCTAGATAAGGTCAATCCAGGTTGCATCACAGCCCCTGAACGAATTTTGTAAGAATTTCTCTCTCTTTCACTGTCTTTGTTTCACGGGTTTTGAAAAGTAATTTATTTTTATAATGGGGTTTAGCTGCTTTTCACGGCTGTGTTTATGCCGCTTTACACCCCCGTGACTCACTTACAGAGCGATATCAATACATAGGTTTGAAGATTCTTACTAGTCAGATATATTCTTCTGCGGTGAATAGGGGGTGTTGAGTCCAGTTCACTGAAAAAGGAGTACGTCTTGTCTACTACATATTGGGTTTATGGAACGGTATCAGAGCTAATTTGAAACCCTTGTTTTATGCATCACCCCACCTCACCTTTCCCGTTCAGCAGCCATAGTGTGTTTTCTGAACGTGTGACTCTGTTCTGTTTTGTAATTCAGTTCAAGTGTAGCGGTTTTTACATTCCCTCTATAAGTGATATCTTATGATAAGTGTCTTTTTCTGTGTGACTTATTTCACTTAGAATCGTCGTACCTAAATCCACTCATCGTGCTGCTACTAGCCTTATGACGTGGATTTCATGGCTGAGTGATATTCCATTGTACATGAGGACCACAACTTCTTTATCCTCTTTTCTCTTTCCTAGGATATTTAAGGTGTAATGAAGTGGGGGTTCTTGTCAACAGAGCACCCCTAAACTTTTGGGTGCCTGTGTCTTGCTGATTTTTATTTTTCCCAATTTATACGCCCATGAGTGGAAGTGCCCTATGCTCTCCAAGCTGTGTTTTTTAGATGTTTCAGGACACACCGTATACTTCTCCAGAATGGCTGTTGGCAATTTACATCCCGCCCATCAGCGTAGCAAGTCTCCCATTTCTCCATGGCCGGTGCTGCATTTCTGGTTTGGACACTTTTTTCCGCATGGCCCTTTTGCCCGCTGGGAAGCGAGACTTCTTTGGAGCGCTGATTTGCCTTTCCAGGTGGCTTGGTTGGCCAAAAAGGGCGTATGCGTTTTTTCCTGAATATATTCAGGAAAAAACGCATACGCCCTTTTTGGCCAAGGGCATCATTGTCCACGTTTTGCCGCTTTTCATGTGCTTTCAAGGCGATTCGAATCTACCTCCTGAAATCTGTTTCCTGCAATTCTGCCTTGCTTTCAAAGCCTCTTCGTTTCCTTCCCTCAATATATTTGTGGACGAGGGTTATCATTTATAACTCTGCAGGTTTGTGAATTGCAGGGCCCCTGAGCTCCATTTTTCCAGTCGCTTTTTTGGGAGCTGGCCGCAAAAGTGCAGGATTGCTTCAGGCCCTCTTCTGGTTCTGGGGGGCAGGGTGAGCTTGTGGTTAATTCTTCTTCCTGATGGGAAAATAGAGTGACCTGTGCCTGTCCCAACCCCTAGAGCTAGTCTCTCATTGGTTCCCCCTCTTCCCGTTCATCCTCAGGACAAATTGCAACCTGGACGGAACAGGAGGTTAAAGGTGCTGATTCTCCAAGGAGGGAGATGGCTAGTAAAGCGGCTGGAATGGCGAACCCGAGCACAAGGAGATGAGAAATGAGGTGCGTTTTAGAAACCTTTCCCGATCACACGGTGTACCATCTTCTGGGTTTCTCATGCATGTTTTCGACGTAGGAAGATGCCCTTGAAGCTGGAGATTTGGGACCCATGGGATGGGTACCATGCAGTATTACTTGAAAGGGTCTGCGTTGGCTCACCCAACCTCACCGAACCTCTCAGCCCCAAGAGTGTCCACCCTTATGTCTCAATCAGCTGTGGGTCTAGATATGGTCAATCCAGGTTGCATCACAGCCCCTGAACGAATTTTGTAAGAATTTCTCTCTCTTTCACTGTCTTTGTTTCACGGGTTTTGAAAAGTAATTTATTTTTATAATGGGGTTTAGCTGCTTTTCACGGCTGTGTTTATGCCGCTTTACACCCCCTTGACTCACTTACGGACAGATATCAATACATAGGTTTGAAGATTCTTACTAGTCAGATATATTCTTGTGCGGTGAATAGGGGCTGTTGAGTCCAGTTCACTGAAAAAGGAATAGGTCTTGTCTCTTACATATTGGGTTTATGGAACGGTATCTGAGCTAATTTGAAACCCTTGTTTTATGCATCACCCCACCTCACCTTTCCCGTTCAGCAGCCATAGTGTATTTTCTAAACGTGTGACTCTGTTCTGTTTTGTAATTCAGTTCAAGTGTAGCGGTTTTTACATTCCCTCTCTAAGTGATATCTTATGATAAGTGTCTTTTTCTGTGTGACTTATTTCTCTTAGAATCGTCGTACCTAAATCCACTCATCGTGCTGCTACTAGCCTTATGACGTGGATTTCATGGCTGAGTGATATTCCATTGTACATGAGGACCACAACTTCGTTATCCACTTTTCTCTTTCCTAGGATATTTAAGGTGTAATGAAGTGGGGGTTCTTGTCAACAGAGCATCCTTAAACTTTGGGGTGCCTGTGTCTTGCTGATTTTTAGTTTTCCCAATTTATACGCCCATGAGTGGAAGTGCCCTATGCTCTCCAAGCTGTGTTTTTTAGATGTTTCAGGACACACCGTACACTTCTCCAGAGTGGCTGTTGGCAATTTACATCCCACCCATCAGCGTAGCAAGGCTCCCATTTCTCCATGGCCGGTCCTGCATTTCTGGTTTGGACACTTTTTTCCACATGGCCCTTTTGCCCGCTGGGAAGCGAGACTTATTTGGAGCGGTGATTTGCATTTCCAGGTTGCTTGGTTGGCCACAAAGGGCGTATGCGTTTTTTCCTGAATATATTCAGGAAAAAACGCATACGCCCTTTTTGGCCAAGGGCATCATTGTCCACGTTTTGCCGCTTTTCATGTGCTTTCAAGGCGATTCGAATCTACCTCCTGAAATCTGTTTCCTGCAATTCTGCCTTGCTTTCAAAGCCTCTTCGTTGCCTTCCCTCAATATATTTGTGGACGAGAGTTATCATTTATAACTCTGCAGGTTTGTGAATTGCAGTGCCCCTGAGCTCCATTTTTCCAGTCGCTTTTTTGGGAGCTGGCCGCAAAAGTGCAGGATTGCTTCAGGCCCTCTTCTGGTTCTGGGGCGCAGGCTGAGCTTGTGGTTAATTCTTCTTCCTGATGGGAAAATAGAGTGACCTGGGCCTGTCCCAACCCCTAGAGATAGTCTCTCATTGGTTCCCCCTCTTCCCGTTCATCCTCAGGACAAATTGCAACCTGTACGGAACAGGAGGTTAAAGGTGCTGATTCTCCAAGGACGGAGATGGCTAGTAAAGCGGCTGGAATGGCGAAACCGAGCACAAGGAGATGCGAAATGAGGTGCGTTTTAGAAACCATTCCCGATCACACGGTGTATCATCTTCTGGGTTTCTCATGCATGTTTTCGACGTAGGAAGATGCCCTTGAACCTGGAGATTTGGGACCCATGGGATGGGTACCATGCAGTATTACTTTAAAGGGTCTGCGTTGGCTCACGCAACCTCACCAAACCTCTCAGCCCCAAGAATGTCCACCCTTATGTCTCAATCAGCTGTGGGTCTAGATAAGGTCAATCCAGGTTGCATCACAGCCCCTGAACGAATTTTGTAAGAATTTCTCTCTCTTTCACTGTCTTTGTTTCACGGGTTTTGAAAAGTAATTTATTTTTATAATGGGGTTTAGCTGCTTTTCACGGCTGTGTTTATGCCGCTTTACACCCCCGTGACTCACTTACAGAGCGATATCAATACATAGGTTTGAAGATTCTTACTAGTCAGATATATTCTTCTGCGGTGAATAGGGGGTGTTGAGTCCAGTTCACTGAAAAAGGAGTACGTCTTGTCTACTACATATTGGGTTTATGGAACGGTATCAGAGCTAATTTGAAACCCTTGTTTTATGCATCACCCCACCTCACCTTTCCCGTTCAGCAGCCATAGTGTGTTTTCTGAACGTGTGACTCTGTTCTGTTTTGTAATTCAGTTCAAGTGTAGCGGTTTTTACATTCCCTCTATAAGTGATATCTTATGATAAGTGTCTTTTTCTGTGTGACTTATTTCACTTAGAATCGTCGTACCTAAATCCACTCATCGTGCTGCTACTAGCCTTATGACGTGGATTTCATGGCTGAGTGATATTCCATTGTACATGAGGACCACAACTTCTTTATCCTCTTTTCTCTTTCCTAGGATATTTAAGGTGTAATGAAGTGGGGGTTCTTGTCAACAGAGCACCCCTAAACTTTTGGGTGCCTGTGTCTTGCTGATTTTTATTTTTCCCAATTTATACGCCCATGAGTGGAAGTGCCCTATGCTCTCCAAGCTGTGTTTTTTAGATGTTTCAGGACACACCGTATACTTCTCCAGAATGGCTGTTGGCAATTTACATCCCGCCCATCAGCGTAGCAAGTCTCCCATTTCTCCATGGCCGGTGCTGCATTTCTGGTTTGGACACTTTTTTCCGCATGGCCCTTTTGCCCGCTGGGAAGCGAGACTTCTTTGGAGCGCTGATTTGCCTTTCCAGGTGGCTTGGTTGGCCAAAAAGGGCGTATGCGTTTTTTCCTGAATATATTCAGGAAAAAACGCATACGCCCTTTTTGGCCAAGGGCATCATTGTCCACGTTTTGCCGCTTTTCATGTGCTTTCAAGGCGATTCGAATCTACCTCCTGAAATCTGTTTCCTGCAATTCTGCCTTGCTTTCAAAGCCTCTTCGTTTCCTTCCCTCAATATATTTGTGGACGAGGGTTATCATTTATAACTCTGCAGGTTTGTGAATTGCAGGGCCCCTGAGCTCCATTTTTCCAGTCGCTTTTTTGGGAGCTGGCCGCAAAAGTGCAGGATTGCTTCAGGCCCTCTTCTGGTTCTGGGGGGCAGGGTGAGCTTGTGGTTAATTCTTCTTCCTGATGGGAAAATAGAGTGACCTGTGCCTGTCCCAACCCCTAGAGCTAGTCTCTCATTGGTTCCCCCTCTTCCCGTTCATCCTCAGGACAAATTGCAACCTGGACGGAACAGGAGGTTAAAGGTGCTGATTCTCCAAGGAGGGAGATGGCTAGTAAAGCGGCTGGAATGGCGAACCCGAGCACAAGGAGATGAGAAATGAGGTGCGTTTTAGAAACCTTTCCCGATCACACGGTGTACCATCTTCTGGGTTTCTCATGCATGTTTTCGACGTAGGAAGATGCCCTTGAAGCTGGAGATTTGGGACCCATGGGATGGGTACCATGCAGTATTACTTTAAAGGGTCTGTGTTGCCTCACGCAACCTCACCAAACCTCTCAGTCCAAAGAGTGTCCACCCTTATGTCTCAATCAGCTGTGGGTCTAGATATTGTCAATCCAGGTTGCATCACAGCCCCTGAACGAATTTTGTAAGAATTTCTCTCTCTTTCACTGTCTTTGTTTCACGGGTTTTGAAAAGTAATTTCTTTTTATAATGGGGTTTAGCTGCTTTTCACGGCTGTGTTTATGACGCTTTACACCCCCTTGACTCACTTACAGAGAGATATCAATACATAGGTTTGAAGATGCTTACTAGTCAGATATATTCTTCTGCGGTGAATAGGGGGTGTTGAGTCCAGTTCACTGAGCATGGAGTAAGTCTTGTCTACTACATATTGGGATTATGGAACGGTATCGGAGCTAATTTGAAACCCTTGTTTTATGCATCACCCCACCTCACATTTCCCGTTCAGCAACCATAGTGTGTTTTCTAAACGTGTGACTGTGTTCTGTTTTGTAATTCAGTTCAAGTGTAGCATTTTTTACATTCCCTCTATAAGTGATATCTTATGATAAGTGTCTTTTTCTGTGTGACTTATTTCACTTAGAATCGTCGTACCTAAATCCACTCATCGTGCTGCTACTAGCCTTATGACGTGGATTTCCTGGCTGAGTGATATTCCATTGTACATGAGGACCACAACTTCGTTATCCACTTTTCTCTTTCGTAGGATATTTAAGGTGTAATGAAGTGGGGGTTCTTGTCAACAGAGCAGCCTTAAACTTTGGGGTGCCTGTGTCTTGCTGATTTTTAATTTTCCCAATTTATACGCCCATGAGTGGAAGTGCCCTATGCTCTCCAAGCTGTGTTTTTTAGATGTTTCAGGACACACCGTACACTTCTCCAGAGTGGCTGTTGGCAATTTACATCCCACCCATCAGCGTAGCAAGGCTCCCATTTCTCCATGGCCGGTCCTGCATTTCTGGTTTGGACACTTTTTTCCACTTGGCCCTTTTGCCCGCTGGGAAGCGAGACTTCTTTGGAGCGGTGATTTGCATTTCCAGGTTGCTTGGTTGGCCAAAAAGGGCGTATGCGTTTTTTCCTGAATATATTCAGGAAAAAACGCATACGCCCTTTTTGGCCAAGGGCATCATTGTCCACGTTTTGCCGCTTTTCATGTGCTTTCAAGGCGATTCGAATCTACCTCCTGAAATCTGTTTCCTGCAATTCTGCCTTGCTTTCAAAGCCTCTTCGTTGCCTTCCCTCAATATATTTGTGGACGAGAGTTATCATTTATAACTCTGCAGGTTTGTGAATTGCAGTGCCCCTGAGCTCCATTTTTCAACTCGCTTTTTTGGGAGCTGGCCGCAAAAGTGCAGGATTGCTTCAGGCCCTCTTCTGGTTCTGGGGCGCAGGCTGAGCTTGTGGTTAATTCTTCTTTCTGATGGGAAAATAGAGTGACCTGGGCCTGTCCCAACCCCTAGAGATAGTCTCTCATTGGTTCCCCCTCTTCCCGTTCATCCTCAGGACAAATTGCAACCTGTACGGAACAGGAGGTTAAAGGTGCTGATTCTCCAAGGACGGAGATGGCTAGTAAAGCGGCTGGAATGGCGAAACCGAGCACAAGGAGATGAGAAATGAGGTGCGTTTTAGAAACCATTCCCGATCACACGGTGTATCATCTTCTGGGTTTCTCATGCATGTTTTCGACGTAGGAAGATGCCCTTCAACCTGGAGATTTGGGACCCATGGGATGGGTACCATGCAGTATTACTTTAAAGGGTCTGCGTTGGCTCACGCAACCTCACCAAACCTCTCAGCCCCAAGAGTGTCCACCCTTATGTCTCAATCAGCTGTGGGTCTAGATAAGGTCAATCCAGGTTGCATCACAGCCCCTGAACGAATTTTGTAAGAATTTCTCTCTCTTTCACTGTCTTTGTTTCACGGGTTTTGAAAAGTAATTTATTTTTATAATGGGGTTTAGCTGCTTTTCACGGCTGTGTTTATGCCGCTTTACACCCCCGTGACTCACTTACAGAGCGATATCAATACATAGGTTTGAAGATTCTTACTAGTCAGATATATTCTTCTGTGGTGAATAGGGGGTGTTGAGTCCAGTTCACTGAGCAAGGAGTTGGTCTTGTCTAATACATATTGGGTTTATGGAACGGTATCTGAGCTAATTTGAAACCCTTGTTTTATGCATCACCCCACCTCACCTTTCCCGTTCAGCAGCCATAGTGTGTTTTCTGAACGTGTGACTCTGTTCTGTTTTGTAATTCAGTTCAAGTGTAGCGGTTTTTACATTCCCTCTATAAGTGATATCTTATGATAAGTGTCTTTTTCTGTTTGACTAAGAATCGTCGTACCTAAATCCACTCATCGTGCTGCTACTAGCCTTATGACGTAGATTTCATGGCTGAGTGATATTCCATTGTACATGAGGACCACAACTTCGTTATCCACTTTTCTCTTTCCTAGGATATTTAAGGTGTAATGAAGTGGGGGTTCTTGTCAACAGAGCAGCCCTAAACTTTGGGGTGCCTGTGTCTTGCTGATTTTTAGTTTTCCCAATTTATACGCCCATGAGTGGAAGTGCCCTATGCTCTCCAAGCTGTGTTTTTTAGATGTTTCAGGACACACAGTACACTTCTCCAGAGTGGCTGTTGGCAATTTACATCCCGCCCATCAGCGTAGCAAGGCTCCCATTTCTCCATGGCCGGTCCTGCATTTTTGGTTTGGACACTTTTTTCCGCATGGCCCTTTTGCCCGCTGGGAAGCGAGACTTCTTTGGAGCGCAGATTTGCCTTTCCAGGTGGCTTGGTTGGCCAAAAAGGGCGTATGCGTTTTTTCCTGAATATATTCAGGAAAAAACGCATACGCCCTTTTTGGCCAAGGGCATCATTGTCCACGTTTTGCCGCTTTTCATGTGCTTTCAAGGCGATTCGAATCTACCTCCTGAAATCTGTTTCCTGCAATTCTGCCTTGCTTTCAAAGCCTCTTCGTTGCCTTCCCTCAATATATTTGTGGACGAGAGTTATCATTTATAACTCTGCAGGTTTGCGAATTGCAGTGCCCCTGAGCTCCATTTTTCCAGTCGCTTTTTTGAGAGCTGGCCGCAAAAGTGCAGGATTGCTTCAGGCCCTCTTCTGGTTCTGGGGGGCAGGGTGAGCTTGTGGTTAATTCTTCTTCCTGATGGGAAAATAGAGTGACCTGTGCCTGTCCCAACCCCTAGAGCTAGTCTTTCATTGCTTCCCCCTCTTCTCGTTCATCCTCAGGACAAATTGCAACCTGTACGGAACAGGAGGTTAAAGGTGCTGATTCTCCAAGGAGGGAGATGGCTAGTAAAGCGGCTGGAATGGCGAACCCGAGCACAAGGAGATGAGAAATGAGGTGCGTTTTAGAAACCTTTCCCGATCACACAGTGTACCATCTTCTGGGTTTCTCATGCATGGTTTCGACGTAGGAAGATGCCCTTGAACCTGGAGATTTGGGACCCATGGGATGGGTACCATGCAGTATTACTTTAAAGGGTCTGCGTTGGCTCACACAACCTCACCAAACCTCTCAGCCCCAAGAGTGTCCACCCTTATGTCTCAATCAGCTGTGGGTCTAGATATGGTCAATCCAGGTTGCATCACAGCCCCTGTATGAATTTTGTAAAAATTTCTCTCTCTTTCACTGTCTTTGTTTCACGGGTTTTGAAAAGAAATTTATTTTTCTAATGGGGTTTAGCTGCTTTTCACGGCTGTGTTTATGCCGCTTTACACACCCTTGACTCACTTACAGAGCAATATCAATACATAGGTTTGAAGATTCTTACTAGTCAGATATATTCTTCTGCGGTGAATAGGGGGTGTTGAGTCCAGTTCACTGAGCAAGGAGTAGGTCTTGTCTACTACATATTGGGTTTATGGAACGCTATCTGAGCTAATTTGAAACCCTTGTTTTATGCATCACCCCACCTCACCTTTCAAGTTCAGCAGCCATAGTGTGTTTTCTGAACGTGTGACTCTGTTCTGTTTTGTAATTCAGTTCAAGTGTAGCGGTTTTTACATTCCCTCTATAAGTGATATCTTATGATAAGTGTCTTTTTCTGTGTGACTTATTTCACTTAGAATCGTCGTACCTAAATCCACTCATCGTGCTGCTACTAGGCTTATGACGTTCATTTCATGGCTGAGTGATATTCCATAGTACATGAGGACCACAACTTCGTTATCCACTTTTCTCTTTCCTAGGATATTTAAGGTGTAATGAAGTGGGGGTTCTTGTCAACAGAGCAGCCCTAAACTTTGGGGTGCCTGTGTCTTGCTGATTTTTAATTTTCCCAATTTATACGCCCATGAGTGGAAGTGCCCTATGCTCTCCAAGCTGTGTTTTTTAGATGTTTCAGGACACACCGTACACTTCTCCAGAGTGGCTGTTGGCAATTTACATCCCGCCCATCAGCGTAGCAAGGCTCCCATTTCTCCATGGCCGGTCCTGCATTTCTGGTTTGGACACTTTTTTCCGCATGGCCCTTTTGCCCGCTGGAAAGCGAGACTTCTTTGGAGCGCTGATTTGCCTTTCCAGGTTGCTTGGTTGGCCAAAAAGGGCGTATGCGTTTTTTCCGGAATATATTCAGGAAAAAACGCATACGCCCTTTTCGAACAAGGGCATCATTGTCCCCGTTTTGCCGCTTTTCATGTGCTTTCAAGGCGATTCGAATCTACCTCCTGAAATCTGTTTCCTGCAATTCTGCCTTGCTTTCAAAGCCTCTTCGTTGCCTTCCCTCAATATATTTGTGGACGAGAGTTATCATTTATAACTCTGCAGGTTTGCGAATTGCAGTGCCCCTGAGCTCCATTTTTCCAGTCGCTTTTTTGGGAGCTGGCCGCAAAAGTGCAGGATTGCTTCAGGCCCTCTTCTGGTTCTGGGGGGCAGGGTGAGCTTGTGGTTAATTCTTCTTCCTGATGGGAAAATAGAGTGACCTGTGCCTGTCCCAACCCCTAGAGCTAGTCTTTCATTGCTTCCCCCTCTTCTCGTTCATCCTCAGGACAAATTGCAACCTATACGGAACAGGAGGTTAAAGGTGCTGATTCTCCAAGGAGGGAGATGGCTAGTAAAGCGGCTGGAATGGCGAACCCGAGCACAAGGAGATGAGAAATGAGGTGCGTTTTAGAAACCTTTCCCGATCACACAGTGTACCATCTTCTGGGTTTCTCATGCATGGTTTCGACGTAGGAAGATGCCCTTGAACCTGGAGATTTGGGACCCATGGGATGGGTACCATGCAGTATTACTTTAAAGGGTCTGCGTTGGCTCACACAACCTCACCAAACCTCTCAGCCCCAAGAGTGTCCACCCTTATGTCTCAATCAGCTGTGGGTCTAGATATGGTCAATCCAGGTTGCATCACAGCCCCTGTATGAATTTTGTAAAAATTTCTCTCTCTTTCACTGTCTTTGTTTCACGGGTTTTGAAAAGTAATTTATTTTTATAATGGGGTTTAGCTGCT
Organism: Balaenoptera acutorostrata; assembly: GCF_949987535.1. NCBI lineage: Eukaryota > Metazoa > Chordata > Mammalia > Artiodactyla > Balaenopteridae > Balaenoptera > Balaenoptera acutorostrata. The sequence continues at coordinate 571,099 of NW_026646506.1, forward strand.
TTTCACGGCTGTGTTTATGCCGCTTTACACCCCCTTGACTCACTTACAGAGCGATATCAATACATAGGTTTGAAGATTCTTACTACTCAGATATATTCTTCTGCGGTGAATAGGGGGTGTTGAGTCCAGTTCACTGAGCAAGTAGTTGGTCTTGTCTAATACATATTGGGTTTATGGAACGGTATCTGAGCTAATTTGAAACCCTTGTTTTATGCATCACCCCACCTCACCTTTCCCGTTCAGCAGCCATAGTGTGTTTTCAGAACGTGTGACTCTGTTCTGTTTTGTAATTCAGTTCAAGTGTAGCGGTTTTTACATTCCCTGTATAAGTGATATCTTAAGATAAGTGTCTTTTTCTGTGTGACTTATTTCACTTAGAATCGTCGTACCTAAATCCACTCATCGTGCTGCTACTAGCCTTATTACGTGGATTTCATGGCTGAGTGATATTCCATTGTACATGAGGACCACAACTTCGTTATCCACTTTTCTCTTTCCTAGGATATTTAAGGTGTAATGAAGTGGGGGTTCTTGTCAACAGAGCAGCCCTAAACTTTGGGGTGCCTGTGTCTTGCTGATTTTTAGTTTTCCCAATTTATACGCCCATGAGTGGAAGTGCCCTATGCTCTCCAAGCTGTGTTTTTTAGATGTTTCAGGACACACCGTAAACTTCTCCAGAGTGGCTGTTGGCAATTTACATCCCGCCCATCAGCGTAGCAAGGCTCCCATTTCTCCATGGCCGGTCCTGCATTTCTGGTTTGGACACTTTTTTCCGCATGGCCCTTTTGCCCGCTGGGAATCGAGACTTCTTTGGAGCGCTGATTTGCCTTTCCAGGTGGCTTGGTTGGCCAAAAAGGCCTATGCGTTTTTTCCTGAATATATTCAGGAAAAAACGCATACGCCCTTTATGGCCAAGGGCATCATTGTCCACGGTTTGCCGCTTTTCATGTGCTTTCAAGGCGATTCGAATCTACCTCCTGAAATCTGTTTCCTGCAATTCTGCCTTGCTTTCAAAGCCTCTTCGTTGCCTTCCCTCAATATATTTGTGGACGAGAGTTATCATTTATAACTCTGCAGGTTTGTGAATTGCAGTGCCCCTGAGCTCCATTTTTCCAGTCGCTTTTTTGGGAGCTGGCCGCAAAAGTGCAGGATTGCTTCAGGCCCTCTTCTGGTTCTGGGGGGCAGGCTGAGCTTGTGGTTAATTCTTCTTCCTGATGGGAAAATAGAGTGACCTGTGCCCGTCCCAACCCCTAGAGCTAGACTCTCATTGGTTCCCCCTCTTCCCGTTCATTCTCAGGACAAATTGCAACCTCTACCGAACAGGAGGTTAAAGGTGCTGATTCTCCAAGGAGGGAGATGGCTAGTAAAGCGGCTGGAATGGCGAACCCGAGCACAAGGAGATGAGAAATGAGGTGCGTTTTAGAAACCTTTCCCGATCACACAGTGTACCATCTTCTGGGTTTCTCATGCATGGTTTCGACGTAGGAAGATGCCCTTGAACCTGGAGATTTGGGACCCATGGGATGGGTACCATGCAGTATTACTTTAAAGGGTCTGCGTTGGCTCACACAACCTCACCAAACCTCTCAGCCCCAAGAGTGTCCACCCTTATGTCTCAATCAGCTGTGGGTCTAGATATGGTCAATCCAGGTTGCATCACAGCCCCTGAACGAATTTTGTAAGAATTTCTCTCTCTTTCACTGTCTTTGTTTCACGGGTTTTGGAAAGTAATTTATTTTTATAATGGGGTTTAGCTGATTTTCACGGCTGTGTTTATGCCGCTTAACACCCCATTGACTCACTTACAGAGGAATATCAATACATAGTTTTGAAGATTCTTACTAGTCAGATATATTCTTCTGCGGTGAATAGGGGGTGTTGAGTCCAGTTCACTGAGCAAGGAGTAGGTCTTGTCTACTACATATTGGGTTTATGGAACGGTATCGGAGCTAATTTGAAACCCTTGTTTTATGCATCACCCCACCTCACCTTTCCCGTTCAGCAACCATAGTGTGTTCTCTGAACCTGTGACTCTGTTCTGTTTTGTAATTCAGTTCAAGTGTAGCGGTTTTTACATTCCCTCTCTAAGTGATATCTTATGATAAGTGTCTTTTTCTGTGTGACTTATTTCACTTAGAATCGTCGTACCTAAATCCACTCATCGTGCTGCTACTAGCCTTATGACGTGGATTTCGTGGCTGAGTGATATTCCATTGTACATGAGGACCACAACTTCTTTATCCACTTTTCTCTTTCCTAGGATATTTAAGGTGTAATGAAGTGGGGGTCCTTGTCAACAGAGCAGCCCTAAACTTTGGGGTGCCTGTGTCTTGCTGATTTTTAGTTTTCCCAATTTATACGCCCATGAGTGGAAGTGCCCTATGCTCTCCAAGCTGTGTTTTTTAGATGTTTCAGGACACACCGTAAACTTCTCCAGAGTGCCTGTTGGCAATTTACATCCCGCCCATCAGCGTAGCAAGGCTCCCATTTCTCCATGGCCGGTCCTGCATTTCTGGTTTGGACACTTTTTTCCGCATGGCCCTTTTGCCCGCTGGGAAGCGAGACTTCTTTGGAGCGCTGATTTGCCTTTCCAGGTTGCTTGGTTGGCCAAAAAGGGCGTATGCGTTTTTTCCTGAATTCAGGAAAAAACGCATACGCCCTTTTTGGCCAAGGGCATCATTGTCCCCGTTTTGCCGCTTTTCATGTGCTTTCAAGGCGATTCGAATCTACCTCCTGAAATCTGTTTCCTGCAATTCTGCCTTGCTTTCAAAGCCTCTTCGTTGCCTTCCCTCAATATATTTGTGGACGAGAGTTATCATTTATAACTCTGCAGGTTTGTGAATTGCAGTGCCCCTGAGCTACATTTTTCCAGTCGCTTTTTTGGGAGCTGGCCGCAAAAGTGCAGGATTGCTTCAGGCCCTCTTCTGGTTCTGGGGCGCAGGCTGAGCTTGTGGTTAATTCTTCTTCCTGATGGGAAAATAGAGTGACCTGTGCCCGTCCAAACCCCTAGAGATAGTCTCTCATTGGTTCCCCCTCTTCCCGTTCATCCTCAGGACAAATTGCAACCTGTACGGAACAGGAGGTTAAAGGTGCTGATTCTCCAAGGAGGGAGAAGGCTAGTAAAGCGGCTGGAATGGCGAAACAGAGCACAAGGAGATGAGAAATGAGGTGCGTTTTAGAAACCATTCCCGATCACACGGTGTATCATCTTCTGGGTTTCTCATGCATGTTTTCGACGTAGGAAGATGCCCTTGAACCTGGAGATTTGGGACCCATGGGATGGGTACCATGCAGTATTACTTTAAAGGGTCTGCGTTGGCTCACGCAACCTCACCAAACCTCTCAGCCCCAAGAGTGTCCACCCTTATGTCTCAATCAGGTGTGGGTCTAGATAAGGTCAATCCAGGTTGCATCACAGCCCCTGAACGAATTTTGTAAGAATTTCTCTCTCTTTCACTGTCTTTGTTTCACGGGTTTTGAAAAGTAATATATTTTTATAATGGGGTTTAACTGCTTTTCACGGCTGTGTTTATGCCGCTTTACACCCCATTGACTCACTTACAGAGCGATATCAATACATAGGTTTGAAGATTTTTACTAGTCAGATATATTCTTGTGCGGTGAATAGGGGGTGTTGTGTCCAGTTCACTGAGCAAGGAGTAGGTCTTGTCTACTACATATTGGGTTTATGGAACGGTATCTGAGCTAATTTGAAACCCTTGTTTTATGCATCACCCCACCTCACCTTTCCCGTTCAGCACCCATAGTGTGTTTTCTGAACGTGTGACTCTGTTCTGTTTTGTAATTCAGTTCAACTGTAGCGGTTTTTACATTCCCTCTATAAGTGATATCTTATGATAAGTGTCTTTTTCTGTGTGACTTATTTCACTTAGAATCGTCGTACCTAAATCCACTCATCGTGCTGCTACTAGCCTTATGACGTTGATTTCATGGCTGAGTGATATTCCATTGTACATGAGGACCACAACTTCTTTATCCATTTTTCTCTTTCCTAGGATATTTAAGGTGTAATGAAGTGGGGGTTCTTGTCAACAGAGCAGCCCTAAACTTTGGGGTGCCTGTCTCTTGCTGATTTTTAGTTTTCCCAATTTATACGCCCATGAGTGGAAGTGCCCTATGCTCTCCAAGCTGAGTTTTTTAGATGTTTCAGGACACACCGTACACTTCTCCAGAGTGGCTGTTGGCAATTTACATCCCGCCCATCAGCGTAGCAAGGCTCCTATTTCTCCATGGCCGGTCCTGCATTTCTGGTTTGGACACTTTTTTCCGCATGGCCCTTTTGCCCGCTGGGAATCGAGACTTCTTTGGAGCGCTGATTTGCCTTTCCAGGTGGCTTGGTTGGCCAAAAAGGCCTATGCGTTTTTTCCTGAATATATTCAGGAAAAAACGCATACGCCCTTTATGGCCAAGGGCATCATTGTCCACGGTTTGCCGCTTTTCATGTGCTTTCAAGGCGATTCGAATCTACCTCCTGAAATCTGTTTCCTGCAATTCTGCCTTGCTTTCAAAGCCTCTTCGTTGCCTTCCCTCAATATATTTGTGGACGAGAGTTATCATTTATAACTCTGCAGGTTTGTGAATTGCAGTGCCCCTGAGCTCCATTTTTCCAGTCGCTTTTTTGGGAGCTGGCCGCAAAAGTGCAGGATTGCTTCAGGCCCTCTTCTGGTTCTGGGGGGCAGGCTGAGCTTGTGGTTAATTCTTCTTCCTGATGGGAAAATAGAGTGACCTGTCCCCGTCCCAACCCCTAGAGCTAGACTCTCATTGGTTCCCCCTCTTCCCGTTCATTCTCAGGACAAATTGCAACCTCTACCGAACAGGAGGTTAAAGGTGCTGATTCTCCAAGGAGGGAGATGGCTAGTAAAGCGGCTGGAATGGCGAACCCGAGCACAAGGAGATGAGAAATGAGGTGCGTTTTAGAAACCTTTCCGAATCACACGGTGTACCATCTTCTGGGTTTCTCATGCATGTTTTCGACGTAGGAAGATGCCCTTGAACCTGGAGATTTGGGACCCATGGGATGGGTACCATGCAGTATTACTTTAAAGGGTGTGCGTTGGCTCACGCAACCTCACCAAACCTCTCAGCCCCAAGAGTGTCCACCCTTATGTCTCAATCAGCTGTGGGTCTAGATATGGTCAATCCAGGTTGCATCACAGCCCCTGAACGAATTTTGTAAGAATATCTCTCTCTTTCACTGTCTTTGTTTCACGGGTTTTGAAAAGTAATTTATTTTTATAATGGGGTTTAGCTGATTTTCACGGCTGTGTTTATGCCGCTTTACACCCCCTTGACTCACTTACAGAGGAATATCAATACATAGTTTTGAAGATTCTTACTAGTCAGATATATTCTTCTGCGGTGAATAGGGGGTGTTGAGTCCAGTTCACTGAGCAAGGAGTAGGTCTTGTCTACTACATATTGGGTTTATGGAACGGTATCGGAGCTAATTTGAAACCCTTGTTTTATGCATCACCCCACCTCACCTTTCCCATTCAGCAACCATAGTGTGTTTTCTGAACCTGTGACTCTGTTCTGTTTTGTAATTCAGTTCAAGTGTAGCGGTTTTTACATTCCCTCTCTAAGTGATATCTTATGATAAGTGTCTTTTTCTGTGTGACTTATTTCACTTAGAATCGTCGTACCTAAATCCACTCATCGTGCTGCTACTAGCCTTATGACGTGGATTTCGTGGCTGAGTGATATTCCATTGTACATGAGGACCACAACTTCTTTATCCACTTTTCTCTTTCCTAGGATATTAAAGGTGTAATGAAGTGGGGGTCCTTGTCAACAGAGCAGCCCTAAACTTTGGGGTGCCTGTGTCTTGCTGATTTTTAGTTTTCCCAATTTATACGCCTATGAGTGGAAGGGCCCTATGCTCTCCAAGCTGTGTTTTTTAGATGTTTCAGGACACACCGTACACTTCTCCAGAGTGGCTGTTGGCAATTTACATCCCGCCCATCAGCGTAGCAAGGCTCCCATTTCTCCATGGCCGGTCCTGCATTTCTGGTTTGGACACTTTTTTCCGCATGGCCCTTTTGCCCGCTGGGAAGCGAGACTTCTTTGGAGCGCTGATTTGCCTTTCCAGGTTGCTTGGTTGGCCAAAAAGGGCGTATGCGTTTTTTCCTGAATATATTCAGGAAAAAACGCATACGCCCTTTATGGCCAAGGGCATCATTGTCCACGTTTTGCCGCTTTTCATGTGCTTTCAAGGCGATTCGAATCTACCTCCTGAAATCTGTTCCCTGCAATTCTGCCTTGCTTTCAAAGCCTCTTCGTTGCCTTCCCTCAATATATTTGTGGACGAGAGTTATCATTTATAACTCTGCAGGTTTGTGAATTGCAGTGCCCCTGAGCTCCATTTTTCCAGTCGCTTTTTTGGGAGCTGGCCGCAAAAGTGCAGGATTGCTTCAGGCCCTCTTCTGGTTCTGGGGGGCAGGCTGAGCTTGTGGTTAATTCTTCTTCCTGATGGGAAAATAGAGTGACCTGTGCCTGTCCCAACACCTACAGCTAGTCTCTCATTGGTTCCCCCTCTTCCCGTTCATCCTCAGGACAAATTGCAACCTGTACGGAACAGGAGGTTAAAGGTGCTGATTCTCCAATGAGGGAGATGGCTAGTAAAGCGGCTGGAATGGCGAACCCGAGCACAAGGAGATGAGAAATGAGGTGCGTTTTAGAAACCTTTCCCAATCACACGGTGTACCATCTTCTGGGTTTCTCATGCATGTTTTCGACGTTGGAAGATGCTCTTGAACCTGGAGATTTGGGACCCATGGGATGGGTACCATGCAGTATTACTTTAAAGGGTGTGCGTTGGCTCACGCAACCTCACCAAACCTCTCAGCCCCAAGAGTGTCCACCCTTATTTCTCAATCAGCTGTGGGTCTAGATCTGGTCAATCCAGGTTGCATCACAGCCCCTGAACGAATTTTGTAAGAATATCTCTCTCTTTCACTTTCTTTGTTTCACGGGTTTTGAATAGTAATTTATTTTTATAATGGGGTTTAGCTGCTTTTCACGGCTGTGTTTATGCCGCTTTACACCCCCTTGCCTCACTTACAGAGAGATATCAATACATAGGTTTGAAGATTCTTACTAGTCAGATATATTCTTCTGCGGTGAATAGGGGGTGTTGAGTCCAGTTCACTGAGCAAGGAGTAGGTGTTGTCTACTACATATTGGGTTTATGGAACGGTATCGGAGCTAATTTGAAACCCTTGTTTTATGCATCACCCCACCTCACCTTTCCCGTTCAGCAACCATAGTGTGTTTTGTGAACGTGTGACTCTGTTCTGTTTTGTAATTCAGTTCAAGTGTAGCGGTTTTTACATTCCCTCTATAAGTGATATCTTATGATAAGTGTCTTTTTCTGTGTGACTTATTTCACTTAGAATCGCCGTACCTAAATCGACTCATCGTGCTGCTACTAGCCTTATGACGTGGATTTCATGGCTGAGTGATATTCCATTGTACATGAGGACCACAACTTCTTTATCCACTTTTCTCTTTCCTAGGATATTTAAGGTGTAATGAAGTGGGGGTTCTTGTCAACAGAGCAGCCCTAAACTTTGGGGTGCCTGTGTCTTGCTGATTTTTAGTTTTCCCAATTTATACGCCCATGAGTGGAAGTGTCCTATGCTCTCAAAGCTGTGTTTTTTAGATGTTTCAGGACACACCGTACACTTCTCCAGAGTGGCTGTTGGCAATTTACATCCCACCCATCAGCGTAGCAAGGCTCCCATTTCTCCATGGCCGGTCCTGCATTTCTGGTTTGGACACTTTTTTCCGCATGGCCCTTTTGCCCGCTGGGAAGCGAGACTTCTTTGGAGCGCTGATTTGCCTTTCCAGGTTGCTTGGTTGGCCAAAAAGGGCGTATGCGTTTTTTCCTGAATATATTCAGGAAAAAACGCATACACCCTTTATGGCCAAGGGCATCATTGTCCCCGTTTTGCCGCTTTTCATGTGCTTTCAAGGCGATTCGAATCTACCTCCTGAAATCTCTTTCCTGCAATTCTGCCTTGCTTTTAAAGCCTCTTCGTTGCCTTCCCTCAATATATTTGTGGACGAGAGGTATCATTTATAACTCTGCAGGTTTGTGAATTGCAGTGCCCCTGAGCTCCATTTTTCCAGTCGCTTTTTTGGGAGCTGGCCGCAAAAGTGCAGGATTGCTTCAGGCCGTCTTCTGGTTCTGGGGGGCAGGCTGAGCTTGTGGTTAATTCTTCTTCCTGATGGGAAAATAGAGTGACCTGTGCCTGTCCCAACACCTAGAGCTAGTCTCTCATTGGTTCCCCCTCTTCCCGTTCATCCTCAGGACAAATTGCAACCTGTACGGAACAGGAGGTTAAAGGTGCTGATTCTCCAACGAGGGAGATGGCTAGTAAAGCGGCTGGAATGGCGAACCCGAGCACAAGGAGATGAGAAATGAGGTGCGTTTTAGGAACATTTCCCAATCACACGGTGTACCATCTTCTGGGTTTCTCATGCATGTTTTCGACGTAGGAAGATGCCCTTGAACCTGGAGATTTGGGACCCATGGGATGGGTACCATGCAGTATTACTTTAAAGGGTGTGCGTTGGCTCACGCAACCTCAACAAACCTCTCAGCCCCAAGAGTGTCCACCCTTATGTCTCAATCAGCTGTGGGTCTAGATATGGTCAATCCAGGTTGCATCACAGCCCCTGAACGAGTTTTGTAAGAATTTCTCTCTCTTTCACTGTCTTTGTTTCACGGGTTTTGAAAAGTAATTTATTTTTATAATGGGGTTTAACTGCTTTTCACGGCTGTGTTTATACCGCTTTACACCCCCTTGCCTCACTTACAGAGAGATATCAATACATAGGTTTGAAGATTCTTACTAGTCAGATATATTCTTGTGCGGTGAATAGGGGGTGTTGAGGCCAGTTCACTGAAAAAGGAATAGGTCTTGTCTCTTACATATTGGGTTTATGGAACGGTATCTGAGCTAATTTGAAACCCTTGTTTTATGCATCACCCCACCTCACCTTTCCCGTTCAGCAGCCATAGTGTGTTTTCTGAACGTGTGACTCTGTTCTGTTTTGTAATTCAGTTCAACTGTAGCGGTTTTTACATTCCCTCTATGAGTGATATCTTATGATAAGTGTCTTTTTCTGTGTGACTTATTTCACTTAGAATCGTCGTACCTAAATCCACTCATCGTGCTGCTACTAGCCTTATGACGTGGATTTCATGGCTGAGTGATATTCCATTGTACATGAGGACCACAACTTCGTTATCCACTTTTCTCTTTCCTAGGATATTTAAGGTGTAATGAAGTGGGGGTTCTTGTCAACAGAGCAGCCCTAAACTTTGGGGTGCCTGTGTCTTGCTGATTTTTCGTTTTCCCAATTTATACGCCCATGAGTGGAAGTGCCCTATGCTCTCCAAGCTGTGTTTTTTAGATGTTTCAGGACACACCGTACACTTCTCCAGAGTGGCTGTTGGCAATTTACATCCCGCCCATCAGCGTAGCAAGGCTCCCATTTCTCCATGGCCGGTCCTGCATTTCTGGTTTGGACACTTTTTTCCGCATGGCCCTTTTGCCCGCTGGGAAGCGAGACTTCTTTGGAGTGCTGATTTGCCTTTCCAGGTTGCTTGGTTGGCCAAAAAGGGCGTATGCGTTTTTTCCTGAATATATTCAGGAAAAAACGCATACGCCCTTTTTGGCCAAGGGCATCATTGTCCACGTTTTGCCGCTTTTCATGTGCTTTCAAGGCGATTCGAATCTACCTCCTGAAATCTGTTTCCTGCAATTCTGCCTTGCTTTCAAAGCCTCTTCGTTGCCTTCCCTCAGTATATTTGTGGACGAGAGTTATCATTTATAACTCTGCAGGTTTGTGAATTGCAGTGCCCCTGAGCTCCATTTTTCCAGTCGCTTTTCTGGGAGCTGGCCGCAAAAGTGCAGGATTGCTTCAGGCCCTCTTCTGGTTCTGGGGGGCAGGCTGAGCTTGTGGTTAATTCTTCTTCCTGATGGGAAAATAGAGTGACCTGTGCCTGTCCCAACTCCTAGAGCTAGTCTCTCATTGGTTCCCCCTCTTCCCGTTCATCCTCAGGACAAATTGCAACCTGTACGGAACAGGAGGTTAAAGGTGCTGATTCTCCAAGGAGGGAGATGGCTAGTAAAGCGGCTGGAATGGCGAACCCGAGCACAAGGTGATGAGAAATGAGGTGCGTTTTAGAAACCTTTCCCGATCACACGGTGTACCATCTTCTGGGTTTCTCATGCATGTTTTCGACGTAGGAAGATGCCCTTGAACCTGGAGATTTGGGACCCATGGGATGGGTACCATGCAGTATTACTTTAAAGGGTCTGCGTTGGCTCACGGAACCTCACCAAACCTCTCAGCCCCAAGAGTGTCCACCCTTATGTCTCAATCAGCTGTGGGTCTAGATATGGTCAATCCAGGTTGCATCACAGCCCCTGAACGAATTTTGTAAGAATTTCTCTCTCTTTCACTGTCTTTGTTTCACGGGTTTTGAAAAGTAATTTATTTTTATAATGGGGTTTAACTGCTTTTCACGGCTGTGTTTATACCGCTTTACACCCCCTTGCCTCACTTACAGAGAGATATCAATACATAGGTTTGAAGATTCTTACTAGTCAGATATATTCTTCTGCGGTGAATAGGGGGTGTTGAGTCCAGTTCACTGAGCAAGGAGTAGGTCTTGTCTACTACATATTGGGTTTATGGAACGGTATCGGAGCTAATTTGAAACCCTTGTTTTATGCATCACCCCACCTCAACTTTCCCGTTCAGCAACCATAGTGTGTTTTCTGAACCTGTGACTCTGTTCTGTTTTGTAATTCAGTTCAAGTGTAGCGGTTTTTACATTCCCTCTCTAAGTGATATCTTATGATAAGTGTCTTTTTCTGTGTGACTTATTTCACTTAGAATCGTCGTACCTAAATCCACTCATCGTGCTGCTACTAGCCTTATGACGTGGATTTCGTGGCTGAGTGATATTCCATTGTACATGAGGACCACAACTTCTTTATCCACTTTTCTCTTTCCTAGGATATTTAAGGTGTAATGAAGTGGGGGTTCTTGTCAACAGAGCAGCCCTAAACTTTGGGGTGCCTGTGTCTTGCTGATTTTTAGTTTTCCCAATTTATACGCCTATGAGTGGAAGTGCCCTATGCTCTCCAAGCTGTGTTTTTTAGATGTTTCAGGACACACCGTACACTTCTCCAGAGTGGCTGTTGGCAATTTACATCCCGCCCATCAGCGTAGCAAGGCTCCCATTTCTCCATGGCCGGTCCTGCATTTCTGGTTTGGACACTTTTTTCCGCATGGCCCTTTTGCCCGCTGGGAAGCGAGACTTCTTTGGAGCGCTGATTTGCCTTTCCAGGTTGCTTGGTTGGCCAAAAAGGGCGTATGCGTTTTTTCCTGAATATATTCAGGAAAAAACGCATACGCCCTTTATGGCCAAGGGCATCATTGTCCACGTTTTGCCGCTTTTCATGTGCTTTCAAGGCGATTCGAATCTACCTCCTGAAATCTGTTTCCTGCAATTCTGCCTTGCTTTCAAAGCCTCTTCGTTGCCTTCCCTCAATATATTTGTGGACGAGAGTTATCATTTATAACTCTGCAGGTTTGTGAATTGCAGTGCCCCTGAGCTCCATTTTTCCAGTCGCTTTTTTGGGAGTTGGCCGTAAAAGTGCAGGATTGCTTCAGGCCCTCTTCTGGTTCTGGGGGGCAGGCTGAGCTTGTGGTTAATTCTTCTTCCTGATGGGAAAATAGAGTGACCTGTGCCTGTCCCAACCCCTAGAGCTAGTCTCTCATTGGTTCCCCCTCTTCCCGTTCATCCTCAGGACAAATTGCAACCTGTACGGAACAGGAGGTTAAAGGTGCTGATTCTCCAAGGAGGGAGATGGCTAGTAAAGCGGCTGGAATGGCGAACCCGAGCACAAGGTGATGAGAAATGAGGTGCGTTTTAGAAACCTTTCCCGATCACACGGTGTACCATCTTCTGGGTTTCTCATGCATGTTTTCGACGTAGGAAGATGCCCTTGAACCTGGAGATTTGGGACCCATGGGATGGGTACCATGCAGTATTACTTTAAAGGGTCTGCGTTGGCTCACGGAACCTCACCAAACCTCTCAGCCCCAAGAGTGTCCACCCTTATGTCTCAATCAGCTGTGGGTCTAGATATGGTCAATCCAGGTTGCATCACAGCCCCTGAACGAATTTTGTAAGAATTTCTCTCTCTTTCACTGTCTTTGTTTCACGGGTTTTGAAAAGTAATTTATTTTTATAATGGGGTTTAACTGCTTTTCACGGCTGTGTTTATACCGCTTTACACCCCCTTGCCTCACTTACAGAGAGATATCAATACATAGGTTTGAAGATTCTTACTAGTCAGATATATTCTTCTGCGGTGAATAGGGGGTGTTGAGTCTAGTTCACTGAGCAAGGAGTAGGTCTTGTCTACTACATATTGGGTTTATGGAACGGTATCGGAGCTAATTTGAAACCCTTGTTTTATGCATCACCCCACCTCACCTTTCCCGTTCAGCAACCATAGTGTGTTTTCTGAACCTGTGACTCTGTTCTGTTTTGTAATTCAGTTCAAGTGTAGCGGTTTTTACATTCCCTCTCTAAGTGATATCTTATGATAAGTGTCTTTTTCTGTGTGACTTATTTCACTTAGAATCGTCGTACCTAAATCCACTCATCGTGCTGCTACTAGCCTTATGACGTGGATTTCGTGGCTGAGTGATATTCCATTGTACATGAGGACCACAACTTCTTTATCCACTTTTCTCTTTCCTAGGATATTTAAGGTGTAATGAAGTGGGGGTTCTTGTCAACAGAGCAGCCCTAAACTTTGGGGTGCCTGTGTCTTGCTGATTTTTAGTTTTCCCAATTTATACGCCCATGAGTGGAAGTGCCCTATGCTCTCCAAGCTGTGTTTTTTAGATGTTTCAGGACACACCGTACACTTCTCCAGAGTGGCTGTTGGCAATTTACATCCCGCCCATCAGCGTAGCAAGGCTCCCATTTCTCCATGGCCGGTCCTGCATTTCTGGTTTGGACACTTTTTTCCGCATGGCCCTTTTGCCCGCTGGGAAGCGAGACTTCTTTGGAGCGCTGATTTGCCTTTCCAGGTTGCTTGGTTGGCCAAAAAGGGCGTATGCGTTTTTTCCTGAATATATTCAGGAAAAAACGCATACGCCCTTTATGGCCAAGGGCATCATTGTCCACGTTTTGCCGCTTTTCATGTGCTTTCAAGGCGATTCGAATCTACCTCCTGAAATCTGTTTCCTGCAATTCTGCCTTGCTTTCAAAGCCTCTTCGTTGCCTTCCCTCAATATATTTGTGGACGAGAGTTATCATTTATAACTCTGCAGGTTTGTGAATTGCAGTGCCCCTGAGCTCCATTTTTCCAGTCGCTTTTTTGGGAGTTGGCCGTAAAAGTGCAGGATTGCTTCAGGCCCTCTTCTGGTTCTGGGGGGCAGGCTGAGCTTGTGGTTAATTCTTCTTCCTGATGGGAAAATAGAGTGACCTGTGCCTGTCCCAACCCCTAGAGCTAGTCTCTCATTGGTTCCCCCTCTTCCCGTTCATCCTCAGGACAAATTGCAACCTGTACGGAACAGGAGGTTAAAGGTGCTGATTCTCCAAGGAGGGAGATGGCTAGTAAAGCGGCTGGAATGGCGAACCCGAGCACAAGGAGATGAGAAATGAGGTGCGTTTTAGAAACCTTTCCCAATCACACGGTGTACCATCTTCTGGGTTTCTCATGCATGTTTTCGACGTAGGAAGATGCCCTTGAACCTGGAGATTTGGGACCCATGGGATGGGTTCCATGCAGTATTACTTTACAGGGTGTGCGTTGGCTCACGCAACCTCACCAAACCTCTCAGCCCCAAGAGTGTCCACCCTTATTTCTCAATCAGCTGTGGGTCTAGATATGGTCAATCCAGGTTGCATCACAGCCCCTGAACGAATTTTGTAAGAATATCTCTCTCTTTCACTGTCTTTGTTTCACGGGTTTTGAAAAGTAATTTATTTTTATAATGGGGTTTAGCTGCTTTTCACGGCTGTGTTTATGCCACTTTACACCCCATTGACTCACTTACAGAGCGATATCAATACATAGTTTTGAAGATTTTTACTAGTCAGATATATTCTTCTGCGGTGAATAGGGGGTGTTGAGTCCAGTTCACTGAGCAAGGAGTAGGTCTTGTCTACTACATATTGGGTTTATGGAACGGTATCGGAGCTAATTTGAAACCCTTGTTTTATGCATCACCCCACCTCACCTTTCCCGTTCAGCAACCATAGTGTGTTTTCTGAACCTGTGACTCTGTTCTGTTTTGTAATTCAGTTCAAGTGTAGCGGTTTTTACATTCCCTCTATAAGTGATATCTTATGATAAGTGTCTTTTTCTGTGTGACTTATTTCACTTAGAATCGTCGTACCTAAATCCACTCATCGTGCTGCTACCAGCCTTATGACGTGGATTTCATGGCTGAGTGATATTCCATTGTACATGAGGACCACAACTTCTTTATCCACTTTTCTCTTTCCTAGGATATTTAAGGTGTAATGAAGTGGGGGTTCTTGTCAACAGAGCAGCCCTAAACTTTGGGGTGCCTGTGTCTTGCTGATTTTTAGTTTTCCCAATTTATACGCCCATGAGTGGAAGTGCCCTATGCTCTCCAAGCTGTGTTTTTTAGATGTTTCAGGACACACCGTACACTTCTCCAGAGTGGCTGTTGGCAATTTACATCCCGCCCATCAGCGTAGCAAGGCTCCCATTTCTCCATGGCCGGTCCTGCATTTCTGGTTTGGACACTTTTTTCCGCATGGCCCTTTTGCCCGCTGGGAAGCGAGACTTCTTTGGAGCGCTGATTTGCCTTTCCAGGTTGCTTGGTTGGCCAAAAAGGGCGTATGCGTTTTTTCCTGAATATATTCAGGAAAAAACGCATACGCCCTTTTTGGCCAAGGGCATCATTGTCCACGTTTTGCCGCTTTTCATGTGCTTTCAAGGCGATTCGAATCTACCTCCTGAAATCTGTTTCCTGCAATTCTGCCTTGCTTTCAAAGCCTCTTCGTTGCCTTCCCTCAATATATTTGTGGACGAGAGTTATCATTTATAACTCTGCAGGTTTGTGAATTGCAGTGCCCCTGAGCTCCATTTTTCCAGTCGCTTTTTTGGGAGCTGGCCGCAAAAGTGCAGGATTGCTTCAGGCCCTCTTCTGGTTCTGGGGGGCAGGCTGAGCTTGTGGTTAATTCTTCTTCCTGATGGGAAAATAGAGTGACCTGTGCCTGTCCCAACACCTACAGCTAGTCTCTCATTGGTTCCCCCTCTTCCCGTTCATCCTCAGGACAAATTGCAACCTGTACGGAACAGGAGGTTAAAGGTGCTGATTCTCCAATGAGGGAGATGGCTAGTAAAGCGGCTGGAATGGCGAACCCGAGCACAAGGAGATGAGAAATGAGGTGCGTTTTAGAAACCTTTCCCAATCACACGGTGTACCATCTTCTGGGTTTCTCATGCATGTTTTCGACGTAGGAAGATGCTCTTGAACCTGGAGATTTGGGACCCATGGGATGGGTACCATGCAGTATTACTTTAAAGGGTGTGCGTTGGCTCACGCAACCTCAACAAACCTCTCAGCCCCAAGAGTGTCCACCCTTATTTCTCAATCAGCTGTGGGTCTATATCTGGTCAATCCAGGTTGCATCACAGCCCCTGAACGAATTTTGTAAGAATATCTCTCTCTTTCACTGTCTTTGTTTCACGGGTTTTGAAAAGTAATTTATTTTTATAATGGGGTTTAGCTGCTTTTCACGGCTGTGTTTATGCCGCTTTACACCCCATTGACTCACTTACAGAGCGATATCAATACATAGTTTTGAAGATTCTTACTAGTCAGATATATTCTTCTGCGGTGAATAGGGGGTGTTGAGTCCAGTTCACTGAGCAAGGAGTAGGTCTTGTCTACTACATATTGGGTTTATGGAACGGTATCGGAGCTAATTTGAAACCCTTGTTTTATGCATCACCCCACCTCACCTTTCCCGTTCAGCAACCATAGTGTGTTTTGTGAACGTGTGACTCTGTTCTGTTTTGTAATTCAGTTCAAGTGTAGCGGTTTTTACATTCCCTCTATAAGTGATATCTTATGATAAGTGTCTTTTTCTGTGTGACTTATTTCACTTAGAATCGCCGTACCTAAATCGACTCATCGTGCTCCTACTAGCCTTATGACGTGGATTTCATGGCTGAGTGATATTCCATTGTACATGAGGACCACAACTTCTTTATCCACTTTTCTCTTTCCTAGGATATTTAAGGTGTAATGAAGTGGGGGTTCTTGTCAACAGAGCAGCCCTAAACTTTGGGGTGCCTGTGTCTTGCTGATTTTTAGTTTTCCCAATTTATACGCCCATGAGTGGAAGTGCCCTATGCTCTCCAAGCTGTGTTTTTTAGATGTTTCAGGACACACCGTACACTTCTCCAGAGTGGATGTTGGCAATTTACATCCCGCCCATCAGCGTAGCAAGGCTCCCATTTCTCCATGGCCGGTCCTGCATTTCTGGTTTGGACACTTTTTTCCGCATGGCCCTTTTGCCCGCTGGGAAGCCAGACTTCTTTGGAGCGCTGATTTGCCTTTCCAGGTTGCTTGGTTGGCCAAAAAGGGCGTATGCGTTTTTTCCTGAATATATTCAGGAAAAAACGCATACACCCTTTATGGCCAAGGGCATCATTGTCCCCGTTTTGCCGCTTTTCATGTGCTTTCAAGGCGATTCGAATCTACCTCCTGAAATCTGTTTCCTGCAATTCTGCCTTGCTTTCAAAGCCTCTTCGTTGCCTTCCCTCAATATATTTGTGGACGAGAGTTATCATTTATAACTCTGCAGGTTTGTGAATTGCAGTGCCCCTGAGCTCCATTTTTCCAGTCGCTTTTTTGGGAGCTGGCCGCAAAAGTGCAGGATTGCTTCAGGCCGTCTTCTGGTTCTGGGGGGCAGGCTGAGCTTGTGGTTAATTCTTCTTCCTGATGGGAAAATAGAGTGACCTGTGCCTGTCCCAACCCCTAGAGCTAGTCTCTCATTGGTTCCCCCTCTTCCCGTTCATCCTCAGGACAAATTGCAACCTGTACGGAACAGGAGGTTAAAGGTGCTGATTCTCCAAGGAGGGAGATGGCTAGTAAAGCGGCTGGAATGGCGAACCCGAGCACAAGGTGATGAGAAATGAGGTGCGTTTTAGAAACCTTTCCCGATCACACGGTGTACCATCTTCTGGGTTTCTCATGCATGTTTTCGACGTAGGAAGATGCCCTTGAACCTGGAGATTTGGGACCCATGGGATGGGTACCATGCAGTATTACTTTAAAGGGTCTGCGTTGGCTCACGGAACCTCACCAAACCTCTCAGCCCCAAGAGTGTCCACCCTTATGTCTCAATCAGCTGTGGGTCTAGATATGGTCAATCCAGGTTGCTTCACAGCCCCTGAACGAATTTTGTAAGAATTTCTCTCTCTTTCACTGTCTTTGTTTCACGGGTTTTGAAAAGTAATTTATTTTTATAATGGGGTTTAACTGCTTTTCACGGCTGTGTTTATACCGCTTTACACCCCCTTGCCTCACTTACAGAGAGATATCAATACATAGGTTTGAAGATTCTTACTAGTCAGATATATTCTTGTGCGGTGAATAGGGGGTGTTGAGGCCAGTTCACTGAGCAAGGAGTAGGTCTTGTCTACTACATATTGGGTTTATGGAACGGTATCTGAGCTAATTTGAAACCCTTGTTTTATGCATCACCCCACCTCACCTTTCCCGTTCAGCAGCCATAGTGTGTTTTCTGAACGTGTGACTCTGTTCTGTTTTGTAATTCAGTTCAACTGTAGCGGTTTTTACATTCCCTCTATGAGTGATATCTTATGATAAGTGTCTTTTTCTGTGTGACTTATTTCACTTAGAATCGTCGTACCTAAATCCACTCATCGTGCTGCTACTAGCCTTATGACGTGGATTTCATGGCTGAGTGATATTCCATTGTACATGAGGACCACAACTTCGTTATCCACTTTTCTCTTTCCTAGGATATTTAAGGTGTAATGAAGTGGGGGTTCTTGTCAACAGAGCAGCCCTAAACTTTGGGGTGCCTGTGTCTTGCTGATTTTTCGTTTTCCCAATTTATACGCCCATGAGTGGAAGTGCCTTATGCTCTCCAAGCTGTGTTTTTTAGATGTTTCAGGACACACCGTACACTTCTCCAGAGTGGCTGTTGGCAATTTACATCCCGCCCATCAGCGTAGCAAGGCTCCCATTTCTCCATGGCCGGTCCTGCATTTCTGGTTTGGACACTTTTTTCCGCATGGCCCTTTTGCCCGCTGGGAAGCGAGACTTCTTTGGAGCGCTGATTTGCCTTTCCAGGTTGCTTGGTTGGCCAAAAAGGGCGTATGCGTTTTTTCCTGAATATATTCAGGAAAAAACGCATACGCCCTTTTTGGCCAAGGGCATCATTGTCCACGTTTTGCTGCTTTTCATGTGCTTTCAAGGCGATTCGAATCTACCTCCTGAAATCTGTTTCCTGCAATTCTGCCTTGCTTTCAAAGCCTCTTCGTTGCCTTCCCTCAGTATATTTGTGGACGAGAGTTATCATTTATAACTCTGCAGGTTTGTGAATTGCAGTGCCCCTGAGCTCCATTTTTCCAGTCGCTTTTCTGGGAGCTGGCCGCAAAAGTGCAGGATTGCTTCAGGCCCTCTTCTGGTTCTGGGGGGCAGGCTGAGCTTGTGGTTAATTCTTCTTCCTGATGGGAAAATAGAGTGACCTGTGCCTGTCCCAACCCCTAGAGCTAGTCTCTCATTGGTTCCCCCTCTTCCCGTTCATCCTCAGGACAAATTGCAACCTGTACGGAACAGGAGGTTAAAGGTGCTGATTCTCCAAGGAGGGAGATGGCTAGTAAAGCGGCTGGAATGGCGAACCCGAGCACAAGGTGATGAGAAATGAGGTGCGTTTTAGAAACCTTTCCCGATCACACGGTGTACCATCTTCTGGGTTTCTCATGCATGTTTTCGACGTAGGAAGATGCCCTTGAACCTGGAGATTTGGGACCCATGGGATGGGTACCATGCAGTATTACTTTAAAGGGTCTGCGTTGGCTCACGGAACCTCACCAAACCTCTCAGCCCCAAGAGTGTCCACCCTTATGTCTCAATCAGCTGTGGGTCTAGATATGGTCAATCCAGGTTGCATCACAGCCCCTGAACGAATTTTGTAAGAATTTCTCTCTCTTTCACTGTCTTTGTTTCACGGGTTTTGAAAAGTAATTTATTTTTATAATGGGGTTTAACTGCTTTTCACGGCTGTGTTTATACCGCTTTACACCCCCTTGCCTCACTTACAGAGAGATATCAATACATAGGTTTGAAGATTCTTACTAGTCAGATATATTCTTCTGCGGTGAATAGGGGGTTTGAGTCCAGTTCACTGAGCAAGGAGTAGGTCTTGTCTACTACATATTGGGTTTATGGAACGGTATCGGAGCTAATTTGAAACCCTTGTTTTAAGCATCACCCCACCTCACCTTTCCCGTTCAGCAACCATAGTGTGTTTTCTGAACCTGTGACTCTGTTCTGTTTTGTTATTCAGATCAAGTGTAGCGGTTTTTACATTCCCTCTCTAAGTGATATCTTATGATAAGTGTCTTTTTCTGTGTGACTTATTTCACTTAGAATCGTCGTACCTAAATCCACTCATCGTGCTGCTACCAGCCTTATGACGTGGATTTCATGGCTGAGTGATATTCCATTGTACATGAGGACCACAACTTCTTTATCCACTTTTCTCTTTCCTAGGATATTTAAGGTGTAATGAAGTGGGGGTTCTTGTCAACAGAGCAGCCCTAAACTTTGGGGTGCCTGTGTCTTGCTGATTTTTAGTTTTCCCAATTTATACGCCCATGAGTGGAAGTGCCCTATGCTCTCCAAGCTGTGTTTTTTAGATGTTTCAGGACACACCGTACACTTCTCCAGAGTGGCTGTTGGCAATTTACATCCCGCCCATCAGCGTAGCAAGGCTCCCATTTCTCCATGGCCGGTCCTGCATTTCTGGTTTGGACACTTTTTTCCGCATGGCCCTTTTGCCCGCTGGGAAGCGAGACTTCTTTGGAGCGCTGATTTGCCTTTCCAGGTTGCTTGGTTGGCCAAAAAGGGCGTATGCGTTTTTTCCTGAATATATTCAGGAAAAAACGCATACGCCCTTTATGGCCAAGGGCATCATTGTCCACGTTTTGCCGCTTTTCATGTGCTTTCAAGGCGATTCGAATCTACCTCCTGAAATCTGTTTCCTGCAATTCTGCCTTGCTTTCAAAGCCTCTTCGTTGCCTTCCCTCAATATATTTGTGGACGAGAGTTATCATTTATAACTCTGCAGGTTTGTGAATTGCAGTGCCCCTGAGCTCCATTTTTCCAGTCGCTTTTTTGGGAGCTGGCCGCAAAAGTGCAGGATTGCTTCAGGCCCTCTTCTGGTTCTGGGGGGCAGGCTGAGCTTGTGGTTAATTCTTCTTCCTGATGGGAAAATAGAGTGACCTGTGCCTGTCCCAACACCTACAGCTAGTCTCTCATTGGTTCCCCCTCTTCCCGTTCATCCTCAGGACAAATTGCAACCTGTACGGAACAGGAGGTTAAAGGTGCTGATTCTCCAATGAGGGAGATGGCTAGTAAAGCGGCTGGAATGGCGAACCCGAGCACAAGGTGATGAGAAATGAGGTGCGTTTTAGAAACCTTTCCCGATCACACGGTGTACCATCTTCTGGGTTTCTCTTGCATGTTTTCGACGTAGGAATATGCCCTTGAACCTGGAGATTTGGGACCCATGGGATGGGTACCATGCAGTATTACTTTAAAGGGTCTGCGTTGGCTCACGGAACCTCACCAAACCTCTCAGCCCCAAGAGTGTCCACCCTTATGTCTCAATCAGCTGTGGGTCTAGATATGGTCAATCCAGGTTGCATCACAGCCCCTGAACGAATTTTGTAAGAATTTCTCTCTCTTTCACTGTCTTTGTTTCAGGGGTTTTAAAAAGTAATTTATTTTTATAATGGGGTTTAACTGCTTTTCACGGCTGTGTTCATACCGCTTTACACCCCCTTGCCTCACTTACAGAGAGATATCAATACATAGGTTTGAAGATTCTTACTAGTCAGATATATTCTTGTGCGGTGAATAGGGGGTGTTGAGGCCAGTTCACTGAGCAAGGAGTAGGTCTTGTCTACTACATATTGGGTTTATGGAACGGTATCTGAGCTAATTTGAAACCCTTGTTTTATGCATCACCCCACCTCACCTTGCCCGTTCAGCAGCCATAGTGTGTTTTCTGAACGTGTGACTCTGTTCTGTTTTGTAATTCAGTTCAAGTGTAGCGGTTTTTACATTCCCTCTATGAGTGATATCTTATGATAAGTGTCTTTTTCTGTGTGACTTATTTCACTTAGAATCGTCGTACCTAAATCCACTCATCGTGCTGCTACTAGCCTTATGACGTGGATTTCATGGCTGAGTGATATTCCATTGTACATGAGGACCACAACTTCGTTATCCACTTTTCTCTTTCCTAGGATATTTAAGGTGTAATGAAGTGGGGGTTCTTGTCAACAGAGCAGCCCTAAACTTTGGGGTGCCTGTGTCTTGCTGATTTTTAGTTTTCCCAATTTATACGCCCATGAGTGGAAGTGCCCTATGCTCTCCAAGCTGTGTTTTTTAGATGTTTCAGGACACACCGTACACTTCTCCAGAGTGGCTGTTGGCAATTTACATCCCGCCCATCAGCGTAGCAAGGCTCCCATTTCTCCATGGCCGGTCCTGCATTTCTGGTTTGGACACTTTTTTCCGCATGGCCCTTTTGCCTGCTGGGAAGCGAGACTTCTTTGGAGCGCTGATTTGCCTTTCCAGGTTGCTTGCTTGGCCAAAAAGGGCGTATGCGTTTTTTCCTGAATATATTCAGGAAAAAACGCATACGCCCTTTTTGGCCAAGGGCATCATTGTCCACGTTTTGCCGCTTTTCATGTGCTTTCAAGGCGATTCGAATCTACCTCCTGAAATCTGTTTCCTGCAATTCTGCCTTGCTTTCAAAGCCTCTTCGTTGCCTTCCCGCAGTATATTTGTGGACGAGAGTTATCATTTATAACTCTGCAGGTTTGTGAATTGCAGTGCCCCTGAGCTCCATTTTTCCAGTCGCTTTTCTGGGAGCTGGCCGCAAAAGTGCAGGATTGCTTCAGGCCCTCTTCTGGTTCTGGGGGGCAGGCTGAGCTTGTGGTTAATTCTTCTTCCTGATGGGAAAATAGAGTGACCTGTGCCTGTCCCAACCCTTAGAGCTAGTCTCTCATTGGTTCCCCCTCTTCCCGTTCATCCTCAGGACAAATTGCAACCTGTACGGAACAGGAGGTTAAAGGTGCTGATTCTCCAAGGAGGGAGATGTCTAGTAAAGCGGCTGGAATGGCGAACCCGAGCACAAGGAGATGAGAAATGAGGTGTGTTTTAGAAACCTTTCCCGATCACACGCTGTACCATCTTCTGCTTTTCTCATGCATGTTTTCGACGTAGGAAGATGCCCTTGAACCTGGAGATTTGGGACCATGGGATGGGTACCATGCAGTATTACTTTAAAGGGTCTGCGTTGGCTCACGGAACCTCACCAAATCTCTCAGCCCCAAGAGTGTCCACCCTTATGTCTCAATCAGCTGTGGGTCTAGATATGGTCAATCCAGGTTGCATCACAGCCCCTGAACGAATTTTGTAAGAATTTCTCTCTCTTTCACTGTCTTTGTTTCACGGGTTTTGAAAAGTAATTTATTTTTATAATGGGGTTTAACTGCTTTTCACGGCTGTGTTTATACCGCTTTACACCCCCTTGCCTCACTTACAGAGAGATATCAATACATAGGTTTGAAGATTCTTACTAGTCAGATATATTCTTGTGCGGTGAATAGGGGGTGTTGAGGCCAGTTCACTGAGCAAGGAGTAGGTCTTGTCTACTACATATTGGGTTTATGGAACGGTATCGGAGCTAATTTGAAACCCTTGTTTTATGCATCACCCCACCTCACCTTTCCCGTTCAGCAGCCATAGTGTGTTTTCTGAACGTGTGACTCTGTTCTGTTTTGTAATTCAGTTCAAGTGTAGCGGTTTTTACATTCCCTCTATGAGTGATATCTTATGATAAGTGTCTTTTTCTGTGTGACTTATTTCACTTAGAATCGTCGTACCTAAATCCACTCATCGTGCTGCTACTAGCCTTATGACGTGGATTTCATGGCTGAGTGATATTCCATTGTACATGAGGACCACAACTTCGTTATCCACTTTTCTCTTTCCTAGGATATTTAAGGTGTAATGAAGTGGGGGTTCTTGTCAACAGAGCAGCCCTAAACTTTGGGGTGCCTGTGTCTTGCTGATTTTTAGTTTTCCCAATTTATATGCCCATGAGTGGAAGTGCCCTATGCTCTCCAAGCTGTGTTTTTTAGATGTTTCAGGACACACCGTACACTTCTCCAGAGTGGCTGTTGGCAATTTACATCCCGCCCATCAGCGTAGCAAGGCTCCCATTTCTCCATGGCCGGTCCTGCATTTCTGGTTTGGACACTTTTTTCCGCATGGCCCTTTTGCCCACTGGGAAGCGAGACTTCTTTGGAGCGCTGATTTGCCTTTCCAGGTGGCTTGGTTGGCCAAAAAGGGCGTATGCGTTTTTTCCTGAATATATTCAGGAAAAAACGCATACGCCCTTTTTGGCCAAGGGCATCATTGTCCACGTTTTGCCGCTTTTCATGTGCTTTCAAGGCGATTCGAATCTACCTCCTGAAATCTGTTTCCTGCAATTCTGCCTTGCTTTCAAAGCCTCTTCGTTGCCTTCCCTCAGTATATTTGTGGACGAGAGTTATCATTTATAACTCTGCAGGTTTGTGAATTGCAGTGCCCCTGAGCTCCATTTTTCCAGTCGCTTTTCTGGGAGCTGGCCGCAAAATTGCAGGATTGCTTCAGGCCCTCTTCTGGTTCTGGGGGGCAGGCTGAGCTTGTGGTTAATTCTTCTTCCTGATGGGAAAATAGAGTGACCTGTGCCTGTCCCAACCCCTAGAGCTAGTCTCTCATTGGTTCCCCCTCTTCCCGTTCATCCTCAGGACAAATTGCAACCTGTACGGAACAGGAGGTTAAAGGTGCTGATTCTCCAAGGAGGGAGATGGCTAGTAAAGCGGCTGGAATGGCGAACCCGAGCACAAGGAGATGAGAAATGAGGTGCGTTTTAGAAACCTTTCCCGATCACACGGTGTACCATCTTCTGGGTTTCTCATGCATGTTTTCGACGTAGGAAGATGCCCTTGAACCTGGAGATTTGGGACCCATGGGATGGGTACCATGCAGTATTACTTTAAAGGGTCTGCGTTGGCTCACGGAACCTCGCCAAACCTCTTAGCTCCAAGAGTGTCCACCCTTATGTCTCAATCAGCTGTGGGTCTAGGTATGGTCAATCCAGGTTGCATCACAGCCCCTGAACGAATTTTGTAAGAATTTCTCTCTCTTTCACTGTCTTTGTTTCACGGGTTTTGAAAAGTAATTTATTTTTATAATGGGGTTTAACTGCTTTTCACGGCTGTGTTCATACCGCTTTACACCCCCTTGCCTCACTTACAGAGAGATATCAATACATAGGTTTGAAGATTCTTACTAGTCAGATATATTCTTGTGCGGTGAATAGGGGGTGTTGAGGCCAGTTCACTGAGCAAGGAGTAGGTCTTGTCTACTACATATTGGGTTTATGGAACGGTATCTGAGCTAATTTGAAACCGTTGTTTTATGCATCACCCCACCTCACCTTTCCCGTTCAACAGCCATAGTGTGTTTTCTGAACGTGTGACTCTGTTCTGTTTTGTAATTCAGTTCAAGTGTAGCGGTTTTTACATTCCCTCTATAAGTGATATCTTATGATAAGTGTCTTTTTCTGTGTGACTTATTTCACTTAGAATCGTCGTACCTAAATCCACTCATCGTGCTGCTACCAGCCTTATGACGTGGATTTCATGGCTGAGTGATATTCCATTGTACATGAGGACCACAACTTCTTTATCCACTTTTCTCTTTCCTAGGATATTTAAGGTGTAATGAAGTGGGGGTTCTTGTCAACAGAGCAGCCCTAAACTTTGGGGTGCCTGTGTCTTGCTGATTTTTAGTTTTCCCAATTTATACGCCCATGAGTGGAAGTGCCCTATGCTCTCCAAGCTGTGTTTTTTAGATGTTTCAGGACACACCGTACACTTCTCCAGAGTGGCTGTTGGCAATTTACATCCCGCCCATCAGCGTAGCAAGGCTCCCATTTCTCCATGGCCGGTCCTGCATTTCTGGTTTGGACACTTTTTTCCGCATGGCCCTTTTGCCCGCTGGGAAGCGAGACTTCTTTGGAGCGCTGATTTGCCTTTCCAGGTTGCTTGGTTGGCCAAAAAGGGCGTATGCGTTTTTTCCTGAATATATTCAGGAAAAAACGCATACGCCCTTTATGGCCAAGGGCATCATTGTCCACGTTTTGCCGCTTTTCATGTGCTTTCAAGGCGATTCGAATCTACCTCCTGAAATCTGTTTCCTGCAATTCTGCCTTGCTTTCAAAGCCTCTTCGTTGCCTTCCCTCAATATATTTGTGGACGAGAGTTATCATTTATAACTCTGCAGGTTTGTGAATTGCAGTGCCCCTGAGCTCCATTTTTCCAGTCGCTTTTTTGGGAGCTGGCCGCAAAAGTGCAGGATTGCTTCAGGCCCTCTTCTGGTTCTGGGGGGCAGGCTGAGCTTGTGGTTAATTCTTCTTCCTGATGGGAAAATAGAGTGACCTGTGCCTGTCCCAACACCTACAGCTAGTCTCTCATTGGTTCCCCCTCTTCCCGTTCATCCTCAGGACAAATTGCAACCTGTACGGAACAGGAGGTTAAAGGTGCTGATTCTCCAATGAGGGAGATGGCTAGTAAAGCGGCTGGAATGGCGAACCCGAGCACAAGGTGATGAGAAATGAGGTGCGTTTTAGAAACCTTTCCCGATCACACGGTGTACCATCTTCTGGGTTTCTCTTGCATGTTTTCGACGTAGGAATATGCCCTTGAACCTGGAGATTTGGGACCCATGGGATGGGTACCATGCAGTATTACTTTAAAGGGTCTGCGTTGGCTCACGGAACCTCACCAAACCTCTCAGCCCCAAGAGTGTCCACCCTTATGTCTCAATCAGCTGTGGGTCTAGATATGGTCAATCCAGGTTGCATCACAGCCCCTGAACGAATTTTGTAAGAATTTCTCTCTCTTTCACTGTCTTTGTTTCACGGGTTTTAAAAAGTAATTTATTTTTATAATGGGGTTTAACTGCTTTTCACGGCTGTGTTCATACCGCTTTACACCCCCTTGCCTCACTTACAGAGAGATATCAATACATAGGTTTGAAGATTCTTACTAGTCAGATATATTCTTGTGCGGTGAATAGGGGGTGTTGAGGCCAGTTCACTGAGCAAGGAGTAGGTCTTGTCTACTACATATTGGGTTTATGGAACGGTATCTGAGCTAATTTGAAACCCTTGTTTTATGCATCACCCCACCTCACCTTGCCCGTTCAGCAGCCATAGTGTGTTTTCTGAACGTGTGACTCTGTTCTGTTTTGTAATTCAGTTCAAGTGTAGCGGTTTTTACATTCCCTCTATGAGTGATATCTTATGATAAGTGTCTTTTTCTGTGTGACTTATTTCACTTAGAATCGTCGTACCTAAATCCACTCATCGTGCTGCTACTAGCCTTATGACGTGGATTTCATGGCTGAGTGATATTCCATTGTACATGAGGACCACAACTTCGTTATCCACTTTTCTCTTTCCTAGGATATTTAAGGTGTAATGAAGTGGGGGTTCTTGTCAACAGAGCAGCCCTAAACTTTGGGGTGCCTGTGTCTTGCTGATTTTTCGTTTTCCCAATTTATACGCCCATGAGTGGAAGTGCCCTATGCTCTCCAAGCTGTGTTTTTTAGATGTTTCAGGACACACCGTACACTTCTCCAGAGTGGCTGTTGGCAATTTACATCCCGCCCATCAGCGTAGCAAGGCTCCCATTTCTCCATGGCCGGTCCTGCATTTCTGGTTTGGACACTTTTTTCCGCATGGCCCTTTTGCCTGCTGGGAAGCGAGACTTCTTTGGAGCGCTGATTTGCCTTTCCAGGTTGCTTGCTTGGCCAAAAAGGGCGTATGCGTTTTTTCCTGAATATATTCAGGAAAAAACGCATACGCCCTTTTTGGCCAAGGGCATCATTGTCCACGTTTTGCCGCTTTTCATGTGCTTTCAAGGCGATTCGAATCTACCTCCTGAAATCTGTTTCCTGCAATTCTGCCTTGCTTTCAAAGCCTCTTCGTTGCCTTCCCGCAGTATATTTGTGGACGAGAGTTATCATTTATAACTCTGCAGGTTTGTGAATTGCAGTGCCCCTGAGCTCCATTTTTCCAGTCGCTTTTCTGGGAGCTGGCCGCAAAAGTGCAGGATTGCTTCAGGCCCTCTTCTGGTTCTGGGGGGCAGGCTGAGCTTGTGGTTAATTCTTCTTCCTGATGGGAAAATAGAGTGACCTGTGCCTGTCCCAACCCTTAGAGCTAGTCTCTCATTGGTTCCCCCTCTTCCCGTTCATCCTCAGGACAAATTGCAACCTGTACGGAACAGGAGGTTAAAGGTGCTGATTCTCCAAGGAGGGAGATGTCTAGTAAAGCGGCTGGAATGGCGAACCCGAGCACAAGGAGATGAGAAATGAGGTGTGTTTTAGAAACCTTTCCCGATCACACGCTGTACCATCTTCTGCTTTTCTCATGCATGTTTTCGACGTAGGAAGATGCCCTTGAACCTGGAGATTTGGGACCATGGGATGGGTACCATGCAGTATTACTTTAAAGGGTCTGCGTTGGCTCACGGAACCTCACCAAATCTCTCAGCCCCAAGAGTGTCCACCCTTATGTCTCAATCAGCTGTGGGTCTAGATATGGTCAATCCAGGTTGCATCACAGCCCCTGAACGAATTTTGTAAGAATTTCTCTCTCTTTCACTGTCTTTGTTTCACGGGTTTTGAAAAGTAATTTATTTTTATAATGGGGTTTAGCTGCTTTTCACGGCTGTGTTTATGCCGCTTTACACCCCCTTGACTCACTTACAGAGAGATATCAATACATAGGTTTGAGGATTCTTACTAGTCAGATATATTCTTGTGCGGTGAATAGGGGGTGTTGAGTCCAGTTCACTGAAAAAGGAATAGGTCTTGTCTCTTACATATTGGGTTTATGGAACGGTATCTGAGCTAATTTGAAACCCTTGTTTTATGCATCACCCCACCTCACCTTTCCCGTTCAGCAGCCATAGTGTGTTTCCTAAACGTGTGACTCTGTTCTGTTTTGTAATTCAGTTCAAGTGTAGCGGTTTTTACATTCCCTCTCTAAGTGATATCTTAGGATAAGTGTCTTTTTCTGTGTGACTTATTTCACTTAGAATCGTCGTACCTAAATCCACTCATCGTGCTGCTACTAGCCTTATGACGTTGATTTCATGGCTGAGTGATATTCCATTGTACATGAGGACCACAACTTCGTTATCCACTTTTCTCTTTCCTAGGATATTTAAGGTGTAATGAAGTGGGGGTTCTTGTCAACAGAGCAGCCCTAAACTTTGGGGTGCCTGTGTCTTGCTGATTTTTAGTTTTCCCAATTTATATGCCCATGAGTGGAAGTGCCCTATGCTCTCCAAGCTGTGTTTTTTAGATGTTTCTGGACACACCGTACACTTCTCCAGAGTGGCTGTTGGCAATTTACATCCCGCCCATCAGCGTAGCAAGGCTCCCATTTCTCCATGGCCGGTCCTGCATTTCTGGTTTGGACACTTTTTTCCGCATGGCCCTTTTGCCCGCTGGGAAGCGAGACTTCTTTGGAGCGCTGATTTGCCTTTCCAGGTTGCTTGGTTGGCCAAAAAGGGCGTATGCGTTTTTTCCTGAATATATTCAGGAAAAAACGCATACGCCCTTTTTGGCCAAGGGCATCATTGTCCACGTTTTGCCGCTTTTCATGTGCTTTCAAGGCGATTCGAATCTACCTCCTGAAATCTGTTTCCTGCAATTCTGCCTTGCTTTCAAAGCCTCTTCGTTGCCTTCCCTCAGTATATTTGTGGACGAGAGTTATCATTTATAACTCTGCAGGTTTGTGAATTGCAGTGCCCCTGAGCTCCATTTTTCCAGTCGCTTTTCTGGGAGCTGGCCGCAAAAGTGCAGGATTGCTTCAGGCCCTCTTCTGGTTCTGGGGGGCAGGCTGAGCTTGTGGTTAATTCTTCTTCCTGATGGGAAAATAGAGTGACCTGTGCCTGTCCCAACCCCTAGAGCTAGTCTCTCATTGGTTCCCCCTCTTCCCGTTCATCCTCAGGACAAATTGCAACCTGTACGGAACAGGAGGTTAAAGGTGCTGATTCTCCAAGGAGGGAGATGGCTAGTAAAGCGGCTGGAATGGCGAACCCGAGCACAAGGAGATGAGAAATGAGGTGCGTTTTAGAAACCTTTCCCGATCACACGGTGTACCATCTTCTGGGTTTCTCATGCATGTTTTCGACGTAGGAATATGCCCTTGAACCTGGAGATTTGGGACCCATGAGATGGGTACCATGCAGTATTACTTTAAAGGTTCTGCGTTGGCTCACGGAACCTCACCAAACCTCTCAGCCCCAAGAGTGTCCACCCTTATGTCTCAATCAGCTGTGGGTCTAGATATGGTCAATCCAGGTTGCATCACAGCCCCTGAACGAATTTTGTAAGAATTTCTCTCTCTTTCACTGTCTTTGTTTCACGGGTTTTGAAAAGTAATTTATTTTTATAATGGGGTTTAACTGCTTTTCACGGCTGTGTTCATACCACTTTACACCCCCTTGCCTCACTTACAGAGAGATATCAATACATAGGTTTGAAGATTCTTACTAGTCAGATATATTCTTGTGCGGTGAATAGGGGGTGTTGAGGCCAGTTCACTGAGCAAGGAGTAGGTCTTGTCTACTACATATTGGGTTTATGGAACGGTATCTGAGCTAATTTGAAACCCTTGTTTTATGCATCACCCCACCTCACCTTTCCCGTTCAGCAGCCATAGTGTGTTTTCTGAACGTGTGACTCTGTTCTGTTTTGTAATTCAGTTCAAGTGTAGCAGTTTTTACATTCCCTCTATGAGTGATATCTTATGATAAGTGTCTTTTTCTGTGTGACTTATTTCACTTAGAATCGTCGTACCTAAATCCACTCATCGTGCTGCTACTAGCCTTATGACGTGGATTTCATGG
The DNA here is from genome assembly GCF_949987535.1 of Balaenoptera acutorostrata. Lineage (NCBI taxonomy): Eukaryota > Metazoa > Chordata > Mammalia > Artiodactyla > Balaenopteridae > Balaenoptera > Balaenoptera acutorostrata. Next base: position 601,449 of record NW_026646506.1, read on the forward strand.
CTGAGTGATATTCCATTGTACATGAGGACCACAACTTCGTTATCCACTTTTCTCTTTCCTAGGATATTTAAGGTGTAATGAAGTGGGGGTTCTTGTCAACAGAGCAGCCCTAAACTTTGGGGTGCCTGTGTCTTGCTGATTTTTCGTTTTCCCAATTTATACGCCCATGAGTGGAAGTGCCCTATGCTCTCCAAGCTGTGTTTTTTAGATGTTTCAGGACACACCGTACACTTCTCCAGAGTGGCTGTTGGCAATTTACATCCCGCCCATCAGCGTAGCAAGGCTCCCATTTCTCCATGGCCGGTCCTGCATTTCTGGTTTGGACACTTTTTTCCGCATGGCCCTTTTGCCCGCTGGGAAGCGAGACTTCTTTGGAGCGCTGATTTGCCTTTCCAGGTTGCTTGGTTGGCCAAAAAGGGCGTATGCGTTTTTTCCTGAATATATTCAGGAAAAAACGCATACGCCCTTTTTGGCCAAGGGCATCATTGTCCACGTTTTGCCGCTTTTCATGTGCTTTCAAGGCGATTCGAATCTACCTCCTGAAATCTGTTTCCTGCAATTCTGCCTTGCTTTCAAAGCCTCTTCGTTGCCTTCCCTCAGTATATTTGTGGACGAGAGTTATCATTTATAACTCTGCAGGTTTGTGAATTGCAGTGCCCCTGAGCTCCATTTTTCCAGTCGCTTTTCTGGGAGCTGGCCGCAAAAGTGCAGGATTGCTTCAGGCCCTCTTCTGGTTCTGGGGGGCAGGCTGAGCTTGTGGTTAATTCTTCTTCCTGATGGGAAAATAGAGTGACCTGTGCCTGTCCCAACCCCTAGAGCTAGTCTCTCATTGGTTCCCCCTCTTCCCGTTCATCCTCAGGACAAATTGCAACCTGTACGGAACAGGAGGTTAAAGGTGCTGATTCTCCAAGGAGGGAGATGGTTAGTAAAGCGGCTGGAATGGCGAACCCGAGCACAAGGTGATGAGAAATGAGGTGCGTTTTAGAAACCTTTCCCGATCACACGGTGTACCATCTTCTGGGTTTCTCATGCATGTTTTCGACGTAGGAAGATGCCCTTGAACCTGGAGATTTGGGACCCATGGGATGGGTACCATGCAGTGTTACTTTAAAGGGTCTGCGTTGGCTCACGGAACCTCACCAAACCTCTCAGCCCCAAGAGTGTCCACCCTTATGTCTCAATCAGCTGTGGGTCTAGATATGGTCAATCCAGGTTGCATCACAGCCCCAGAAGGAGTTTTGTAAGAATTTCTCTCTCTTTCACTGTCTTTGTTTCACGGGTTTTGAAAAGTAATTTATTTTTATAATGGGGTTTAACTGCTTTTCACGGCTGTGTATATACCGCTTTACACCCCCTTGCCTCACTTACAGAGAGATATCAATACATAGGTTTGAAGATTCTTACTAGTCAGATATATTCTTGTGCGGTGAATAGGGCGTGTTGAGGCCAGTTCACTGAGCAAGGAGTAGGTCTTGTCTACTACATATTGGGTTTATGGAACGGTATCTGAGCTAATTTGAAACCCTTGTTTTATGCATCACCCCACCTCACCTTTCCCGTTCAGCAGCCATAGTGTGTTTTCTGAACGTGTGACTCTGTTCTGTTTTGTAATTCAGTTCAAGTGTAGCGGTTTTTACATTCCCTCTATGAGTGATATCTTATGATAAGTGTCTTTTTCTGTGTGACTTATTTCACTTAGAATCGTCGTACCTAAATCCACTCATCGTGCTGCTACTAGCCTTATGACGTGGATTTCATGGCTGAGTGATATTCCATTATACATGAGGACCACATCTTCGTTATCCACTTTTCTCTTTCCTAGGATATTTAAGGTGTAATGAAGTGGGGGTTCTTGTCAACAGAGCAGCCCTAAACTTTGGGGTGCCTGTGTCTTGCTGATTTTTCGTTTTCCCAATTTATACGCCCATGAGTGGAAGTGCCCTATGCTCTCCAAGCTGTGTTTTTTAGATGTTTCAGGACACAACGTACACTTCTCCAGAGTGGCTGTTGGCAATTTACATCCGGCCCATCAGCGTAGCAAGGCTCCCATTTCTCCATGGCCGGTCCTGCATTTCTGGTTTGGACACTTTTTTCCGCATTGCCCTTTTGCCCGCTGGGAAGCGAGACTTCTTTGGAGCGCTGATTTTCCTTTCCAGGTTGCTTGGTTGGCCAAAAAGGGCGTATGCGTTTTTTCCTGAATATATTCAGGAAAAAACGCATACGCCCTTTTTGGCCAAGGGCATCATTGTCCACGTTTTGCTGCTTTTCAAGTGCTTTCAAGGCGATTCGAATCTACCTCCTGAAATCTGTTTCCTGCAATTCTGCCTTGCTTTCAAAGCCTCTTCGTTGCCTTCCCTCAATATATTTGTGGACGAGAGTTATCATTTATAACTCTGCAGGTTTGTGAATTGCAGTGCCCCTGAGCTCCATTTTTCCAGTCGCTTTTCTGGGAGCTGGCCGCAAAAGTGCAGGATTGCTTCAGGCCCTCTTCTGGTTCTGGGGGGCAGGCTGAGCTTGTGGTTAATTTTTCTTCCTGATGGGAAAATAGAGTGACCTGTGCCTGTCCCAACCCCTAGAGCTAGTCTCTCATTGGTTCCCCCTCTTCCCGTTCATCCTCAGGACAAATTGCAACCTGTACGGAACAGGAGGTTAAAGGTGCTGATTCTCCAAGGAGGGAGATGGCTAGTAAAGCGGCTGGAATGGCGAACCCGAGCACAAGGAGATGAGAAATGAGGTGCGTTTTAGAAACCTTTCCCGATCACACGGTGTACCATCTTCTGGGTTTCTCATGCATGTTTTCGACGTAGGAAGATGCCCTTGAACCTGGAGATTTGGGACCAATGGAATGGGTACCATGCAGTATTACTTTAAAGGGTCTGCGTTGGCTCACGCAACCTCACCAAACCTCTCAGCCCCAAGAGTGTCCACCCTTATGTCTCAATCACCTGTGGGTCTAGATAGGGTCAAACCAGGTTGCATCACAGCCCCTAAACGAATTTAGTAAGAATTTCTCTCTCTTTCACTGTCTTTGTTTCACGGGTTTTGAAAACTAATTTATTTTTATAATGGGGTTTAGCTGCTTTTCACGGCTGTGTTTATTCCGCTTTACACCCACTTGCCTCACTTACAGAGAGATATCAATACATAGGTTTGAAGATTCTTACTAGTCAGATATATTCTTGTGCGGTGAATAGGTGGTGTTGAGGCCAGTTCACTGAGCAAGGAGTAGGTCTTGTCTACTACATATTGGGTTTATGGAACGGTATCTGAGCTAATTTGAAACCCTTGTTTTATGCATCACCCCACCTCACCTTTCCCGTTCAGCAGCCATAGTGTGTTTTCTGAACGTGTGACTCTGTTCTGTTTTGTTATTCAGTTCAAGTGTAGCGGTTTTTACATTCCCTCTATGAGTGATATCTTATGATAAGTGTCTTTTTCTGTGTGACTTATTTCACTTAGAATCGTCGTACCTAAATCCACTCATCGTGCTGCTAGTAGCCTTATGACGTGGATTTCATGGCTGAGTGATATTCCATTGTACATGAGGACCACAACTTCGTTATCCACTTTTCTCTTTCCTAGGATATTTAAGGTGTAATGAAGTGGGGGTTCTTGTCAACAGAGCAGCCCTAAACTTTGGGGTGCCTGTGTCTTGCTGATTTTTCGTTTTCCCAATTTATACGCCCATGAGTGGAAGTGCCCTATGCTCTCCAAGCTGTGTTTTTTAGATGTTTCAGGACACACCGTACACTTCTATAGAGTGGCTGTTGGCAATTTACATCCCGCCCATCAGCGTAGCAAGGCTCCCATTTCTCCATGGCCGGTCCTGCATTTCTGGTTTGGACACTTTTTTCCGCATGGCCCTTTTGCCCGCTGGGAAGCGAGACTTCTTTGGAGCGCTGATTTGCCTTTCCAGGTTGCTTGGTTGGCCAAAAAGGGCGTATGCGTTTTTTCCTGAATATATTCAGGAAAAAACGCATACGCCCTTTTTGGCCAAGGGCATCATTGTCCACGTTTTGCCGCTTTTCATGTGCTTTCAAGGCGATTCGAATCTACCTCCTGAAATCTGTTTCCTGCAATTCTGCCTTGCTTTCAAAGCCTCTTCGTTGCCTTCCCTCAGTATATTTGTGGACGAGAGTTATCATTTATAACTCTGCAGGTTTGTGAATTGCAGTGCCCCTGAGCTCCATTTTTCCAGTCGCTTTTCTGGGAGCTGGCCGCAAAAGTGCAGGATTGCTTCAGGCCCTCTTCTGGTTCTGGGGGGCAGGCTGAGCTTGTGGTTAATTCTTCTTCCTGACGGGAAAATAGAGTGACCTGGGCCTGTCCCAACCCCTAGAGCTAGTCTCTCATTGGTTCCCCCTCTTCCCGTTCATCCTCAGGACAAATTGCAACCTGTACGGAACAGGAGGTTAAAGGTGCTGATTCTCCAAGGAGGGAGATGGCTAGTAAAGCGGCTGGAATGGCGAACCCGAGCACAAGGAGATGAGAAATGAGGTGCGTTTTAGAAACCTTTCCCGATCACACGGTGTACCATCTTCTGGGTTTCTCATGCATGTTTTCGACGTAGGAAGATGCCCTTGAACCTGGAGATTTGGGACCCATGGGATGGGTACCATGCAGTGTTACTTTAAAGGGTCTGCGTTGGCTCACGCAACCTTACCAAACCTCTCAGCCCCAAGAGTGTCCACCCTTATGTCTCAATCAGCTGTGGGTCTAGATATGGTCAATCCAGGTTGCATCACAGCACCTGAACGAGTTTTGTAAGAATCTCTCTCTCTTTCACTGTCTTTGTTTCACGGGTTTTGAAAAGTAATTTATTTTTATAATGGGGTTTAACTGCTTTTCACGGCTGTGTTTATACCGCTTTACACCCCCTTGCCTCACTTACAGAGAGATATCAATACATAGGTTTGAAGATTCTTACTAGTCAGATATATTCTTGTGCGTTGAATAGGGGGTGTTGAGGCCAGTTCACTGAGCAAGGAGTAGGTCTTGTCTACTACATATTGGGTTTATGGAACGGTATCTGATCTAATTTGAGACCCTTGTTTTATGCATCACCCCACCTCACCTTTCCCGTTCAGCAGCCATAGTGTGTTTTCTGAACGTGTGACTCTGTTCTGTTTTGTAATTCAGTTCAAGTGTAGCGGTTTGTACATTCCCTCTATGAGTGATATCTTATGATAAGTGTCTTTTTCTGTGTGACTTATTTCACTTAGAATCGTCGTACCTAAATCCACTCATCGTGCTGCTAGTAGCCTTATGACGTGGATTTCATGGCTGAGTGATATTCCATTGTACATGAGGACCACAACTTCGTTATCCACTTTTCTCTTTCCTAGGATATTTAAGGTGTAATGAAGTGGGGGTTCTTGTCAACAGAGCAGCCCTAAACTTTGGGGTGCCTGTGTCTTGCTGATTTTTAGCTTTCCCAATTTATACGCCCATGAGTGGAAGTGCCCTATGCTCTCCAAGCTGTGTTTTTTAGATGTTTCAGGACACACCGTACACTTCTCCAGAGTGGCTGTTGGCAATTTACATCCCACCCATCAGCGTAGCAAGGCTCCCATTTCTCCATGGCCGGTCCTGCATTTCTGGTTTGGACACTTTTTTCCGCATGGCCCTTTTGCCCGCTGGGAAGCGAGACTTCTTTGGAGCGCTGATTTGCCTTTCCAGGTTGCTTGGTTGGCCAAAAAGGGCGTATGCGTTTTTTCCTGAATATATTCAGGAAAAAACGCATACGCCCTTTTTGGCCAAGGGCATCATTGTCCACGTTTTGCCGCTTTTCATGTGCTTTCAAGGCGATTCGAATCTACCTCCTGAAATCTGTTTCCTGCAATTCTGCCTTGCTTTCAAAGCCTCTTCGTTGCCTTCCCTCAGTATATTTGTGGACGAGAGTTATCATTTATAACTCTGCAGGTTTGTGAATTGCAGTGCCCCTGAGCTCCATTTTTCCAGTCGCTTTTCTGGGAGCTGGCCGCAAAAGTGCAGGATTGCTTCAGGCCCTCTTCTGGTTCTGGGGGGCAGGCTGAGCTTGTGGTTAATTCTTCTTCCTGATGGGAAAATAGAGTGACCTGTGCCTGTCCCAACCCCTAGAGCTAGTCTCTCATTGGTTCCCCCTCTTCCCGTTCATTATAAGGACAAATTGCAACCTGTACGGAACAGGAGGTTAAAGGTGCTGATTCTCCAAGGAGGGAGATGGCTAGTAAAGCGGCTGGAATGGCGAACCCGAGCACAAGGTGATGAGAAATGAGGTGCGTTTTAGAAACCTTTCCCGATCACACGGTGTACCATCTTCTGGGTTTCTCATGCATGTTTTCGACGTAGGAATATGCCCTTGAACCTGGAGATTTGGGACCCATGAGATGGGTACCATGCAGTATTACTTTAAAGTTTCTGCGTTGGCTCACGGAACCTCACCAAACCTCTCAGCCCCAAGAATGTCCACCCTTATGTCTCAATCAGCTGTGGGTCTAGATATGGTCAATCCAGGTTGCATCACAGCCCCTGAACGAATTTTGTAAGAATTTCTCTCTCTTTCACTGTCTTTGTTTCACGGGTTTTGAAAAGTAATTTATTTTTATAATGGGGTTTAACTGCTTTTCACGGCTGTGTTCATACCACTTTACACCCCCTTGCCTCACTTACAGAGAGATATCAATACATAGGTTTGAAGATTCTTACTAGTCAGATATATTCTTGTGCGGTGAATAGGGGGTGTTGAGGCCAGTTCACTGAGCAAGGAGTAGGTCTTGTCTACTACATATTGGGTTTATGGAACGGTATCTGAGCTAATTTGAAACCCTTGTTTTATGCATCACCCCACCTCACCTTTCCCGTTCAGCAGCCATAGTGTGTTTTCTGAACGTGTGACTCTGTTCTGTTTTGTAATTCAGTTCAAGTGTAGCAGTTTTTACATTCCCTCTATGAGTGATATCTTATGATAAGTGTCTTTTTCTGTGTGACTTATTTCACTTAGAATCGTCGTACCTAAATCCACTCATCGTGCTGCTACTAGCCTTATGACGTGGATTTCATGGCTGAGTGATATTCCATTGTACATGAGGACCACAACTTCGTTATCCACTTTTCTCTTTCCTAGGATATTTAAGGTGTAATGAAGTGGGGGTTCTTGTCAACAGAGCAGCCCTAAACTTTGGGGTGCCTGTGTCTTGCTGATTTTTCGTTTTCCCAATTTATACGCCCATGAGTGGAAGTGCCCTATGCTCTCCAAGCTGTGTTTTTTAGATGTTTCAGGACACACCGTACACTTCTCCAGAGTGGCTGTTGGCAATTTACATCCCGCCCATCAGCGTAGCAAGGCTCCCATTTCTCCATGGCCGGTCCTGCATTTCTGGTTTGGACACTTTTTTCCGCATGGCCCTTTTGCCCGCTGGGAAGCGAGACTTCTTTGGAGCGCTGATTTGCCTTTCCAGGTTGCTTGGTTGGCCAAAAAGGGCGTATGCGTTTTTTCCTGAATATATTCAGGAAAAAACGCATACGCCCTTTTTGGCCAAGGGCATCATTGTCCACGTTTTGCCGCTTTTCATGTGCTTTCAAGGCGATTCGAATCTACCTCCTGAAATCTGTTTCCTGCAATTCTGCCTTGCTTTCAAAGCCTCTTCGTTGCCTTCCCTCAGTATATTTGTGGACGAGAGTTATCATTTATAACTCTGCAGGTTTGTGAATTGCAGTGCCCCTGAGCTCCATTTTTCCAGTCGCTTTTCTGGGAGCTGGCCGCAAAAGTGCAGGATTGCTTCAGGCCCTCTTCTGGTTCTGGGGGGCAGGCTGAGCTTGTGGTTAATTCTTCTTCCTGATGGGAAAATAGAGTGACCTGTGCCTGTCCCAACCCCTAGAGCTAGTCTCTCATTGGTTCCCCCTCTTCCCGTTCATCCTCAGGACAAATTGCAACCTGTACGGAACAGGAGGTTAAAGGTGCTGATTCTCCAAGGAGGGAGATGGCTAGTAAAGCGGCTGGAATGGCGAACCCGAGCACAAGGTGATGAGAAATGAGGTGCGTTTTAGAAACCTTTCCCGATCACACGGTGTACCATCTTCTGGGTTTCTCATGCATGTTTTCGACGTAGGAAGATGCCCTTGAACCTGGAGATTTGGGACCCATGGGATGGGTACCATGCAGTGTTACTTTAAAGGGTCTGCGTTGGCTCACGGAACCTCACCAAACCTCTCAGCCCCAAGAGTGTCCACCCTTATGTCTCAATCAGCTGTGGGTCTAGATATGGTCAATCCAGGTTGCATCACAGCCCCAGAAGGAGTTTTGTAAGAATTTCTCTCTCTTTCACTGTCTTTGTTTCACGGGTTTTGAAAAGTAATTTATTTTTATAATGGGGTTTAACTGCTTTTCACGGCTGTGTATATACCGCTTTACACCCCCTTGCCTCACTTACAGAGAGATATCAATACATAGGTTTGAAGATTCTTACTAGTCAGATATATTCTTGTGCGGTGAATAGGGCGTGTTGAGGCCAGTTCAGTGAGCAAGGAGTAGGTCTTGTCTACTACATATTGGGTTTATGGAACGGTATCTGAGCTAATTTGAAACCCTTGTTTTATGCATCACCCCACCTCACCTTTCCCGTTCAGCAGCCATAGTGTGTTTTCTGAACGTGTGACTCTGTTCTGTTTTGTAATTCAGTTCAAGTGTAGCGGTTTTTACATTCCCTCTATGAGTGATATCTTATGATAAGTGTCTTTTTCTGTGTGACTTATTTCACTTAGAATCGTCGTACCTAAATCCACTCATCGTGCTGCTAGTAGCCTTATGACGTGGATTTCATGGCTGAGTGATATTCCATTGTACATGAGGACCACAACTTCGTTATCCACTTTTCTCTTTCCTAGGATATTTAAGGTGTAATGAAGTGGGGGTTCTTGTCAACAGAGCAGCCCTAAACTTTGGGGTGCCTGTGTCTTGCTGATTTTTAGCTTTCCCAATTTATACGCCCATGAGTGGAAGTGCCCTATGCTCTCCAAGCTGTGTTTTTTAGATGTTTCAGGACACACCGTACACTTCTCCAGAGTGGCTGTTGGCAATTTACATCCCGCCCATCAGCGTAGCAAGGCTCCCATTTCTCCATGGCCGGTCCTGCATTTCTGGTTTGGACACTTTTTTCCGCATGGCCCTTTTGCCCGCTGGGAAGCGAGACTTCTTTGGAGCGCTGATTTGCCTTTCCAGGTTGCTTGGTTGGCCAAAAAGGGCGTATGCGTTTTTTCCTGAATATATTCAGGAAAAAACGCATACGCCCTTTTTGGCCAAGGGCATCATTGTCCACGTTTTGCCGCTTTTCATGTGCTTTCAAGGCGATTCGAATCTACCTCCTGAAATCTGTTTCCTGCAATTCTGCCTTGCTTTCAAAGCCTCTTCGTTGCCTTCCCTCAGTATATTTGTGGACGAGAGTTATCATTTATAACTCTGCAGGTTTGTGAATTGCAGTGCCCCTGAGCTCCATTTTTCCAGTCGCTTTTCTGGGAGCTGGCCGCAAAAGTGCAGGATTGCTTCAGGCCCTCTTCTGGTTCTGGGGGGCAGGCTGAGCTTGTGGTTAATTCTTCTTCCTGATGGGAAAATAGAGTGACCTGTGCCTGTCCCAACCCCTAGAGCTAGTCTCTCATTGGTTCCCCCTCTTCCCGTTCATTATAAGGACAAATTGCAACCTGTACGGAACAGGAGGTTAAAGGTGCTGATTCTCCAAGGAGGGAGATGGCTAGTAAAGCGGCTGGAATGGCGAACCCGAGCACAAGGTGATGAGAAATGAGGTGCGTTTTAGAAACCTTTCCCGATCACACGGTGTACCATCTTCTGGGTTTCTCATGCATGTTTTCGACGTAGGAATATGCCCTTGAACCTGGAGATTTGGGACCCATGAGATGGGTACCATGCAGTATTACTTTAAAGTTTCTGCGTTGGCTCACGGAACCTCACCAAACCTCTCAGCCCCAAGAATGTCCACCCTTATGTCTCAATCAGCTGTGGGTCTAGATATGGTCAATCCAGGTTGCATCACAGCCCCTGAACGAATTTTGTAAGAATTTCTCTCTCTTTCACTGTCTTTGTTTCACGGGTTTTGAAAAGTAATTTATTTTTATAATGGGGTTTAACTGCTTTTCACGGCTGTGTTCATACCACTTTACACCCCCTTGCCTCACTTACAGAGAGATATCAATACATAGGTTTGAAGATTCTTACTAGTCAGATATATTCTTGTGCGGTGAATAGGGGGTGTTGAGGCCAGTTCACTGAGCAAGGAGTAGGTCTTGTCTACTACATATTGGGTTTATGGAACGGTATCTGAGCTAATTTGAAACCCTTGTTTTATGCATCACCCCACCTCACCTTTCCCGTTCAGCAGCCATAGTGTGTTTTCTGAACGTGTGACTCTGTTCTGTTTTGTAATTCAGTTCAAGTGTAGCAGTTTTTACATTCCCTCTATGAGTGATATCTTATGATAAGTGTCTTTTTCTGTGTGACTTATTTCACTTAGAATCGTCGTACCTAAATCCACTCATCGTGCTGCTACTAGCCTTATGACGTGGATTTCATGGCTGAGTGATATTCCATTGTACATGAGGACCACAACTTCGTTATCCACTTTTCTCTTTCCTAGGATATTTAAGGTGTAATGAAGTGGGGGTTCTTGTCAACAGAGCAGCCCTAAACTTTGGGGTGCCTGTGTCTTGCTGATTTTTCGTTTTCCCAATTTATACGCCCATGAGTGGAAGTGCCCTATGCTCTCCAAGCTGTGTTTTTTAGATGTTTCAGGACACACCGTACACTTCTCCAGAGTGGCTGTTGGCAATTTACATCCCGCCCATCAGCGTAGCAAGGCTCCCATTTCTCCATGGCCGGTCCTGCATTTCTGGTTTGGACACTTTTTTCCGCATGGCCCTTTTGCCCGCTGGGAAGCGAGACTTCTTTGGAGCGCTGATTTGCCTTTCCAGGTTGCTTGGTTGGCCAAAAAGGGCGTATGCGTTTTTTCCTGAATATATTCAGGAAAAAACGCATACGCCCTTTTTGGCCAAGGGCATCATTGTCCACGTTTTGCCGCTTTTCATGTGCTTTCAAGGCGATTCGAATCTACCTCCTGAAATCTGTTTCCTGCAATTCTGCCTTGCTTTCAAAGCCTCTTCGTTGCCTTCCCTCAGTATATTTGTGGACGAGAGTTATCATTTATAACTCTGCAGGTTTGTGAATTGCAGTGCCCCTGAGCTCCATTTTTCCAGTCGCTTTTCTGGGAGCTGGCCGCAAAAGTGCAGGATTGCTTCAGGCCCTCTTCTGGTTCTGGGGGGCAGGCTGAGCTTGTGGTTAATTCTTCTTCCTGATGGGAAAATAGAGTGACCTGTGCCTGTCCCAACCCCTAGAGCTAGTCTCTCATTGGTTCCCCCTCTTCCCGTTCATCCTCAGGACAAATTGCAACCTGTACGGAACAGGAGGTTAAAGGTGCTGATTCTCCAAGGAGGGAGATGGCTAGTAAAGCGGCTGGAATGGCGAACCCGAGCACAAGGTGATGAGAAATGAGGTGCGTTTTAGAAACCTTTCCCGATCACACGGTGTACCATCTTCTGGGTTTCTCATGCATGTTTTCGACGTAGGAAGATGCCCTTGAACCTGGAGATTTGGGACCCATGGGATGGGTACCATGCAGTGTTACTTTAAAGGGTCTGCGTTGGCTCACGGAACCTCACCAAACCTCTCAGCCCCAAGAGTGTCCACCCTTATGTCTCAATCAGCTGTGGGTCTAGATATGGTCAATCCAGGTTGCATCACAGCCCCAGAAGGAGTTTTGTAAGAATTTCTCTCTCTTTCACTGTCTTTGTTTCACGGGTTTTGAAAAGTAATTTATTTTTATAATGGGGTTTAACTGCTTTTCACGGCTGTGTATATACCGCTTTACACCCCCTTGCCTCACTTACAGAGAGATATCAATACATAGGTTTGAAGATTCTTACTAGTCAGATATATTCTTGTGCGGTGAATAGGGCGTGTTGAGGCCAGTTCACTGAGCAAGGAGTAGGTCTTGTCTACTACATATTGGGTTTATGGAACGGTATCTGAGCTAATTTGAAACCCTTGTTTTATGCATCACCCCACCTCACCTTTCCCGTTCAGCAGCCATAGTGTGTTTTCTGAACGTGTGACTCTGTTCTGTTTTGTAATTCAGTTCAAGTGTAGCGGTTTTTACATTCCCTCTATGAGTGATATCTTATGATAAGTGTCTTTTTCTGTGTGACTTATTTCACTTAGAATCGTCGTACCTAAATCCACTCATCGTGCTGCTACTAGCCTTATGACGTTGATTTCATGGCTGAGTGATATTCCATTGTACATGAGGACCACAACTTCGTTATCCACTTTTCTCTTTCCTAGGATATTTAAGGTGTAATGAAGTGGGGGTTCTTGTCAACAGAGCAGCCCTAAACTTTGGGGTGCCTGTGTCTTGCTGATTTTTCGTTTTCCCAATTTATACGCCCATGAGTGGAAGTGCCCTATGCTCTCCAAGCTGTGTTTTTTAGATGTTTCAGGACACAACGTACACTTCTCCAGAGTGGCTGTTGGCAATTTACATCCGGCCCATCAGCGTAGCAAGGCTCCCATTTCTCCATGGCCGGTCCTGCATTTCTGGTTTGGACACTTTTTTCCGCATTGCCCTTTTGCCCGCTGGGAAGCGAGACTTCTTTGGAGCGCTGATTTTCCTTTCCAGGTTGCTTGGTTGGCCAAAAAGGGCGTATGCGTTTTTTCCTGAATATATTCAGGAAAAAACGCATACGCCCTTTTTGGCCAAGGGTATCATTGTCCACGTTTTGCTGCTTTTCATGTGCTTTCAAGGCGATTCGAATCTACCTCCTGAAATCTGTTTCCTGCAATTCTGCCTTGCTTTCAAAGCCTCTTCGTTGCCTTCCCTCAATATATTTGTGGACGAGAGTTATCATTTATAACTCTGCAGGTTTGTGAATTGCAGTGCCCCTGAGCTCCATTTTTCCAGTCGCTTTTCTGGGAGCTGGCCGCAAAAGTGCAGGATTGCTTCAGGCCCTCTTCTGGTTCTGGGGGGCAGGCTGAGCTTGTGGTTAATTTTTCTTCCTGATGGGAAAATAGAGTGACCTGTGCCTGTCCCAACCCCTAGAGCTAGTCTCTCATTGGTTCCCCCTCTTCCCGTTCATCCTCAGGACAAATTGCAACCTGTACGGAACAGGAGGTTAAAGGTGCTGATTCTCCAAGGAGGGAGATGGCTAGTAAAGCGGCTGGAATGGCGAACCCGAGCACAAGGAGATGAGAAATGAGGTGCGTTTTAGAAACCTTTCCCGATCACACGGTGTACCATCTTCTGGGTTTCTCATGCATGTTTTCGACGTAGGAAGATGCCCTTGAACCTGGAGATTTGGGACCAATGGAATGGGTACCATGCAGTATTACTTTAAAGGGTCTGCGTTGGCTCACGCAACCTCACCAAACCTCTCAGCCCCAAGAGTGTCCACCCTTATGTCTCAATCACCTGTGGGTCTAGATAGGGTCAAACCAGGTTGCATCACAGCCCCTAAACGAATTTAGTAAGAATTTCTCTCTCTTTCACTGTCTTTGTTTCACGGGTTTTGAAAACTAATTTATTTTTATAATGGGGTTTAGCTGCTTTTCACGGCTGTGTTTATTCCGCTTTACACCCACTTGCCTCACTTACAGAGAGATATCAATACATAGGTTTGAAGATTCTTACTAGTCAGATATATTCTTGTGCGGTGAATAGGGGGTGTTGAGGCCAGTTCACTGAGCAAGGAGTAGGTCTTGTCTACTACATATTGGGTTTATGGAACGGTATCTGAGCTAATTTGAAACCCTTGTTTTATGCATCACCCCACCTCACCTTTCCCGTTCAGCAGCCATAGTGTGTTTTCTGAACGTGTGACTCTGTTCTGTTTTGTTATTCAGTTCAAGTGTAGCGGTTTTTACATTCCCTCTATGAGTGATATCTTATGATAAGTGTCTTTTTCTGTGTGACTTATTTCACTTAGAATCGTCGTACCTAAATCCACTCATCGTGCTGCTAGTAGCCTTATGACGTGGATTTCATGGCTGAGTGATATTCCATTGTACATGAGGACCACAACTTCGTTATCCACTTTTCTCTTTCCTAGGATATTTAAGGTGTAATGAAGTGGGGGTTCTTGTCAACAGAGCAGCCCTAAACTTTGGGGTGCCTGTGTCTTGCTGATTTTTCGTTTTCCCAATTTATACGCCCATGAGTGGAAGTGCCCTATGCTCTCCAAGCTGTGTTTTTTAGATGTTTCAGGACACACCGTACACTTCTATAGAGTGGCTGTTGGCAATTTACATCCCGCCCATCAGCGTAGCAAGGCTCCCATTTCTCCATGGCCGGTCCTGCATTTCTGGTTTGGACACTTTTTTCCGCATGGCCCTTTTGCCCGCTGGGAAGCGAGACTTCTTTGGAGCGCTGATTTGCCTTTCCAGGTTGCTTGGTTGGCCAAAAAGGGCGTATGCGTTTTTTCCTGAATATATTCAGGAAAAAACGCATACGCCCTTTTTGGCCAAGGGCATCATTGTCCACGTTTTGCCGCTTTTCATGTGCTTTCAAGGCGATTCGAATCTACCTCCTGAAATCTGTTTCCTGCAATTCTGCCTTGCTTTCAAAGCCTCTTCGTTGCCTTCCCTCAGTATATTTGTGGACGAGAGTTATCATTTATAACTCTGCAGGTTTGTGAATTGCAGTGCCCCTGAGCTCCATTTTTCCAGTCGCTTTTCTGGGAGCTGGCCGCAAAAGTGCAGGATTGCTTCAGGCCCTCTTCTGGTTCTGGGTGGCAGGCTGAGCTTGTGGTTAATTCTTCTTCCTGACGGGAAAATAGAGTGACCTGGGCCTGTCCCAACCCCTAGAGCTAGTCTCTCATTGGTTCCCCCTCTTCCCGTTCATCCTCAGGACAAATTGAAACCTGTACGGAACAGGAGGTTAAAGGTGCTGATTCTCCAAGGAGGGAGATGGCTAGTAAAGCGGCTGGAATGGCGAACCCGAGCACAAGGAGATGAGAAATGAGGTGCGTTTTAGAAACCTTTCCCGATCACACGGTGTACCATCTTCTGGGTTTCTCATGCATGTTTTCGACGTAGGAAGATGCCCTTGAACCTGGAGATTTGGGACCCATGGGATGGGTACCATGCAGTGTTACTTTAAAGGGTCTGCGTTGGCTCACGCAACCTTACCAAACCTCTCAGCCCCAAGAGTGTCCACCCTTATGTCTCAATCAGCTGTGGGTCTAGATATGGTCAATCCAGGTTGCATCACAGCCCCTGAACGAGTTTTGTAAGAATCTCTCTCTCTTTCACTGTCTTTGTTTCACGGGTTTTGAAAAGTAATTTATTTTTATAATGGGGTTTAACTGCTTTTCACGGCTGTGTTTATACCGCTTTACACCCCCTTGCCTCACTTACAGAGAGATATCAATACATAGGTTTGAAGATTCTTACTAGTCAGATATATTCTTGTGCGTTGAATAGGGGGTGTTAAGGCCAGTTCACTGAGCAAGGAGTAGGTCTTGTCTACTACATATTGGGTTTATGGAACGGTATCTGATCTAATTTGAGACCCTTGTTTTATGCATCACCCCACCTCACCTTTCCCGTTCAGCAGCCATAGTGTGTTTTCTGAACGTGTGACTCTGTTCTGTTTTGTAATTCAGTTCAAGTGTAGCGGTTTGTACATTCCCTCTATGAGTGATATCTTATGATAAGTGTCTTTTTCTGTGTGACTTATTTCACTTAGAATCGTCGTACCTAAATCCACTCATCGTGCTGCTAGTAGCCTTATGACGTGGATTTCATGGCTGAGTGATATTCCATTGTACATGAGGACCACAACTTCGTTATCCACTTTTCTCTTTCCTAGGATATTTAAGGTGTAATGAAGTGGGGGTTCTTGTCAACAGAGCAGCCCTAAACTTTGGGGTGCCTGTGTCTTGCTGATTTTTAGCTTTCCCAATTTATACGCCCATGAGTGGAAGTGCCCTATGCTCTCCAAGCTGTGTTTTTTAGATGTTTCAGGACACACCGTACACTTCTCCAGAGTGGCTGTTGGCAATTTACATCCCGCCCATCAGCGTAGCAAGGCTCCCATTTCTCCATGGCCGGTCCTGCATTTCTGGTTTGGACACTTTTTTCCGCATGGCCCTTTTGCCCGCTGGGAAGCGAGACTTCTTTGGAGCGCTGATTTGCCTTTCCAGGTTGCTTGGTTGG
The DNA here is from genome assembly GCF_949987535.1 of Balaenoptera acutorostrata. Classification (NCBI taxonomy): domain Eukaryota; kingdom Metazoa; phylum Chordata; class Mammalia; order Artiodactyla; family Balaenopteridae; genus Balaenoptera; species Balaenoptera acutorostrata. Next base: position 617,698 of record NW_026646506.1, read on the forward strand.
CCAAAAAGGGCGTATGCGTTTTTTCCTGAATATATTCAGGAAAAAACGCATACGCCCTTTTTGGCCAAGGGCATCATTGTCCACGTTTTGCCGCTTTTCATGTGCTTTCAAGGCGATTCGAATCTACCTCCTGAAATCTGTTTCCTGCAATTCTGCCTTGCTTTCAAAGCCTCTTCGTTGCCTTCCCTCAGTATATTTGTGGACGAGAGTTATCATTTATAACTCTGCAGGTTTGTGAATTGCAGTGCCCCTGAGCTCCATTTTTCCAGTCGCTTTTCTGGGAGCTGGCCGCAAAAGTGCAGGATTGCTTCAGGCCCTCTTCTGGTTCTGGGGGGCAGGCTGAGCTTGTGGTTAATTCTTCTACCTGATGGGAAAATAGAGTGACCTGTGCCTGTCCCAACCCCTAGAGCTAGTCTCTCATTGGTTCTCCCTCTTCCCGTTCATCCTCAGGACAAATTGCAACCTGTGCGGAACAGGAGGTTAAAGGTGCTGATTCTCCAAGGAGGGAGATGGCTAGTAAAGCGGCTGGAATGGCGATCCCGAGCACAAGGAGATGAGAAATGACGTGCGTTTTAGAAACCTTTCCCGATCACACGGTGTACCATCTTCTGGGTTTCTCATGCATGTTTTCGACGTAGGAAGATGCCCTTGAACCTGGAGATTTGGGACCCATGGGATGGGTACCATGCAGTGTTACTTTAAAGGGTCTGCGTTGGCTCACGCAACCTTACCAAAACTCTCAGCCCCAAGAGTGTCCACCCTTATGTCTCAATCAGCTGTGGGTCTAGATATGGTCAATCCAGGTTGCATCACAGCCCCTGAACGAATTTTGTAAGAATTTCTCTCTCTTTCACTGTCTTTGTTTCACGGGTTTTGAAAAGTAATTTATTTTTATAATGGGGTTTAACTGCTTTTCACGGCTGTGTTTATACCGCTTTACACCCCCTTGCATCACTTACAGAGAGATATCAATACATAGGTTTGAAGATTCTTACTAGTCAGATATATTCTTGTGCGGTGAATAGGGGGTGTTGAGGCCAGTTCACTGAGCAAGGAGTAGGTCTTGTCTACTACATATTGGGTTTATGGAACGGTATCTGAGCTAATTTGAAACCCTTGTTTTATGCATCACCCCACCTCACCTTTCCCGTTCAGCAGCCATAGTGTGTTTTCTGAACGTGTGACTCTGTTCTATTTTGTAATTCAGTTCAAGTGTAGCGGTTTTTACATTCCCTCTATGAGTGATATCTTATGATAAGTGTCTTTTTCTGTGTGACTTATTTCACTTAGAATCGTCGTACCTAAATCCACTCATCGTGCTGCTACTAGCCTTATGACGTGGATTTCATGGCTGAGTGATATTCCATTGTACATGAGGACCACAACTTCGTTATCCACTTTTCTCTTTCCTAGGATATTTAAGGTGTAATGAAGTGGGGGTTCTTGTCAACAGAGCAGCCCTAAACTTTGGGGTGCCTGTGTCTTGCTGATTTTTAGCTTTCCCAATTTATACGCCCATGAGTGGAAGTGCCCTATGCTCTCCAAGCTGTGTTTTTTAGATGTTTCAGGACACACCGTACACTTCTCCAGAGTGGCTGTTGGCAATTTACATCCCGCCCATCAGCGTAGCAAGGCTCCCATTTCTCCATGGCCGGTCCTGCATTTCTGGTTTGGACACTTTTTTCCGCATGGCCCTTTTGCCCGCTGGGAAGCGAGACTTCTTTGGAGCGCTGATTTGCCTTTCCAGGTTGCTTGGTTGGCCAAAAAGGGCGTATGCGTTTTTTCCTGAATATATTCAGGAAAAAACACATACGCCCTTTTTGGCCAAGGGCATCATTGTCCACGTTTTGCCGCTTTTCATGTGCTTTCAAGGCGATTCGAATCTACCTCCTGAAATCTGTTTCCTGCAATTCTGCCTTGCTTTCAAAGCCTCTTCGTTGCCTTCCCTCAGTATATTTGTGGACGAGAGTTATCATTTATAACTCTGCAGGTTTGTGAATTGCAGTGCCCCTGAGCTCCATTTTTCCAGTCGCTTTTCTGGGAGCTGGCCGCAAATGTGCAGGATTGCTTCAGGCCCTCTTCTGGTTCTGGGGGGCAGGCTGAGCTTGTGGTTAATTCTTCTACCTGATGGGAAAATAGAGTGACCTGTGCCTGTCCCAACCCCTAGAGCTATTCTCTCATTGGTTCTCCCTCTTCCCGTTCATCCTCAGGACAAATTGCAACCTGTGCGGAACAGGAGGTTAAAGGTGCTGATTCTCCAAGGAGGGAGATGGCTAGTAAAGCGGCTGGAATGGCGAACCCGAGCACAAGGAGATGAGAAATGACGTGCGTTTTAGAAACCTTTCCCGATCACACGGTGTACCATCTTCTGGGTTTCTCATGCATGTTTTCGACGTAGGAAGATGCCCTTGAACCTGGAGATTTGGGACCCATGGGATGGGTACCATGCAGTGTTACTTTAAAGGGTCTGCGTTGGCTCACGCAACCTTACCAAACCTCTCAGCCCCAAGAGTGTCCACCCTTATGTCTCAATCAGCTGTGGGTCTAGATATGGTCAATCCAGGTTGCATCACAGCCCCTGAACGAATTTTGTAAGAATTTCTCTCTCTTTCACTGTCTTTGTTTCACGGGTTTTGAAAAGTAATTTATTTTTATAATGGGGTTTAACTGCTTTTCACGGCTGTGTTTATACCGCTTTACACCCCCTTGCCTCACTTACAGAGAGATATCAATACATAGGTTTGAAGATTCTTACTAGTCAGATATATTCTTGTGCGGTGAATAGGGGGTGTTGAGGCCAGTTCACTGAGCAAGGAGTAGGTCTTGTCTACTACATATTGGGTTTATGGAACGGTATCTGAGCTAATTTGAAACCCTTGTTTTATGCATCACCCCACCTCACCTTTCCCGTTCAGCAGCCATAGTGTGTTTTCTGAACGTGTGACTCTGTTCTGTTTTGTAATTCAGTTCAAGTGTAGCGGTTTTTACATTCCCTCTATGAGTGATATCTTATGATAAGTGTCTTTTTCTGTGTGACTTATTTCACTTAGAGTCGTCATACCTAAATCCACTCATCGTGCTGCTACTAGCCTTATGACGTGGATTTCATGGCTGAGTGATATTCCATTGTACATGAGGACCACAACTTCGTTATCCACTTTTCTCTTTCCTAGGATATTTAAGGTGTAATGAAGTGGGGGTTCTTGTCAACAGAGCAGCCCTAAACTTTGGGGTGCCTGTGTCTTGCTGATTTTTCGTTTTCCCAATTTATACGCCCATGAGTGGAAGTGCCCTATGCTCTCCAAGCTGTGTTTTTTAGATGTTTCAGGACACACCGTACACTTCTCCAGAGTGGCTGTTGGCAATTTACATCCCGCCCATCAGCGTAGCAAGGCTCCCATTTCTCCATGGCCGGTCCTGCATTTCTGGTTTGGACACTTTTTTCCGCATGGCCCTTTTGCCCGCTGGGAAGCGAGACTTCTTTGGAGCGCTGATTTGCCTTTCCAGGTTGCTTGGTTGGCCAAAAAGGGCGTATGCGTTTTTTCCTGAATATATTCAGGAAAAAACGCATACGCCCTTTTTGGCCAAGGGCATCATTGTCCACGTTTTGCCGCTTTTCATGTGCTTTCAAGGCGATTCGAATCTACCTCCTGAAATCTGTTTCCTGCAATTCTGCCTTGCTTTCAAAGCCTCTTCGTTGCCTTCCCTCAGTATATTTGTGGACGAGAGTTATCATTTATAACTCTGCAGGTTTGTGAATTGCAGTGCCCCTGAGCTCCATTTTTCCAGTCGCTTTTCTGGGAGCTGGCCGCAAAAGTGCAGGATTGCTTCAGGCCCTCTTCTGGTTCTGGGGGGCAGGCTGAGCTTGTGGTTAATTCTTCTTCCTGATGGGAAAATAGAGTGACCTGTGCCTGTCCCAACCCCTAGAGCTAGTCTCTCATTGGTTCCCCCTCTTCCCGTTCATCCTCAGGACAAATTGCAACCTGTACGGAACAGGAGGTTAAAGGTGCTGATTCTCCAAGGAGGGAGATGGCTAGTAAAGCGGCTGGAATGGCGAACCCGAGCACAAGGTGATGAGAAATGAGGTGCGTTTTAGAAACCTTTCCCGATCACACGGTGTACCATCTTCTGGGTTTCTCATGCATGTTTTCGACGTAGGAAGATGCCCTTGAACCTGGAGATTTGGGACCCATGGGATGGGTACCATGCAGTGTTACTTTAAAGGGTCTGCGTTGGCTCACGGAACCTCACCAAACCTCTCAGCCCCAAGAGTGTCCACCCTTATGTCTCAATCAGCTGTGGGTCTAGATATGGTCAATCCAGGTTGCATCACAGCCCCAGAAGGAGTTTTGTAAGAATTTCTCTCTCTTTCACTGTCTTTGTTTCACGGGTTTTGAAAAGTAATTTATTTTTATAATGGGGTTTAACTGCTTTTCACGGCTGTGTATATACCGCTTTACACCCCCTTGCCTCACTTACAGAGAGATATCAATACATAGGTTTGAAGATTCTTACTAGTCAGATATATTCTTGTGCGGTGAATAGGGCGTGTTGAGGCCAGTTCACTGAGCAAGGAGTAGGTCTTGTCTACTACATATTGGGTTTATGGAACGGTATCTGAGCTAATTTGAAACCCTTGTTTTATGCATCACCCCACCTCACCTTTCCCGTTCAGCAGCCATAGTGTGTTTTCTGAACGTGTGACTCTGTTCTGTTTTGTAATTCAGTTCAAGTGTAGCGGTTTGTACATTCCCTCTATGAGTGATATCTTATGATAAGTGTCTTTTTCTGTGTGACTTATTTCACTTAGAATCGTCGTACCTAAATCCACTCATCCTGCTGCTACTAGCCTTATGACGTGGATTTCATGGCTGAGTGATATTCCATTATACATGAGGACCACATCTTCGTTATCCACTTTTCTCTTTCCTAGGATATTTAAGGTGTAATGAAGTGGGGGTTCTTGTCAACAGAGCAGCCCTAAACTTTGGGGTGCCTGTGTCTTGCTGATTTTTCGTTTTCCCAATTTATACGCCCATGAGTGGAAGTGCCCTATGCTCTCCAAGCTGTGTTTTTTAGATGTTTCAGGACACAACGTACACTTCTCCAGAGTGGCTGTTGGCAATTTACATCCGGCCCATCAGCGTAGCAAGGCTCCCATTTCTCCATGGCCGGTCCTGCATTTCTGGTTTGGACACTTTTTTCCGCATTGCCCTTTTGCCCGCTGGGAAGCGAGACTTCTTTGGAGCGCTGATTTTCCTTTCCAGGTTGCTTGGTTGGCCAAAAAGGGCGTATGCGTTTTTTCCTGAATATATTCAGGAAAAAACGCATACGCCCTTTTTGGCCAAGGGCATCATTGTCCACGTTTTGCTGCTTTTCATGTGCTTTCAAGGCGATTCGAATCTACCTCCTGAAATCTGTTTCCTGCAATTCTGCCTTGCTTTCAAAGCCTCTTCGTTGCCTTCCCTCAATATATTTGTGGACGAGAGTTATCATTTATAACTCTGCAGGTTTGTGAATTGCAGTGCCCCTGAGCTCCATTTTTCCAGTCGCTTTTCTGGGAGCTGGCCGCAAAAGTGCAGGATTGCTTCAGGCCCTCTTCTGGTTCTGGGGGGCAGGCTGAGCTTGTGGTTAATTTTTCTTCCTGATGGGAAAATAGAGTGACCTGTGCCTGTCCCAACCCCTAGAGCTAGTCTCTCATTGGTTCCCCCTCTTCCCGTTCATCCTCAGGACAAATTGCAACCTGTACGGAACAGGAGGTTAAAGGTGCTGATTCTCCAAGGAGGGAGATGGCTAGTAAAGCGGCTGGAATGGCGAACCCGAGCACAAGGAGATGAGAAATGAGGTGCGTTTTAGAAACCTTTCCCGATCACACGGTGTACCATCTTCTGGGTTTCTCATGCATGTTTTCGACGTAGGAAGATGCCCTTGAACCTGGAGATTTGGGACCAATGGAATGGGTACCATGCAGTATTACTTTAAAGGGTCTGCGTTGGCTCACGCAACCTCACCAAACCTCTCAGCCCCAAGAGTGTCCACCCTTATGTCTCAATCACCTGTGGGTCTAGATAGGGTCAAACCAGGTTGCATCACAGCCCCTAAACGAATTTAGTAAGAATTTCTCTCTCTTTCACTGTCTTTGTTTCACGGGTTTTGAAAACTAATTTATTTTTATAATGGGGTTTAGCTGCTTTTCACGGCTGTGTTTATTCCGCTTTACACCCACTTGCCTCACTTACAGAGAGATATCAATACATAGGTTTGAAGATTCTTACTAGTCAGATATATTCTTGTGCGGTGAATAGGGGGTGTTGAGGCCAGTTCACTGAGCAAGGAGTAGGTCTTGTCTACTACATATTGGGTTTATGGAACGGTATCTGAGCTAATTTGAAACCCTTGTTTTATGCATCACCCCACCTCACCTTTCCCGTTCAGCAGCCATAGTGTGTTTTCTGAACGTGTGACTCTGTTCTGTTTTGTTATTCAGTTCAAGTGTAGCGGTTTTTACATTCCCTCTATGAGTGATATCTTATGATAAGTGTCTTTTTCTGTGTGACTTATTTCACTTAGAATCGTCGTACCTAAATCCACTCATCGTGCTGCTAGTAGCCTTATGACGTGGATTTCATGGCTGAGTGATATTCCATTGTACATGAGGACCACAACTTCGTTATCCACTTTTCTCTTTCCTAGGATATTTAAGGTGTAATGAAGTGGGGGTTCTTGTCAACAGAGCAGCCCTAAACTTTGGGGTGCCTGTGTCTTGCTGATTTTTCGTTTTCCCAATTTATACGCCCATGAGTGGAAGTGCCCTATGCTCTCCAAGCTGTGTTTTTTAGATGTTTCAGGACACACCGTACACTTCTCCAGAGTGGCTGTTGGCAATTTACATCCCGCCCATCAGCGTAGCAAGGCTCCCATTTCTCCATGGCCGGTCCTGCATTTCTGGTTTGGACACTTTTTTCCGCATGGCCCTTTTGCCCGCTGGGAAGCGAGACTTCTTTGGAGCGCTGATTTGCCTTTCCAGGTTGCTTGGTTGGCCAAAAAGGGCGTATGCGTTTTTTCCTGAATATATTCAGGAAAAAACGCATACGCCCTTTTTGGCCAAGGGCATCATTGTCCACGTTTTGCCGCTTTTCATGTGCTTTCAAGGCGATTCGAATCTACCTCCTGAAATCTGTTTCCTGCAATTCTGCCTTGCTTTCAAAGCCTCTTCGTTGCCTTCCCTCAGTATATTTGTGGACGAGAGTTATCATTTATAACTCTGCAGGTTTGTGAATTGCAGTGCCCCTGAGCTCCATTTTTCCAGTCGCTTTTCTGGGAGCTGGCCGCAAAAGTGCAGGATTGCTTCAGGCCCTCTTCTGGTTCTGGGTGGCAGGCTGAGCTTGTGGTTAATTCTTCTTCCTGACGGGAAAATAGAGTGACCTGGGCCTGTCCCACCCCTAGAGCTAGTCTCTCATTGGTTCCCCCTCTTCCCGTTCATCCTCAGGACAAATTGAAACCTGTACGGAACAGGAGGTTAAAGGTGCTGATTCTCCAAGGAGGGAGATGGCTAGTAAAGCGGCTGGAATGGCGAACCCGAGCACAAGGAGATGAGAAATGAGGTGCGTTTTAGAAACCTTTCCCGATCACACGGTGTACCATCTTCTGGGTTTCTCATGCATGTTTTCGACGTAGGAAGATGCCCTTGAACCTGGAGATTTGGGACCCATGGGATGGGTACCATGCAGTGTTACTTTAAAGGGTCTGCGTTGGCTCACGCAACCTTACCAAACCTCTCAGCCCCAAGAGTGTCCACCCTTATGTCTCAATCAGCTGTGGGTCTAGATATGGTCAATCCAGGTTGCATCACAGCCCCTGAACGAGTTTTGTAAGAATCTCTCTCTCTTTCACTGTCTTTGTTTCACGGGTTTTGAAAAGTAATTTATTTTTATAATGGGGTTTAACTGCTTTTCACGGCTGTGTTTATACCGCTTTACACCCCCTTGCCTCACTTACAGAGAGATATCAATACATAGGTTTGAAGATTCTTACTAGTCAGATATATTCTTGTGCGTTGAATAGGGGGTGTTGAGGCCAGTTCACTGAGCAAGGAGTAGGTCTTGTCTACTACATATTGGGTTTATGGAACGGTATCTGATCTAATTTGAGACCCTTGTTTTATGCATCACCCCACCTCACCTTTCCCGTTCAGCAGCCATAGTGTGTTTTCTGAACGTGTGACTCTGTTCTGTTTTGTAATTCAGTTCAAGTGTAGCGGTTTGTACATTCCCTCTATGAGTGATATCTTATGATAAGTGTCTTTTTCTGTGTGACTTATTTCACTTAGAATCGTCGTACCTAAATCCACTCATCGTGCTGCTAGTAGCCTTATGACGTGGATTTCATGGCTGAGTGATATTCCATTGTACATGAGGACCACAACTTCGTTATCCACTTTTCTCTTTCCTAGGATATTTAAGGTGTAATGAAGTGGGGGTTCTTGTCAACAGAGCAGCCCTAAACTTTGGGGTGCCTGTGTCTTGCTGATTTTTAGCTTTCCCAATTTATACGCCCATGAGTGGAAGTGCCCTATGCTCTCCAAGCTGTGTTTTTTAGATGTTTCAGGACACACCGTACACTTCTCCAGAGTGGCTGTTGGCAATTTACATCCCGCCCATCAGCGTAGCAAGGCTCCCATTTCTCCATGGCCGGTCCTGCATTTCTGGTTTGGACACTTTTTTCCGCATGGCCCTTTTGCCCGCTGGGAAGCGAGACTTCTTTGGAGCGCTGATTTGCCTTTCCAGGTTGCTTGGTTGGCCAAAAAGGGCGTATGCGTTTTTTCCTGAATATATTCAGGAAAAAACGCATACGCCCTTTTTGGCCAAGGGCATCATTGTCCACGTTTTGCCGCTTTTCATGTGCTTTCAAGGCGATTCGAATCTACCTCCTGAAATCTGTTTCCTGCAATTCTGCCTTGCTTTCAAAGCCTCTTCGTTGCCTTCCCTCAGTATATTTGTGGACGAGAGTTATCATTTATAACTCTGCAGGTTTGTGAATTGCAGTGCCCCTGAGCTCCATTTTTCCAGTCGCTTTTCTGGGAGCTGGCCGCAAAAGTGCAGGATTGCTTCAGGCCCTCTTCTGGTTCTGGGGGGCAGGCTGAGCTTGTGGTTAATTCTTCTTCCTGACGGGAAAATAGAGTGACCTGGGCCTGTCCCAACCCCTAGAGCTAGTCTCTCATTGGTTCTCCCTCTTCCCGTTCATCCTCAGGACAAATTGCAACCTGTGCGGAACAGGAGGTTAAAGGTGCTGATTCTCCAAGGAGGGAGATGGCTAGTAAAGCGGCTGGAATGGCGATCCCGAGCACAAGGAGATGAGAAATGACGTGCGTTTTAGAAACCTTTCCCGATCACACGGTGTACCATCTTCTGGGTTTCTCATGCATGTTTTCGACGTAGGAAGATGCCCTTGAACCTGGAGATTTGGGACCCATGGGATGGGTACCATGCAGTGTTACTTTAAAGGGTCTGCGTTGGCTCACGCAACCTTACCAAACCTCTCAGCCCCAAGAGTGTCCACCCTTATGTCTCAATCAGCTGTGGGTCTAGATATGGTCAATCCAGGTTGCATCACAGCCCCTGAACGAATTTTGTAAGAATTTCTCTCTCTTTCACTGTCTTTGTTTCACGGGTTTTGAAAAGTAATTTATTTTTATAATGGGGTTTAACTGCTTTTCACGGCTGTGTTTATACCGCTTTACACCCCCTTGCATCACTTACAGAGAGATATCAATACATAGGTTTGAAGATTCTTACTAGTCAGATATATTCTTGTGCGGTGAATAGGGGGTGTTGAGGCCAGTTCACTGAGCAAGGAGTAGGTCTTGTCTACTACATATTGGGTTTATGGAACGGTATCTGAGCTAATTTGAAACCCTTGTTTTATGCATCACCCCACCTCACCTTTCCCGTTCAGCAGCCATAGTGTGTTTTCTGAACGTGTGACTCTGTTCTATTTTGTAATTCAGTTCAAGTGTAGCGGTTTTTACATTCCCTCTATGAGTGATATCTTATGATAAGTGTCTTTTTCTGTGTGACTTATTTCACTTAGAATCGTCGTACCTAAATCCACTCATCGTGCTGCTACTAGCCTTATGACGTGGATTTCATGGCTGAGTGATATTCCATTGTACATGAGGACCACAACTTCGTTATCCACTTTTCTCTTTCCTAGGATATTTAAGGTGTAATGAAGTGGGGGTTCTTGTCAACAGAGCAGCCCTAAACTTTGGGGTGCCTGTGTCTTGCTGATTTTTAGCTTTCCCAATTTATACGCCCATGAGTGGAAGTGCCCTATGCTCTCCAAGCTGTGTTTTTTAGATGTTTCAGGACACACCGTACACTTCTCCAGAGTGGCTGTTGGCAATTTACATCCCGCCCATCAGCGTAGCAAGGCTCCCATTTCTCCATGGCCGGTCCTGCATTTCTGGTTTGGACACTTTTTTCCGCATGGCCCTTTTGCCCGCTGGGAAGCGAGACTTCTTTGGAGCGCTGATTTGCCTTTCCAGGTTGCTTGGTTGGCCAAAAAGGGCGTATGCGTTTTTTCCTGAATATATTCAGGAAAAAACACATACGCCCTTTTTGGCCAAGGGCATCATTGTCCACGTTTTGCCGCTTTTCATGTGCTTTCAAGGCGATTCGAATCTACCTCCTGAAATCTGTTTCCTGCAATTCTGCCTTGCTTTCAAAGCCTCTTCGTTGCCTTCCCTCAGTATATTTGTGGACGAGAGTTATCATTTATAACTCTGCAGGTTTGTGAATTGCAGTGCCCCTGAGCTCCATTTTTCCAGTCGCTTTTCTGGGAGCTGGCCGCAAATGTGCAGGATTGCTTCAGGCCCTCTTCTGGTTCTGGGGGGCAGGCTGAGCTTGTGGTTAATTCTTCTCCCTGATGGGAAAATAGAGTGACCTGTGCCTGTCCCAACCCCTAGAGCTATTCTCTCATTGGTTCTCCCTCTTCCCGTTCATCCTCAGGACAAATTGCAACCTGTGCGGAACAGGAGGTTAAAGGTGCTGATTCTCCAAGGAGGGAGATGGCTAGTAAAGCGGCTGGAATGGCGAACCCGAGCACAAGGAGATGAGAAATGACGTGCGTTTTAGAAACCTTTCCCGATCACACGGTGTACCATCTTCTGGGTTTCTCATGCATGTTTTCGACGTAGGAAGATGCCCTTGAACCTGGAGATTTGGGACCCATGGGATGGGTACCATGCAGTGTTACTTTAAAGGGTCTGCGTTGGCTCACGCAACCTTACCAAACCTCTCAGCCCCAAGAGTGTCCACCCTTATGTCTCAATCAGCTGTGGGTCTAGATATGGTCAATCCAGGTTGCATCACAGCCCCTGAACGAATTTTGTAAGAATTTCTCTCTCTTTCACTGTCTTTGTTTCACGGGTTTTGAAAAGTAATTTATTTTTATAATGGGGTTTAACTGCTTTTCACGGCTGTGTTTATACCGCTTTACACCCCCTTGCCTCACTTACAGAGAGATATCAATACATAGGTTTGAAGATTCTTACTAGTCAGATATATTCTTGTGCGGTGAATAGGGGGTGTTGAGGCCAGTTCACTGAGCAAGGAGTAGGTCTTGTCTACTACATATTGGGTTTATGGAACGGTATCTGAGCTAATTTGAAACCCTTGTTTTATGCATCACCCCACCTCACCTTTCCCGTTCAGCAGCCATAGTGTGTTTTCTGAACGTGTGACTCTGTTCTGTTTTGTAATTCAGTTCAAGTGTAGCGGTTTTTACATTCCCTCTATGAGTGATATCTTATGATAAGTGTCTTTTTCTGTGTGACTTATTTCACTTAGAGTCGTCATACCTAAATCCACTCATCGTGCTGCTACTAGCCTTATGACGTGGATTTCATGGCTGAGTGATATTCCATTGTACATGAGGACCACAACTTCGTTATCCACTTTTCTCTTTCCTAGGATATTTAAGGTGTAATGAAGTGGGGGTTCTTGTCAACAGAGCAGCCCTAAACTTTGGGGTGCCTGTGTCTTGCTGATTTTTCGTTTTCCCAATTTATACGCCCATGAGTGGAAGTGCCCTATGCTCTCCAAGCTGTGTTTTTTAGATGTTTCAGGACACACCGTACACTTCTCCAGAGTGGCTGTTGGCAATTTACATCCCGCCCATCAGCGTAGCAAGGCTCCCATTTCTCCATGGCCGGTCCTGCATTTCTGGTTTGGACACTTTTTTCCGCATGGCCCTTTTGCCCGCTGGGAAGCGAGACTTCTTTGGAGCGCTGATTTGCCTTTCCAGGTTGCTTGGTTGGCCAAAAAGGGCGTATGCGTTTTTTCCTGAATATATTCAGGAAAAAACGCATACGCCCTTTTTGGCCAAGGGCATCATTGTCCACGTTTTGCCGCTTTTCATGTGCTTTCAAGGCGATTCGAATCTACCTCCTGAAATCTGTTTCCTGCAATTCTGCCTTGCTTTCAAAGCCTCTTCGTTGCCTTCCCTCAGTATATTTGTGGACGAGAGTTATCATTTATAACTCTGCAGGTTTGTGAATTGCAGTGCCCCTGAGCTCCATTTTTCCAGTCGCTTTTCTGGGAGCTGGCCGCAAAAGTGCAGGATTGCTTCAGGCCCTCTTCTGGTTCTGGGGGGCAGGCTGAGCTTGTGGTTAATTCTTCTACCTGATGGGAAAATAGAGTGACCTGTGCCTGTCCCAACCCCTAGAGCTAGTCTCTCATTGGTTCTCCCTCTTCCCGTTCATCCTCAGGACAAATTGCAACCTGTGCGGAACAGGAGGTTAAAGGTGCTGATTCTCCAAGGAGGGAGATGGCTAGTAAAGCGGCTGGAATGGCGATCCCGAGCACAAGGAGATGAGAAATGACGTGCGTTTTAGAAACCTTTCCCGATCACACGGTGTACCATCTTCTGGGTTTCTCATGCATGTTTTCGACGTAGGAAGATGCCCTTGAACCTGGAGATTTGGGACCCATGGGATGGGTACCATGCAGTGTTACTTTAAAGGGTCTGCGTTGGCTCACGCAACCTTACCAAACCTCTCAGCCCCAAGAGTGTCCACCCTTATGTCTCAATCAGCTGTGGGTCTAGATATGGTCAATCCAGGTTGCATCACAGCCCCTGAACGAATTTTGTAAGAATTTCTCTCTCTTTCACTGTCTTTGTTTCACGGGTTTTGAAAAGTAATTTATTTTTATAATGGGGTTTAACTGCTTTTCACGGCTGTGTTTATACCGCTTTACACCCCCTTGCATCACTTACAGAGAGATATCAATACATAGGTTTGAAGATTCTTACTAGTCAGATATATTCTTGTGCGGTGAATAGGGGGTGTTGAGGCCAGTTCACTGAGCAAGGAGTAGGTCTTGTCTACTACATATTGGGTTTATGGAACGGTATCTGAGCTAATTTGAAACCCTTGTTTTATGCATCACCCCACCTCACCTTTCCCGTTCAGCAGCCATAGTGTGTTTTCTGAACGTGTGACTCTGTTCTATTTTGTAATTCAGTTCAAGTGTAGCGGTTTTTACATTCCCTCTATGAGTGATATCTTATGATAAGTGTCTTTTTCTGTGTGACTTATTTCACTTAGAATCGTCGTACCTAAATCCACTCATCGTGCTGCTACTAGCCTTATGACGTGGATTTCATGGCTGAGTGATATTCCATTGTACATGAGGACCACAACTTCGTTATCCACTTTTCTCTTTCCTAGGATATTTAAGGTGTAATGAAGTGGGGGTTCTTGTCAACAGAGCAGCCCTAAACTTTGGGGTGCCTGTGTCTTGCTGATTTTTAGCTTTCCCAATTTATACGCCCATGAGTGGAAGTGCCCTATGCTCTCCAAGCTGTGTTTTTTAGATGTTTCAGGACACACCGTACACTTCTCCAGAGTGGCTGTTGGCAATTTACATCCCGCCCATCAGCGTAGCAAGGCTCCCATTTCTCCATGGCCGGTCCTGCATTTCTGGTTTGGCCACTTTTTTCCGCATGGCCCTTTTGCCCGCTGGGAAGCGAGACTTCTTTGGAGCGCTGATTTGCCTTTCCAGGTTGCTTGGTTGGCCAAAAAGGGCGTATGCGTTTTTTCCTGAATATATTCAGGAAAAAACACATACGCCCTTTTTGGCCAAGGGCATCATTGTCCACGTTTTGCCGCTTTTCATGTGCTTTCAAGGCGATTCGAATCTACCTCCTGAAATCTGTTTCCTGCAATTCTGCCTTGCTTTCAAAGCCTCTTCGTTGCCTTCCCTCAGTATATTTGTGGACGAGAGTTATCATTTATAACTCTGCAGGTTTGTGAATTGCAGTGCCCCTGAGCTCCATTTTTCCAGTCGCTTTTCTGGGAGCTGGCCGCAAATGTGCAGGATTGCTTCAGGCCCTCTTCTGGTTCTGGGGGGCAGGCTGAGCTTGTGGTTAATTCTTCTACCTGATGGGAAAATAGAGTGACCTGTGCCTGTCCCAACCCCTAGAGCTATTCTCTCATTGGTTCTCCCTCTTCCCGTTCATCCTCAGGACAAATTGCAACCTGTGCGGAACAGGAGGTTAAAGGTGCTGATTCTCCAAGGAGGGAGATGGCTAGTAAAGCGGCTGGAATGGCGAACCCGAGCACAAGGAGATGAGAAATGAGGTGCGTTTTAGAAACCTTTCCCGATCACACGGTGTACCATCTTCTGGGTTTCTCATGCATGTTTTCGACGTAGGAAGACGCCCTTGAACCTGGAGATTTGGGACCCATGGGATGGGTACCATGCAGTATTACTTTAAAGGGTCTGCGTTGGCTCACGGAACCTCACCAAACCTCTCAGCCCCAAGAGTGTCCACCCTTATGTCTCAATCAGCTGTGGGTCTAGATATGGTCAATCCAGGTTGCGTCACAGCCCCTGAACGAGTTTTGTAAGAATTTCTCTCTCTTTCACTGTCTTTGTTTCACGGGTTTTGAAAAGTAATTTATTTTTATAATGGGGTTTAGCTGCTTTTCACGGCTGTGTTTAGGCCGCTTTACACCCCCTTGCCTCACTTACAGAGAGATATCAATACATAGGTTTGAAGATTCTTACTAGTCAGATATATTCTTGTGCGGTGAATAGGGGGTGTTGAGGCCAGTTCACTGAGCAAGGAGTAGGTCTTGTCTACTACATATTGGGTTTATGGAACGGTATCTGAGCTAATTTGAAACCCTTGTTTTATGCATCACCCCACCTCACCTTTCCCGTTCAGCAGCCATAGTGTGTTTTCTGAACGTGTGACTCTGTTCTGTTTTGTAATTCAGTTCAAGTGTAGCGGTTTTTACATTCCCTCTATGAGTGATATCTTATGATAAGTGTCTTTTTCTGTGTGACTTATTTCACTTAGAATCGTCGTACCTAAATCCACTCATCGTGCTGCTACTAGCCTTATGACGTGGATTTCATGGCTGAGTGATATTCCATTGTACATGAGGACCACAACTTCGTTATCCACTTTTCTCTTTCCTAGGATATTTAAGGTGTAATGAAGTGGGGGTTCTTGTCAACAGAGCAGCCCTAAACTTTGGGGTGCCTGTGTCTTGCTGATTTTTCGTTTTCCCAATTTATACGCCCTTGAGTGGAAGTGCCCTATGCTCTCCAAGCTGTGTTTTTTAGATGTTTCAGGACACACCGTACACTTCTCCAGAGTGGCTGTTGGCAATTTACATCCCGCCCATCAGCGTAGCAAGGCTCCCATTTCTCCATGGCCGGTCCTGCATTTCTGGTTTGGACACTTTTTTCCGCCTGGCCCTTTTGCCCGCTGGGAAGCGAGACTTCTTTGGAGCGCTGATTTGCCTTTCCAGGTGGCTTGGTTGGCCAAAAAGGGCGTATGCGTTTTTTCCTGAATATATTCAGGAAAAAACGCATACGCCCTTTTTGGCCAAGGGCATCATTGTCCACGTTTTGCCGCTTTTCATGTGCTTTCAAGGCGATTCGAATCTACCTCCTGAAATCTGTTTCCTGCAATTCTGCCTTGGTTTCAAAGCCTCTTCGTTGCCTTCCCTCAGTATATTTGTGGACGAGAGTTATCATTTATAACTCTGCAGGTTTGTGAATTGCAGTGCCCCTGAGCTCCATTTTTCCAGTCGCTTTTCTGGGAGCTGGCCGCAAAAGTGCAGGATTGCTTCAGGCCCTCTTCTGGTTCTGAGGGGCAGGCTGAGCTTGTGGTTAATTCTTCTTCCTGATGGGAAAATAGAGTGACCTGTGCCTGTCCCAAACCCTAGAGCTAGTCTCTCATTGGTTCCCCCTCTTCCCGTTCATCCTCAGGACAAATTGCAACCTGTACGGAACAGGAGGTTAAAGGTGCTGATTCTCCAAGGAGGGAGATGGCTAGTAAAGCGGCTGGAATGGCGAACCCGAGCACAAGGAGATGAGAAATGAGGTGCGTTTTAGAAACCTTTCCCGATCACACGGTGTACCATCTTCTGGGTTTCTCATGCATGTTTTCGACGTAGGAAGATGCCCTTGAACCTGGAGATTTGGGACCCATGGGATGGGTACCATGCAGTATTACTTTAAAGGGTCTGTGTTGGCTCACGGAACCTCACCAAACCTCTCAGCCCCAAGAGTGTCCACCCTTATGTCTCAATCAGCTGTGGGTCTAGATATGGTCAATCCAGGTTGCATCACAGCCCCTGAACGAATTTTGTAAGAATTTCTCTCTCTTTCACTGTCTTTGTTTCACGGGTTTTGAAAAGTAATTTATTTTTATAATGGGGTTTAACTGCTTTTCACGGCTGTGTTTATACCGCTTTACACCCCCTTGCCTCACTTACAGAGAGATATCAATACATAGGTTTGAAGATTCTTACTAGTCAGATATATTCTTGTGCGGTGAATAGGGGGTGTTGAGGCCAGTTCACTGAGCAAGGAGTAGGTCTTGTCTACTACATATTGGGTTTATGGAACGGTATCTGAGCTAATTTGAAACCCTTGTTTTATGCATCACCCCACCTCACTTTTCCCGTTCAGCAGCCATAGTGTGTTTTCTGAACGTGTGACTCTGTTCTGTTTTGTAATTCAGTTTAAGTGTAGCGGTTTTTACATTCCCTCTATGAGTGATATCTTATGATAAGTGTCTTTTTCTGTGTGACTTATTTCACTTAGAATCGTCGTACCTAAATCCACTCATCGTGCTGCTACTAGCCTTATGACGTGGATTTCATGGCTGAGTGATATTCCATTGTACATGAGGACCACAACTTCGTTATCCACTTTTCTCTTTCCTAGGATATTTAAGGTGTAATGAAGTGGGGGTTCTTGTCAACAGAGCAGCCCTAAACTTTGGGGTGCCTGTGTCTTGCTGATTTTTCGTTTTCCCAATTTATACGCCCATGAGTGGAAGTGCCCTATGCTCTCCAAGCTGTGTTTTTTAGATATTTCAGGACACACCGTACACTTCTCCAGAGTGGCTGTTGGCAATTTACATCCCGCCCATCAGCGTAGCAAGGCTCCCATTTCTCCATGGCCGGTCCTGCATTTCTGGTTTGGACACTTTTTTCCGCATGGCCCTTTTGCCCGCTGGGAAGCGAGACTTCTTTGGAGCGCTGATTTGCCTTTCCAGGTTGCTTGGTTGGCCAAAAAGGGCGTATGCGTTTTTTCCTGAATATATTCAGGAAAAAACGCATACGCCCTTTTTGGCCAAGGGCATCATTGTCCACGTTTTGCCGCTTTTCATGTGCTTTCAAGGCGATTCGAATCTACCTCCTGAAATCTGTTTCCTGCAATTCTGCCTTTCTTTCAAAGCCTCTTCGTTGCCTTCCCTCAGTATATTTGTGGACGAGAGTTATCATTTATAACTCTGCAGGTTTGTGAATTGCAGTGCCCCTGAGCTCCATTTTTCCAGTCGCTTTTCTGGGAGCTGGCCGCAAAAGTGCAGGATTGCTTCAGGCCCTCTTCTGGTTCTGGGGGGCAGGCTGAGCTTGTGGTTAATTCTTCTTCCTGATGGGAAAATAGAGTGACCTGTGCCTGTCCCAACCCCTAGAGCTAGTCTCTCATTGGTTCCCCCTCTTCCCGTTCATCCTCAGGACAAATTGCAACCTGTACGGAACAGGAGGTTAAAGGTGCTGATTCTCCAAGGAGGGAGATGGCTAGTAAAGCGGCTGGAATGGCGAACCCGAGCACAAGGAGATGAGAAATGAGGTGCGTTTTAGAAACCTTTCCCGATCACACGGTGTACCATTTTCTGGGTTTCTCATGCATGTTTTCGACGTAGGAAGATGCCCTTGAACCTGGAGATTTGGGACCCATGGGATGGGTACCATGCAGTATTACTTTAAAGGGTCTGCGTTGGCTCACGGAACCTCACCAAACCTCTCAGCCCCAAGAGTGTCCACCCTTATGTCTCAATCAGCTGTGGGTCTAGATATGGTCAATCCAGGTTGCATCACAGCCCCTGAACGAATTTTGTAAGAATTTCTCTCTCTTTCACTGTCTTTGTTTCACGGGTTTTGAAAAGTAATTTATTTTTATAATGGGGTTTAACTGCTTTTCACTGCTGTGTTTATACCGCTTTACACCCCCTTGCCTCACTTACAGAGAGATATCAATACATAGGTTTGAAGATTCTTACTAGTCAGATATATTCTTGTGCGGTGAATAGGGGGTGTTGAGGCCAGTTCACTGAGCAAGGTGTAGGTCTTGTCTACTACATATTGGGTTTATGGAACGGTATCTGAGCTAATTTGAAACCCTTGTTTTATGCATCACCCCACCTCACCTTTCCCGTTCAGCAGCCATAGTGTGTTTTCTGAACGTGTGACGCTGTTCTGTTTTGTAATTCAGTTCAAGTGTAGCTGTTTTTACATTCCCTCTATGAGTGATATCTTATGATAAGTGTCTTTTTCTGTGTGACTTATTTCACTTAGAATCGTCGTACCTAAATCCACTCATCGTGCTGCTACTAGCCTTATGACGTGGATTTCATGGCTGAGTGATATTCCATTGTACATGAGGACCACAACTTCGTTATCCACTTTTCTCTTTCCTAGGATATTTAAGGTGTAATGAAGTGGGGGTTCTTGTCAACAGAGCAGCCCTAAACTTTGGGGTGCCTGTGTCTTGCTGATTTTTCGTTTTCCCAATTTATACGCCCATGAGTGGAAGTGCCCTATGCTCTCCAAGCTGTGTTTTTTAGATGTTTCAGGACACACCGTACACTTCTCCAGAGTGGCTGTTAGCAATTTACATCCCGCCCATCAGCGTAGCAAGGCTCCCATTTCTCCATGGCCGGTCCTGCATTTCTGGTTTGGACACTTTTTTCCGCATGGCCCTTTTGCCCACTGGGAAGCGAGACTTCTTTGGAGCGCTGATTTGCCTTTCCAGGTTGCTTGGTTGGCCAAAAAGGGCGTATGCGTTTTTTCCTGAATATATTCAGGAAAAAACGCATACGCCCTTTTTGGCCAAGGGCATCATTGTCCACGTTTTGCCGCTTTTCATGTGCTTTCAAGGCGATTCGAATCTACCTCCTGAAATCTGTTTCCTGCAATTCTGCCTTGCTTTCAAAGCCTCTTCGTTGCCTTCCCTCAGTATATTTGTGGACGAGAGTTATCATTTATAACTCTGCAGGTTTGTGAATTGCAGTGCCCCTGAGCTCCATTTTTCCAGTCGCTTTTCTGGGAGCTGGCCGCAAAAGTGCAGGATTGCTTCAGGCCCTCTTCTGGTTCTGGGGGGCAGGCTGAGCTTGTGGTTAATTCTTCTTCCTGATGGGAAAATAGAGTGACCTGTGCCTGTCCCAACCCCTAGAGCTAGTCTCTCATTGGTTCCCCCTCTTCCCGTTCATCCTCAGGACAAATTGCAACCTGTACGGAACAGGAGGTTAAAGGTGCTGTTTCTCCAAGGAGGGAGATGGCTAGTAAAGCGGCTGGAATGGCGAATCCGAGCACAAGGAGAGGAGAAATGAGGTGCGTTTTAGAAACCTTTCCCGATCACACGGTGTACCATCTCCTGGGTTTCTCATGCATGTTTTCGACGTAGGAAGATGCCCTTGAACCTGGAGATTTGGGACCCATGGGATGGGTACCATGCAGTATTACTTTAAAGGGTCTGCGTTGGCTCACGGAACCTCACCAAACCTCTCAGCCCCAAGAGTGTCCACCTTTATGACTCAATCAGCTGTGGGTCTAGATATGGTCAATCCAGGTTGCATCACAGCCCCTGAACGAATTTTGTAAGAATTTCTCTCTCTTTCACTGTCTTTGTTTCACGGGTTTTGAAAAGTAATTTATTTTTATAATGGGGTTTAACTGCTTTTCACGGCTGTGTTTATACCGCTTTACACCCCCTTGCCTCACTTACAGAGAGATATCAATACATAGGTTTGAAGATTCTTACTAGTCAGATATATTCTTGTGCGGTGAATAGGGGGTGTTGAGGCCAGTTCACTGAGCAAGGAGTAGGTCTTGTCTACTACATATTGGGTTTATGGAACGGTATCTGAGCTAATTTGAAACCCTTGTTTAATGCATCACCCCACCTCACCTTTCCCGTTCAGCAGCCATAGTGTGTTTTCTGAACGTGTGACTCTGTTCTGTTTTGTAATTCAGTTCAAGTGTAGCGGTTTTTACATTCCCTCTATGAGTGATATCTTATGATAAGTGTCTTTTTCTGTGTGACTTATTTCACTTAGAATCGTCATACCTAAATCCACTCATCGTGCTGCTACTAGCATTATGACGTGGATTTCATGGCTGAGTGATATTCCATTGTACATGAGGACCACAACTTCGTTATCCACTTTTCTCTTTCCTAGGATATTTAAGGTGTAATGAAGTGGGGGTTCTTGTCAACAGAGCAGCCCTCAACTTTGGGGTGCCTGTGTCTTGCTGATTTTTCGTTTTCCCAATTTATACGCCCATGAGTGGAAGTGCCCTATGCTCTCCAAGCTGTGTTTTTTAGATGTTTCAGGACACACCGTACACTTCTCCAGAGTGGCTGTTAGCAATTTACATCCCGCCCATCAGCGTAGCAAGGCTCCCATTTCTCCATGGCCGGTCCTGCATTTCTGGTTTGGACACTTTTTTCCGCATGGCCCTTTTGCCCGCTGGGAAGCGAGACTTCTTTGGAGCGCTGATTTGCCTTTCCAGGTTGCTTGGTTGGCCAAAAAGGGCGTATGCGTTTTTTCCTGAATATATTCAGGAAAAAACGCATACGCCCTTTTTGGCCAAGGGCATCATTGTCCACGTTTTGCCGCTTTTCATGTGCTTTCAAGGCGATTCGAATCTACCTCCTGAAATCTGTTTCCTGCAATTCTGCCTTGCTTTCAAAGCCTCTTCGTTGCCTTCCCTCAGTATATTTGTGGACGAGAGTTATCATTTATAACTCTGCAGGTTTGTGAATTGCAGTGCCCCTGAGCTGCATTTTTCCAGTCGCTTTTCTGGGAGCTGGCCGCAAAAGTGCAGGATTGCTTCAGGCCCTCTTCTGGTTCTGGGGGGCAGGCTGAGCTTGTGCTTAACTCGTCTTCCTGATGGGAAAATAGAGTGACCTGTGCCTGTCCCAACCCCTAGAGCTAGTCTCTCATTGGTTCCCCCTCTTCCCGTTCATCCTCAGGACAAATTGCAACCTGTACAGAACAGGAGGTTAAAGGTGCTGATTCTCCAAGGAGGGAGATGGCTAGTAAAGCGGCTGGAATGGCGAACCCGAGCACAAGGAGATGAGAAATGAGGTGCGTTTTAGAAACCTTTCCCGATCACACGGTGTACCATCTTCTGGGTTTCTCATGCATGTTTTCGACGTAGGAAGATGCCCTTGAACCTGGAGATTTGGGACCCATGGGATGGGTACCATGCAGTATTACTTTAAAGGGTCTGCGTTGGCTCACGGAACCTCACCAAACCTCTCAGCCCCAAGAGTGTCCACCCTTATGTCTCCATCAGCTGTGGGTCTAGATATGGTCAATCCAGGTTGCATCACAGCCCCTGAACGAATTTTGTAAGAATTTCTCTCTCTTTCACTGTCTTTGTTTCACGGGTTTTGAAAAGTAATTTATTTTTATAATGGGGTTTAACTGCTTTTCACGGCTGTGTTTATACCGCTTTACACCCCCTTGCCTCACTTACAGAGAGATATCAATACATAGGTTTGAAGATTCTTACTAGTCAGATATATTCTTGTGCGGTGAATAGGGGGTGTTTAGGCCAGTTCACTGAGCAAGGAGTAGGTCTTGTCTACTACATATTGGGTTTATGGAACGGTATCTGAGCTAATTTGAAACCCTTGTTTTATGCATCACCCCACCTCACCTTTCCCGTTCAGCAGCCATAGTGTGTTTTCTGAACGTGTGACTCTGTTCTGTTTTGTAATTCAGTTCAAGTGTAGCGGTTTTTACATTCCCTCTATGAGTGATATCTTATGATAAGTGTCTTTTTCTGTGTGACTTATTTCACTTAGAATCGTCGTACCTAAATCCACTCATCGTGCTGCTACTAGCCTTATGACGTGGATTTCATGGCTGAGTGATATTCCATTGTACATGAGGACCACAACTTCGTTATCCACTTTTCTCTTTCCTAGGATATTTAAGGTGTAATGAAGTGGGGGTTCTTGTCAACAGAGCAGCCCTAAACTTTGGGGTGCCTGTGTCTTGCTTATTTTTCGTTTTCCCAATTTATACGCCCATGAGTGGAAGTGCCCTATGCTCTCCAAGCTGTGTTTTTTAGATGTTTCAGGACACACCGTACACTTCTCCAGAGTGGCTGTTAGCAATTTACATCCCGCCCATCAGCGTAGCAAGGCTCCCATTTCTCCATGGCCGGTCCTGCATTTCTGGTTTGGACACTTTTTTCCGCATGGCCCTTTTGCCCGCTGGGAAGCGAGACTTCTTTGGAGCGCTGATTTGCCTTTCCAGGTTGCTTGGTTGGCCAAAAAGGGCGTATGCGTTTTTTCCTGAATATATTCAGGAAAAAACGCATACGCCCTTTTTGGCCAAGGGCATCATTGTCCACGTTTTGCCGCTTTTCATGTGCTTTCAAGGCGATTCGAATCTACCTCCTGAAATCTGTTTCCTGCAATTCTGCCTTGCTTTCAAAGCCTCTTCGTTGCCTTCCCTCAGTATATTTGTGGACGAGAGTTATCATTTATAACTCTGCAGGTTTGTGAATTGCAGTGCCCCTGAGCTCCATTTTTCCAGTCGCTTTTCTGGGAGCTGGCCGCAAAAGTGCAGGATTGCTTCAGGCCCTCTTCTGGTTCTGGGGGGCAGGCTGAGCTTGTGGTTAATTCTTCTTCCTGATGGGAAAATAGAGTGACCTGTGCCTGTCCCAACCCCTAGAGCTAGTCTCTCATTGGTTACCCCTCTTCCCGTTCATCCTCAGGACAAATTGCAACCTGTGCGGAACAGGAGGTTAAAGGCGCTGATTCTCCAAGGAGGGAGATGGCTAGTAAAGCGGCTGGAATGGCGAACCCGAGCACAAGGAGATGAGAAATGAGGTGCGTTTTAGAAACCTTTCCCGATCACACGGTGTACCATCTTCTGGGTTTCTCATGCATGTTTTCGACGTAGGAAGATGCCCTTGAACCCGGAGATTTGGGACCCATGGGATGGGTACCATGCAGTATTACTTTAAAGGGTCTGCGTTGGCTCACGGAACCTCACCAAACCTCTCAGCCCCAAGAGTGTCCACCCTTATGTCTCAATCAGCTGTGGGTCTAGATATGGTCAATCCAGGTTGCATCACAGCCCCTGAACGAATTTTGTAAGAATTTTTCTCTCTTTCACTGTCTTTGTTTCACGGGTTTTGAAAAGTAATTTATTTTTATAATGGGGTTTAACTGCTTTTCACGGCTGTGTTCATACCGCTTTACACCCCCTTGCCTCACTTACAGAGAGATATCAATACATAGGTTTGAAGATTCTTACTAGTCAGATATATTCTTGTGTGGTGAATAGGGGGTGTTGAGGCCAGTTCACTGAGCAAGGAGTAGGTCTTGTCTACTACATATTGGGTTTATGGAACGGTATCTGAGCTAATTTGAAACCCTTGTTTTATGCATCACCCCACCTCACCTTTCCCGTTCAGCAGCCATAGTGTGTTTTCTGAACGTGTGACTCTGTTCTGTTTTGTAATTCAGTTCAAGTGTAGCGGTTTTTACATTCCCTCTATGAGTGATATCTTATGATAAGTGTCTTTTTCTGTGTGACTTATTTCACTTAGAATCGTCGTACCTAAATCCACTCATCATGCTGCTACTAGCCTTATGACGTTGATTTCATGGCTGAGTGATATTCCATTGTACATGAGGACCCCAACTTCTTTATCCATTTTTCTCTGTCCTAGGATATTTAAGTTGTAATGAAGTGGGGGTTCTTGTCAACAGAGCAGCCCTAAACTTTGGGGTGCCTGTGTCTTGCTGATTTTTAGTTTTCCCAATTTATACGCCCATGAGTGGAAGTGCCCTATGCTCTCCAAGCTGTGTTTTTTAGATGTTTCATGACACACCGTACACTTCTCCCGAGTGGCTGTTGGCAATTTACATCCCGCCCATCAGCGTAGCAAGGCTCCCATTTCTCCATGGCCGGTCCTGCATTTCTGCTTTGGACACTTTTTTCCGCATGGCCCTTTTGCCCGCTGGGAAGCGAGACTTCTTTGGAGCGCTGATTGGCCTTTCCAGGTTGCTTGGTTGGCCAAAAAGGGCGTATGCGTTTTTTCCTGAATATATTCAGGAAAAAACGCATACGCCCTTTTTGGCCAAGGGCATCATTGTCCACGTTTTGCCGCTTTTCATGTGCTTTCAAGGCGATTCGAATCTACCTCCTGAAATCTGTTTCCTGCAATTCTGCCTTGCTTTCAAAGCCTCTTCTTTGCCTTCCCTTAATATATTTGTGGACGAGAGGTATCATTTAAAACTCTGCAGGTTTGTGAATTGCAGTGCCCCTGAGCTCCATTTTTCAGCTCGCTTTTCTGGGAGCTGGCCGCAAAAGCGCAGGATTGCTTCAGGCCCTCTTCTGGTTCTGGGGGGCAGGCTGAGCTTGTGCTTAATTCTTCTTCCTGATGGGAAAATAGAGTGACCTGTGCCTGTCCCAACACCTAGAGCTAGTCTCTCATTGGTTCCCCCTCTTCCCGTTCAACCTCAGGACAAATTGCAACCTGTACAGAACAGGAGGTTAAAGGTGCTGATTCTCCAAGGAGGGAGATGGCTAGTAAATCGGCTGGAAGGGCGAACCCGAGCAAAGGAGATGAGAAATGAGGTGCGTTTTAGAAACCTTTCCCGATCACACGGTGTACCATCTTCTGGGTTTCTCATGCCTGTTTTCGATGTAGGAAGATGCCCTTGAACCTGGAGATTTGGGACCCATGGGATGGGTACCATGCAGTATTACTTGAAAGGGTCTGCGTTGGCTCACCCAACCTCACCGAACCTCTCAGCCCCAAGAGTGTCCACCCTTATGTCTCAATCAGCTGTGGGTCTAGATATGGTCAATCCAGGTTGCATCACAGCCCCTGAACGAATTTTGGAAGAATTTCTCTCTCTTTCACTGTCTTTGTTTCACGGGTTTTGAAAAGTAATTTATTTTTATAATGGGGTTTAGCTGCTTTTCACGGCTGTGTTTATGCCGCTTTATACCCCCTTGACTCACTTACAGAGAGATATCAATACATTGGTTTGAAGATTCTTACTAGTCAGATATATTCTTGTGCGGTGAATAGGGGGTGTTGAGTCCAGTTCACTGAAAAAGGAATAGGTCTTGTCTCTTACATATTGGGTTTATGGAACGGTATCGGAGCTAATTTGAAACCCTTGTTTTATGCATCACCCCACCTCACCTTTCCCGTTCAGCAGCCATAGTGTGTTTCCTAAACGTGTGACTCTGTTCTGTTTTGCAATTCAGTTCAAGTGTAGCGGTTTTTACATTCCCTCTATAAGTGATATCTTAGGATAAGTGTCTTTTTCTGTGTGACTTATTTCACTTAGAATCGTCGTACCTAAATCCACTCCTCGTGCTGCTACTAGCCTTATGACGTTGATTTCATGGCTGAGTGATATTCCATTGTACATGAGGACCCCAACTTCTTTATCCATTTTTCTCTTTCCTAGGATATTTAAGTTGTAATGAAGTGGGGGTTCTTGTCAACAGAGCAGCCCTAAACTTTGGGGTGCCTGTGTCTTGCTGATTTTTAGTTTTCCCAATTTATACGCCCATGAGTGGAAGTGCCCTATGCTCTCCAAGCTGTGTTTTTTAGATGTTTCAGGACACACCGTACACTTCTCCCGAGTGGCTGTTGGCAATTTACATCCCGCCCATCAGCGTAGCAAGGCTCCCATTTCTCCATGGCCGGTCCTGCATTTCTGCTTTGGACACTTTTTTCCGCATGGCCCTTTTGCCCGCTGGGAAGCGAGACTTCTTTGGAGCGCTGATTGGCCTTTCCAGGTTGCTTGGTTGGCCAAAAAGGGCGTATGCGTTTTTTCCTGAATATATTCAGGAAAAAACGCATACGCCCTTTTTGGCCAAGGGCATCATTGTCCACGTTTTGCCGCTTTTCATGTGCTTTCAAGGCGATTCGAATCTACCTCCTGAAATCTGTTTCCTGCAATTCTGCCTTGCTTTCAAAGCCTCTTCGTTGCCTTCCCTTAATATATTTGTGGACGAGAGGTATCATTTAAAACTCTGCAGGTTTGTGAATTGCAGTGCCCCTGAGCTCCATTTTTCAGCTCGCTTTTTTGGGAGCTGGCCGCAAAAGCGCGGGATTGCTTCAGGCCCTCTTCTGGTTCTGGGGGGCAGGCTGAGCTTGTGCTTAGTTCTTCTTCCTGATGGGAAAATAGAGTGACCTGTGCCTGTCCCAACACCTAGAGCTAGTCTCTCATTGGTTCCCCCTCTTCCCGTTCATCCTCAGGACAAATTGCAACCTGTACGGAACAGGAGGTTAAAGGTGCTGATTCTCCAAGGAGGGAGATGTCTAGTAAAGTGGCTGGAATGGCGAACCTGAGCAAAAGGAGATGAGAAATGAGGTGCGTTTTAGAAATCTTTCCCGATCACACGGTGTACCATCTTCTGGGTTTCTCATGCCTGTTTTCGATGTAGGAAGATGCCCTTGAACCTGGAGATTCGGGACCCATAGGATGGGTACCATGCAGTATTACTTGAAAGGGTCTGCGTTGGCTCACGCAACCTCACCGAACCTCTCAGCCCCAAGAGTGTCCACCCTTATGTCTCAATCAGCTGTGGGTCTAGATATGGTCAAACCAGGTTGCATCACAGCCCCTGAACGAATTTTGGAAGAATTTCTCTCTCTTTCACTGTCTTTGTTTCACGGGTTTTGAAAAGTAATTTATTTTTATAATGGGGTTTAGCTGCTTTTCACGGCTGTGTTTATGCCGCTTTACACCCCCTTGACTCACTTACAGAGGGATATCAATACATAGGTATGAAGATTCTTACTAGTCAGATATATTCTTGTGCGGTGAATAGGGGGTGTTGAGTCCAGTTCACTGAAAAGGAATAGGTCTTGTCTCTTACATATTGGGTTTATGGAACGGTATCAGAGCTAATTTGAAACCCTTGTTTTATGCATCACCCCACCTCACCTTTCCCGTTCAGCAGCCATAGTGTGTTTCCTAAACGTGTGACTCTGTTCTGTTTTGCAATTCAGTTCAAGTGTAGCGGTTTTTACATTCCCTCTATAAGTGATATCTTATGATAAGTGTCTTTTTCTGTGTGACTTATTTCACTTAGAATCGTCGTACCTAAATCCACTCATCATGCTGCTACTAGCCTTATGACGTTGATTTCATGGCTGAGTGATATTCCATTGTACATGAGGACCCCAACTTCTTTATCCATTTTTCTCTTTCCTAGGATATTTAAGTTGTAATGAAGTGGGGGTTCTTGTCAACAGAGCAGCCCTAAACTTTGGGGTGCCTGTGTCTTGCTGATTTTTAGTTTTCCCAATTTATACGCCCATGAGTGGAAGTGCCCTATGCTCTCCAAGCTGTGTTTTTTAGATGTTTCAGGACACACCGTACACTTCTCCCGAGTGGCTGTTGGCAATTTACATCTCGCCTATCAGCGTAGCAAGGCTCCCATTTCTCCATGGCCGTTCCTGCATTTCTGCTTTGGACACTTTTTTCCGCATGGCCCTTTTGCCCGCTGGGAAGCGAGACTTCTTTGGAGCGCTGATTGGCCTTTCCAGGTTGCTTGGTTGGCCAAAAAGGGCGTATGCGTTTTTTCCTGAATATATTCAGGAAAAAAGGCATACGCCCTTTTTGGCCAAGGGCATCATTGTCCACGTTTTGCCGCTTTTCATGTGCTTTCAAGGCGATTCGAATCTACCTCCTGAAATCTGTTTCCTGCAATTCTGCCTTTCTTTCAAAGCCTCTTCGTTGCCTTCCCTTAATATATTTGTGGACGAGAGGTATCATTTAAAACTCTGCAGGTTTGTGAATTGCAGTGCCCCTGAGCTCCATTTTTCAGCTCGCTTTTTTGGGAGCTGGCCGCAAAAGCGCAGGATTGCTTCAGGCCCTCTTCTGGTTCTGGGGGGCAGGCTGAGCTTGTGCTTAATTCTTCTTCCTGATGGGAAAATAGAGTGACCTGTGCCTGTCCCAACACCTAGAGCTAGTCTCTCATTGGTTCCCCCTCTTCCCGTTCATCCTCAGGACAAATTGCAACCTGTACGGAACAGGAGGTTAAAGGTGCTGATTCTCCAAGGAGGGAGATGGCTAGTAAATCGGCTGGAAGGGCGAACCCGAGCAAAAGAGATGAGAAATGAGGTGCGTTTTAGAAACCTTTCCCGATCACACGGTGTACCATCTTCTGGGTTTCTCATGCCTGTTTTCGATGTAGGAAGATGCCCTTGAACCTGGAGATTTGGGACCCATAGGATGGGTACCATGCAGTATTACTTGAAAGGGTCTGCGTTGGCTCACCCAACCTCACCGAACCTCTCAGCCCCAAGAGTGTCCACCCTTATGTCTCAATCAGCTGTGGGTCTAGATATGGTCAATCCAGGTTGCATCACAGCCCCTGAACGAATTTTGGAAGAATTTCTCTCTCTTTCACTGTCTTTGTTTCACGGGTTTTGAAAAGTAATTTATTTTTATAATGGGGTTTAGCTGCTTTTCACGGCTGTGTTTATGCCGCTTTACACCCCCTTGACTCACTTACAGAGAGATATCAATACATAGGTTTGAGGATTCTTACTAGTCAGATATATTCTTGTGCGGTGAATAGGGGGTGTTGAGTCCAGTTCACTGAAAAAGGAATAGGTCTTGTCTCTTACATATTGGGTTTATGGAACGGTATAGGAGCTAATTTGAAACCCTTGTTTTATGCATCACCCCACCTCACCTTTCCCGTTCAGCAGCCATAGTGTGTTTTCTAAACGTGTGACTCTGTTCTGTTTTGTAATTCAGTTCAAGTGTAGCGGTTTTACATTCCCTCTCTAAGTGATATCTTAGGATAAGTGTCTTTTTCTGTGTGACTTATTTCACTTAGAATCGTCGTACCTAAATCCACTCATCATGCTGCTACTAGCCTTATGACGTTGATTTCATGGCTGAGTGATATTCCATTGTACATGAGGACCCCAACTTCTTTATTCATTTTTCTCTTTCCTAGGATATTTAAGTTGTAATGAAGTGGGGGTTCTTGTCAACAGAGCAGCCCTAAACTTTGGGGTGCCTGTGTCTTGCTGATTTTTAGTTTTCCCAATTTATACGCCCATGAGTGGAAGTGCCCTATGCTCTCCAAGCTGTGTTTTTTAGATGTTTCAGGACACACCGTACACTTCTCCCGAGTGGCTGTTGGCAATTTACATCCCGCCCATCAGCGTAGCAAGGCTCCCATTTCTCCATGACCGGTCCCGCATTTCTGCTTTGGACACTTTCTTCCGCATGGCCCTTTTGCCCGCTGGGAAGCGAGACTTCTTTGGAGCGCTGATTGGCCTTTCCAGGTTGCTTGGTTGGCCAAAAAGGGCGTATGCGTTTTTTCCTGAATATATTCAGGAAAAAACGCATACGCCCTTTTTGGCCAAGGGCATCATTGTCCACGTTTTGCCGCTTTTCATGTGCTTTCAAGGCGATTCGAATCTACCTCCTGAAATCTGTTTCCTGCAATTCTGCCTTGCTTTCAAAGCCTCTTCGTTGCCTTCCCTTAATATATTTGTGGACGAGAGGTATCATTTAAAACTCTGCAGGTTTGTGAATTGCAGTGCCCCTGAGCTCCATTTTTCAGCTCGCTTTTTTGGGAGCTGGCCGCAAAAGCGCAGGATTGCTTCAGGCCCTCTTCTGGTTCTGGGGGGCAGGCTGAGCTTGTGCTTAATTCTTCTTCCTGATGGGAAAATAGAGTGACCTGTGCCTGTCCCAACACCTAGAGCTAGTCTCTCATTGGTTCCCCCTCTTCCCGTTCATCCTCAGGACAAATTGCAACCTGTACGGAACAGGAGGTTAAAGGTGCTGATTCTCCAAGGAGGGAGATGGCTAGTAAAGTGGCTGGAATGGCGAACCCGAGCAAAAGGAGATGAGAAATGAGGTGCGTTTTAGAAATCTTTCCCGATCACACGGTGTACCATCTTCTGGGTTTCTCATGCATGTTTTCGATGTAGGAAGATGCCCTTGAACCTGGAGTTTTGGGACCCATAGGATGGGTACCATGCAGTATTACTTGAAAGAGTCTGCGTTGGCTCACCCAACCTCACCGAACCTCTCAGCCCCAAGAGTGTCCACCCTTATGTCTCAATCAGCTGTGGGTCCAGATATTGTCAATCCAGGTTGCATCACAGCCCCTGAACGAATTTTGGAAGAATTTCTCTCTCTTTCACTGTCTTTGTTTCACTGGTTTTGAAAAGTAATTTATTTTTATAATGGGGTTTAGCTGCTTTTCACGGCTGTGTTTATGCCGCTTTACACCCCCTTGACTCACTTACAGAGAGATATCAATACATAGGTTTGAGGATTCTTACTAGTCAGATATATTCTTGTGCGGTGAATAGGGGGTGTTGAGTCCAGTTCACTGAAAAAGGAATAGGTCTTGTCTCTTACATATTCGGTTTATGGAACGGTATAGGAGCTAATTGGAAACCCTTGTTTTATGCATCACCCCACCTCACCTTTCCCGTTCAGCAGGCATAGTGTGTTTTCTAAACGTGTGACTCTGTTCTGTTTTGTAATTCAGTTCAAGTGTAGCGGTTTTTACATTCCCTCTCTAAGTGATATCTTAGGATAAGTGTCTTTTTCTGTGTGACTTATTTCACTTAGAATCGTCGTACCTAAATCCACTCATCATGCTGCTACTAGCCTTATGACGTTGATTTCATGGCTGAGTGATATTCCATTGTACATGAGGACCCCAACTTCTTTATCCATTTTTCTCTGTCCTAGGATATTTAAGTTGTAATGAAGTGGGGGTTCTTGTCAACAGAGCAGCCCTAAACTTTGGGGTGCCTGTGTCTTGCTGATTTTTAGTTTTCCCAATTTATACGCCCATGAGTGGAAGTGCCCTATGCTCTCCAAGCTGTGTTGTTTAGATGTTTCAGGACACACCGTACACTTCTCCCGAGTGGCTGTTGGCAATTTACATCCCGCCCATCAGCGTAGCAAGGCTCCCATTTCTCCATGGCCGGTCCTGCATTTCTGGTTTGGACACTTTTTTCCGCATGGCCCTTTTGCCCGCTGGGAAGCGCGACTTCTTTGGAGCGCTGATTGGCCTTTCCAGGTTGCTTGGTTGGCCAAAAAGGGCGTATGCGTTTTTTCCTGAATATATTCAGGAAAAAACGCATACGCCCTTTTTGGCCAAGGGCATCATTGTCCACGTTTTGCCGCTTTTCATGTGCTTTCAAGGCGATTCGAATCTACCTCCTGAAATCTGTTTCCTGCAATTCTGCCTTGCTTTCAAAGCCTCTTCGTTGCCTTCCCTTAATATATTTGTGGACGAGAGGTATCATTTAAAACTCTGCAGGTTTGTGAATTGCAGTGCCCCTGAGCTCCATTTTTCAGCTCGCTTTTTTGGGAGCTGGCCGCAAAAGCGCAGGATTGCTTCAGGCCCTCTTCTGGTTCTGGGGGGCAGGCTGAGCTTGTGCTTAATTCTTCTTCCTGATGGGAAAATAGAGTGACCTGTGCCTGTCCCAACACCTAGAGCTAGTCTCTCATTGGTTCCCCCTCTTCCCGTTCATCCTCAGGACAAATTGCAACCTGTACGGAACAGGAGGTTAAAGGTGCTGATTCTCCAAGGAGGGAGATGGCTAGTAAATCGGCTGGAAGGGCGAACCCGAGCAAAGGAGATGAGAAATGAGGTGCGTTTTAGAAACCTTTCCCGATCACACGGTGTACCATCTTCTGGGTTTCTCATGCCTGTTTTCGATGTAGGAAGATGCCCTTGAACCTGGAGATTTGGGACCCATGGGATGGGTACCATGCAGTATTACTTGAAAGGGTCTGCGTTGGCTCACCCAACCTCACCGAACCTCTCAGCCCCAAGAGTGTCCACCCTTATGTCTCAATCAGCTGTGGGTCTAGATATGGTCAATCCAGGTTGCATCACAGCCCCTGAACGAATTTTGGAAGAATTTCTCTCTCTTTCACTGTCTTTGTTTCACGGGTTTTGAAAAGTAATTTATTTTTATAATGGGGTTTAGCTGCTTTTCACGGCTGTGTTTATGCCGCTTTACACCCCCTTGACTCACTTACAGAGAGATATCAATACATAGGTTTGAAATTTCTTACTAGTCAGATATATTCTTGTGCGGTGAATAGGGGGTGTTGAGTCCAGTTCACTGAAAAAGGAATAGGTCTTGTCTCTTACATATTGGGTTTATGGAACGGTATCGGAGCTAATTTGAAACCCTTGTTTTATGCATCACCCCACCTCACCTTTCCCGTTCAGCAGCCATAGTGTGTTTCCTAAACGTGTGACTCTGTTCTGTTTTGCAATTCAGTTCAAGTGTAGCGGTTTTTACATTCGCTCTATAAGTGATATCTTAGGATAAGTGTCTTTTTCTGTGTGACTTATTTCACTTAGAATCGTCGTACCTAAATCCACTCATCGTGCTGCTACTAGCCTTATGACGTTGATTTCATGGCTGAGTGATATTCCATTGTACATGAGGACCCCAACTTCTTTATCCATTTTTCTCTTTCCTAGGATATTTAAGGTGTAATGAAGTGGGGGTTCTTGTCAACAGAGCAGCCCTAAACTTTGGGGTGCCTGTGTCTTGCTGATTTTTAGTTTTCCCAATTTATACGCCCATGAGTGGAAGTGCCCTATGCTCTCCAAGCTGTGTTTTTTAGATGTTTCAGGACACACCGTACACTTCTCCCGAGTGGCTGTTGGCAATTTACATCCCGCCCATCAGCGTAGCAAGGCTCCCATTTCTCCATGGCCGGTCCTGCATTTCTGCTTTGGACACTTTTTTCCGCATGGCCCTTTTGCCCGCTGGGAAGCGAGACTTCTTTGGAGCGCTGATTGGCCTTTCCAGGTTGCTTGGTTGGCCAAAAAGGGCGTATGCGTTTTTTCCTGAATATATTCATGAAAAAACGCATACGCCCTTTTTGGCCAAGGGCATCATTGTCCACGTTTTGCCGCTTTTCATGTGCTTTCAAGGCGATTCGAATCTACCTCCTGAAATCTGTTTCCTGCAATTCTGCCTTGCTTTCAAAGCCTCTTCGTTGCCTTCCCTTAATATATTTGTGGACGAGAGGTATCATTTAAAACTCTGCAGGTTTGTGAATTGCAGTGCCCCTGAGCTCCATTTTTCAGCTCGCTTTTTTGGGAGCTGGCCGCAAAAGCGCAGGATTGCTTCAGGCCCTCTTCTGGTTCTGGGGGGCAGGCTGAGCTTGTGCTTAATTCTTCTTCCTGATGGGAAAATAGAGTGACCTGTGCCTGTCCCAACACCTAGAGCTAGTCTCTCATTGGTTCCCCCTCTTCCCGTTCATCCTCAGGACAAATTGCAACCTGTACGGAACAGGAGGTTAAAGGTGCTGATTCTCCAAGGAGGGAGATGGCTAGTAAAGTGGCTGGAATGGCGAACCTGAGCAAAAGGAGATGAGAAATGAGGTGCGTTTTAGAAATCTTTCCCGATCACACGGTGTACCATCTTCTGGGTTTCTCATGCCTGTTTTCGATGTAGGAAGATGCCCTTGAACCTGGAGATTTGGGACCCATAGGATGGGTACCATGCAGTATTACTTGAAAGGGTCTGCGTTGGCTCACCCAACCTCACCGAACCTCTCAGCCCCAAGAGTGTCCACCCTTATGTCTCAATCAGCTGTGGGTCTAGATATGGTCAATCCAGGTTGCATCACAGCCCCTGAACGAATTTTGGAAGAATTTCTCTCTCTTTCACTGTCTTTGTTTCACGGGTTTTGAAAAGTAATTTATTTTTATAATGGGGTTTAGCTGATTTTCACGGCTGTGTTTATGCCGCTTTACACCCCCTTGACTCACTTACAGAGAGATATCAATACATAGGTTTGAGGATTCTTACTAGTCAGATATATTCTTGTGCGGTGAATAGGGGGTGTTGAGTCCAGTTCACTGAAAAAGGAATAGGTCTTGTCTCTTACATATTGGGTTTATGGAACGGTATCGGAGCTAATTTGAAACCCTTGTTTTATGCATCACCCCACCTCACCTTTCCCGTTCAGCAGCCATAGTGTGTTTTCTAAACGTGTGACTCTGTTCTGTTTTGTAATTCAGTTCAAGTGTAGCGGTTTTTACATTCCCTCTCTAAGTGATATCTTAGGATAAGTGTCTTTTTCTGTGTGACTTATTTCACTTAGAATCGTCGTACCTAAATCCACTCATCATGCTGCTACTAGCCTTATGACGTTGATTTCATGGCTGAGTGATATTCCATTGTACATGAGGACCCCAACTTCTTTATCCATTTTTCTCTTTCCTAGGATATTTAAGTTGTAATGAAGTGGGGGTTCTTGTCAACAGAGCAGCCCTAAACTTTGGGGTGCCTGTGTGTTGCTGATTTTTAGTTTTCCCAATTTATACGCCCATGAGTGGAAGTGCCCTATGCTCTCCAAGCTGTGTTCTTTAGATGTTTCAGGACACACCGTACACTTCTCCCGAGTGGCTGTTGGCAATTTACATCCCGCCCATCAGCGTAGCAAGGCTCCCATTTCTCCATGGCCGGTCCTGCATTTCTGCTTTGGACACTTTTTTCCGCATGGCCCTTTTGCCCTCTGGGAAGCGAGACTTCTTTGGAGCGCTGATTGGCCTTTCCAGGTTGCTTGGTTGGCCAAAAAGGGCGTATGCGTTTTTTCCTGAATATATTCAGGAAAAAACGCATACGCCCTTTTTGGCCAAGGGCATCATTGTCCACGTTTTGCCGCTTTTCATGTGCTTTCAAGGCGATTCGAATCTACCTCCTGAAATCTGTTTCCTGCAATTCTGCCTTGCTTTCAAAGCCTCTTCGTTGCCTTCCCTTAATATATTTCTGGACGAGAGGTATGATTTAAAACTCTGCAGGTTTGTGAATTGCAGTGCCCCTGAGCTCCATTTTTCAGCTCGCTTTTTTGGGAGCTGGCCGCAAAAGCGCAGGATTGCTTCAGGCCCTCTTCTGGTTCTGGGGGGCAGGCTGAGCTTGTGCTTAATTCTTCTTCCTGATGGGAAAATAGAGTGACCTGTGCCTGTCCCAACACCTAGAGCTAGTCTCTCATTGGTTCCCCCTCTTCCCGTTCATCCTCAGGACAAATTGCAACCTGTACGGAACAGGAGGTTAAAGGAGCTGATTCTCCAAGGAGGGAGATGGCTAGTAAAGTGGCTGGAATGGCGAACCTGAACAAAAGGAGATGAGAAATGAGGTGCGTTTTAGAAATCTTTCCCGATCACTCGGTGTACCATCTTCTGGGTTTCTCATGCATGTTTTCGATGTAGGAAGATGCCCTTGAACCTGGAGATTTGGGACCCATAGGATGGGTACCATGCAGTATTACTTGAAAGGGTCTGCGTTGGCTCACCCAACCTCACCGAACCTCTCAGCCCCAAGAGTGTCCACCCTTATGTCTCAATCAGCTGTGGGTCTAGATATGGTCAATCCAGGTTGCATCACAGCCCCTGAACGAATTTTGGAAGAATTTCTCTCTCTTTCACTGTCTTTGTTTCACGGGTTTTGAAAAGTAATTTATTTTTATAATGGGGTTTAGCTGCTTTTCACGGCTGTGTTTATGCCGCTTTACACCCCCTTGACTCACTTACAGAGAGATATCAATACATAGGTTTGAGGATTCTTACTAGTCAGATATATTCTTGTGCGGTGAATAGGGGGTGTTGAGTCCAGTTCACTGAAAAAGGAATAGGTCTTGTCTCTTACATATTGGGTTTATGGAACGGTATCGGAGCTAATTTGAAACCCTTGTTTTATGCATCACCCCACCTCACCTTTCCCGTTCAGCAGCCATAGTGTGTTTCCTAAACGTGTGACTCTGTTCTGTTTTGTAATTCAGTTCAAGTGTAGCGGTTTTTACATTCCCTCTCTAAGTGATATCTTAGGATAAGTGTCTTTTTCTGTGTGACTTATTTCACTTAGAATCGTCGTACCTAAATCCACTCATCATGCTGCTACTAGCCTTATGACGTTGATTTCATGGCTGAGTGATATTCCATTGTACATGAGGACCCCAACTTCTTTATCCATTTTTCTCTGTCCTAGGATATTTAAGTTGTAATGAAGTGGGGGTTCTTGTCAACAGAGCAGCCCTAAACTTTGGGGTGCCTGTGTCTTGCTGATTTTTAGTTTTCCCAATTTATACGCCCATGAGTGGAAGTGCCCTATGCTCTCCAAGCTGTGTTGTTTAGATGTTTCAGGACACACCGTACACTTCTCCCGAGTGGCTGTTGGCAATTTACATCCCGCCCATCAGCGTAGCAAGGCTCCCATTTCTCCATGGCCGGTCCTGCATTTCTGCTTTGGACACTTTTTTCCGCATGGCCCTTTTGCCCGCTGGGAAGCGCGACTTCTTTGGAGCGCTGATTGGCCTTTCCAGGTTGCTTGGTTGGCCAAAGAGGGCGTATGCGTTTTTTCCTGAATATATTCAGGAAAAAACGCATACGCCCTTTTTGGCCAAGGGCATCATTGTCCACGTTTTGCCGCTTTTCATGTGCTTTCAAGGCGATTCGAATCTACCTCCTGAAATCTGTTTCCTGCAATTCTGCCTTGCTTTCAAAGCCTCTTCGTTGCCTTCCCTTAATATATTTGT
The DNA here is from genome assembly GCF_949987535.1 of Balaenoptera acutorostrata. Classification (NCBI taxonomy): domain Eukaryota; kingdom Metazoa; phylum Chordata; class Mammalia; order Artiodactyla; family Balaenopteridae; genus Balaenoptera; species Balaenoptera acutorostrata. The sequence goes on from NW_026646506.1 coordinate 654,852, forward strand.
GGACGAGAGGTATCATTTAAAACTCTGCAGGTTTGTGAATTGCAGTGCCCCTGAGCTCCATTTTTCAGCTCGCTTTTTTGTGAGCTGGCCGCAAAAGCGCAGGATTGCTTCAGGCCCTCTTCTGGTTCTGGGGGGCAGGCTGAGCTTGTGCTTAATTCTTCTTCCTGATGGGAAAATAGAGTGACCTGTGCCTGTCCCAACACCTAGAGCTAGTCTCTCATTGGTTCCCCCTCTTCCCGTTCATCCTCAGGACAAATTGCAACCTGTATGGAACAGGAGGTTAAAGGTGCTGATTCTCCAAGGAGGGAGATGGCTAGTAAATCGGCTGGAAGGGCGAACCCGAGCAAAGGAGATGAGAAATGAGGTGCGTTTTAGAAACCTTTCCCGATCACACGGTGTACCATCTTCTCGGTTTCTCATGCCTGTTTTCGATGTAGGAAGATGCCCTTGAACCTGGAGATTTGGGACCCATGGGATGGGTACCATGCAGTATTACTTGAAAGGGTCTGCGTTGGCTCACCCAACCTCACCGAACCTCTCAGCCCCAAGAGTGTCCACCCTTATGTCTCAATCAGCTGTGGGTCTAGATATGGTCAATCCAGGTTGCATCACAGCCCCTGAACGAATTTTGGAAGAATTTCTCTCTCTTTCACTGTCTTTGTTTCACGGGTTTTGAAAAGTAATTTATTTTTATAATGGGGTTTAGCTGCTTTTCACGGCTGTGTTTATGCCGCTTTACACCCCCTTGACTCACTTACAGAGAGATATCAATACATAGGTTTGAAGTTTCTTACTAGTCAGATATATTCTTGTGCGGTGAATAGGGGGTGTTGAGTCCACTTCACTGAAAAAGGAATAGGTCTTGTCTCTTACATATTGGGTTTATGGAACGGTATCGGAGCTAATTTGAAACCCTTGTTTTATGCATCACCCCACCTCACCTTTCCCGTTCAGCAGCCATAGTGTGTTTCCTAAACGTGTGACTCTGTTCTGTTTTGCAATTCAGTTCAAGTGTAGCGGTTTTTACATTCGCTCTATAAGTGATATCTTAGGATAAGTGTCTTTTTCTGTGTGACTTATTTCACTTAGAATCGTCGTACCTAAATCCACTCATCGTGCTGCTACTAGCCTTATGACGTTGATTTCATGGCTGAGTGATATTCCATTGTACATGAGGACCCCAACTTCTTTATCCATTTTTCTCTTTCCTAGGATATTTAAGGTGTAATGAAGTGGGGGTTCTTGTCAACAGAGCAGCCCTAAACTTTGGGGTGCCTGTGTCTTGCTGATTTTTAGTTTTCCCAATTTATACGCCCATGAGTGGAAGTGCCCTATGCTCTCCAAGCTGTGTTTTTTAGATGTTTCAGGACACACCACACACCGTACACTTCTCCCGAGTGGCTGTTGGCAATTTACATCCCGCCCATCAGCGTAGCAAGGCTCCCATTTCTCCATGGCCGGTCCTGCATTTCTGCTTTGGACACTTTTTTCCGCATGGCCCTTTTGCCCGCTGGGAAGCGAGACTTCTTTGGAGCGCTGATTGGCCTTTCCAGGTTGCTTGGTTGGCCAAAAAGGGCGTATGCGTTTTTTCCTGAATATATTCAGGAAAAAACGCATACGCCCTTTTTGGCCAAGGGCATCATTGTCCACGTTTTGCCGCTTTTCATGTGCTTTCAAGGCGATTCGAATCTACCTCCTGAAATCTGTTTCCTGCAATTCTGCCTTGCTTTCAAAGCCTCTTCGTTGCCTTCCCTTAATATATTTGTGGACGAGAGATATCATTTAAAACTCTGCAGGTTTGTGAATTGCAGTGCCCCTGAGCTCCATTTTTCAGCTCGCTTTTTTGGGAGCTGGCCGCAAAAGCGCAGGATTGCTTCAGGCCCTCTTCTGGTTCTGGGGGGCAGGCTGAGCTTGTGCTTAATTCTTCTTCCTGATGGGAAAATAGAGTGACCTGTGCCTGTCCCAACACCTAGAGCTAGTCTCTCATTGGTTCCCCCTCTTCCCGTTCATCCTCAGGACAAATTGCAACCTGTACGGAACAGGAGGTTAAAGGTGCTGATTCTCCAAGGAGGGAGATGGCTAGTAAAGTGGCTGGAATGGCGAACCTGAACAAAAGGAGATGAGAAATGAGGTGCGTTTTGGAAATCTTTCCCGATCACACGGTGTACCATCTTCTGGGTTTCTCATGCATGTTTTCGATGTAGGAAGATGCCCTTGAACCTGGAGATTTGGGACCCATAGGATGGGTACCATGCAGTATTACTTGAAAGGGTCTGCGTTGGCTCACCCAACCTCACCGAACCTCTCAGCCCCAAGAGTGTCCACCCTTATGTCTCAATCAGCTGTGGGTCTAGATATGGTCAATCCAGGTTGCATCACAGCCCCTGAACGAATTTTGGAAGAATTTCTCTCTCTTTCACTGTCTTTGTTTCACTGGTTTTGAAAAGTAATTTATTTTTATAATGGGGTTTAGCTGCTTTTCACGGCTGTGTTTATGCCGCTTTACACCCCCTTGACTCACTTACAGAGAGATATCAATACATAGGTTTGAGGATTCTTACTAGTCAGATATATTCTTGTGCGGTGAATAGGGGGTGTTGAGTCCAGTTCACTGAAAAAGGAATAGGTCTTGTCTCTTACATATTGGGTTTATGGAACGGTATAGGAGCTAATTTGAAACCCTTGTTTTATGCATCACCCCACCTCACCTTTCCCGTTCAGCAGCCATAGTGTGTTTTCTAAACGTGTGACTCTGTTCTGTTTTGTAATTCAGTTCAAGTGTAGCGGTTTTTACATTCCCTCTCTAAGTGATATCTTAGGATAAGTGTCTTTTTCTGTGTGACTTATTTCACTTAGAATCGTCGTACCTAAATCCACTCATCATGCTGCTACTAGCCTTATGACGTAGATTTCATGGCTGAGTGATATTCCATTGTACATGAGGACCCCAACTTCTTTATCCATTTTTCTCTTTCCTAGGATATTTAAGGTGTAATGAAGTGGGGGTTCTTGTCAACAGAGCAGCCCTAAACTTTGGGGTGCCTGTGTCTTGCTGATGTTTAGTTTTCCCAATTTATACGCCCATGAGTGGAAGTGCCCTATGCTCTCCAAGTTGTGTTTTTTAGATGTTTCAGGACACACCGTACACTTCTCCAGAGTGGCTGTTGGCAATTTACATCCCACCCATCAGCGTAGCAAGGCTCCCATTTCTCCATGGCCGGTCCTGCATTTCTGCTTTGGACACTTTTTTCCGCATGGCCCTTTTGCCCGCTGGGAAGCGAGACTTCTTTGGAGCGCTGATTGGCCTTTCCAGGTTGCTTGGTTGGCCAAAAAGGGCGTATGCGTTTTTTCCTGAATATATTCAGGAAAAAACGCATACGCCCTTTTTGGCCAAGGGCATCATTGTCCACGTTTTGCCGCTTTTCATGTGCTTTCAAGGCGATTCGAATCTACCTCCTGAAATCTGTTTCCTGCAATTCTGCCTTGCTTTCAAAGCCTCTTCGTTCCCTTCCCTTAATATATTTGTGGACGAGAGGTATCATTTAAAACTCTGCAGGTTTGTGAATTGCAGTGCCCCTGAGCTCCATTTTTCAACTCGCTCTTTTGGGAGCTGGCCGCAAAAGCGCAGGATTGCTTCAGGCCCTCTTCTGGTTCTGGGGGGCAGGCTGAGCTTGTGCTTAATTCTTCTTCCTGATGGGAAAATAGAGTGACCTGTGCCTGTCCCAACACCTAGAGCTAGTCTCTCATTGGTTCCCCCTCTTCCCGTTCATCCTCAGGACAAATTGCAACCTGTACGGAACAGGAGGTTAAAGGTGCTGATTCTCCAAGGAGGGAGATGGCTAGTAAAGTGGCTGGAATGGCGAACCTGAGCAAAAGGAGATGAGAAATGAGGTGCATTTTAGAAATCTTTCCCGATCACACGGTGTACCATCTTCTGGGTTTCTCATGCCTGTTTTCAATGTAGGAAGATGCCCTTGAACCTGGAGATTTGGGACCCATAGAATGGGTACCATGCAGTATTACTTGAAAGGGTCTGCGTTGGCTCACCCAACCTCACCGAACCTCTCAGCCCCAAGAGTGTCCACCCTTATGTCTCAATCAGCTGTGGGTCTAGATATGGTCAATCCAGGTTGCATCACAGCCCCTGAACGAATTTTGGAAGAATTTCTCTCTCTTTCACTGTCTTTGTTTCACGGGTTTTGAAAAGTAATTTATTTTTATAATGGGGTTTAGCTGCTTTTCACGGCTGTGTTTATGCCGCTTTACACCCCCTTGACTCACTTACAGAGAGATATCAATACATAGGTTTGAGGATTCTTACTAGTCAGATATATTCTTGTGCAGTGAATAGGGGGTGTTGAGTCCAGTTCACTGAAAAAGGAATAGGTCTTGTCTCTTACATATTGGGTTTATGGAACGGTATCGGAGCTAATTTGAAACCCTTGTTTTATGCATCACCCCACCTCACCTTTCCCGTTCAGCAGCCATAGTGTGTTTCCTAAACGTGTGACTCTGTTCTGTTTTCCAATTCAGTTCAAGTGTAGCGGTTTTTACATTCCCTCTCTAAGTGATATCTTATGATAAGTGTCTTTTTCTGTGTGACTTATTTCACTTAGAATCGTCGTACCTAAATCCACTCATCATGCTGCTACTAGCCTTATGACGTTGATTTCATGGCTGAGTGATATTCCATTGTACATGAGGACCCCAACTTCTTTATCCATTTTTCTCTTTCCTAGGATATTTAAGTTGTAATGAAGTGGGGGTTCTTGTCAACAGAGCAGCCCTAAACTTTGGGGTGCCTGTGTCTTGCTGATTTTTAGTTTTCCCAATTTATACGCCCATGAGTGGAAGTGCCCTATGCTCTCCAAGCTGTGTTTTTTAGATGTTTCAGGACACACCGTACACTTCTCCCGAGTGGCTGTTGGCAATTTACATCCCGCCCATCAGCGTAGCAAGGCTCCCATTTCTCCATGGCCGGTCCTGCATTTCTGCTTTGGACACTTTTTTCCGCATGGCCCTTTTGCCCGCTGGGAAGCGAGACTTCTTTGGAGCGCTGATTGGCCTTTCCAGGTTGCTTGGTTGGCCAAAAAGGGCGTATGCGTTTTTTCCTGAATATATTCAGGAAAAAACGCATACGCCCTTTTTGGCCAAGGGCATCATTGTCCACCTTTTGCCGCTTTTCATGTGCTTTCAAGGCGATTCGAATCTACCTCCTGAAATCTGTTTCCTGCAATTCTGCCTTGCTTTCAAAGCCTCTTCGTTGCCTTTCCTTAATATATTTGTGGACGAGAGGTATCATTTAAAACTCTGCAGGTTTGTGAATTGCAGTGCCCCTGAGCTCCATTTTTCAGCTCGCTTTTTTGGGAGCTGGCCGCAAAAGCGCAGGATTGCTTCAGGCCCTCTTCTGGTTCTGGGGGGCAGGCTGAGCTTGTGCTTAATTCTTCTTCCTGATGGGAAAATAGAGTGACCTGTGCCTGTCCCAACACCTAGAGCTAGTCTCTCATTGGTTCCCCCTCTTCCCGTTCATCCTCAGGACAAATTGCAACCTGTACGGAACAGGAGGTTAAAGGTGCTGATTCTCCAAGGAGGGAGATGGCTAGTAAAGTGGCTGGAATGGCGAACCTGAGCAAAAGGAGATGAGAAATGAGGTGCGTTTTAGAAACCTTTCCCGATCACACGGTGTACCATCTTCTGGGTTTCTCATGCCTGTTTTCGATGTAGGAAGATGCCCTTGAACCTGGAGATTTGGGACCCATAGGATGGGTACCATGCAGTATTACTTGAAAGGGTCTGCGTTGGCTCACCCAACCTCACCGAACCTCTCAGCCCCATGAGTGTCCACCCTTATGTCTCAATCAGCTGTGGGTCTAGATATGGTCAATCCAGGTTGCATCACAGCCCCTGAACGAATTTTGGAAGAATTTCTCTCTCTTTCACTGTCTTTGTTTCACTGGTTTTGAAAAGTAACTTATTTTTATAATGGGGTTTAGCTGCTTTTCACGGCTGTGTTTATGCCGCTTTACACCCCCTTGACTCACTTACAGAGAGATATCAATACATAGGTTTGAGGATTCTTACTAGTCAGATATATTCTTGTGCGGTGAATAGGGGGTGTTGAGTCCAGTTCACTGAAAAAGGAATAGGTCTTGTCTCTTACATATTGGGTTTATGGAACGGTATAGGAGCTAATTTGAAACCCTTGTTTTATGCATCACCCCACCTCACCTTTCCCGTTCAGCAGCCATAGTGTGTTTTCTAAACGTGTGACTCTGTTCTGTTTTGTAATTCAGTTCAAGTGTAGCGGTTTTTACATTCCCTCTCTAAGTGATATCTTAGGATAAGTGTCTTTTTCTGTGTGACTTATTTCACTTAGAATCGTCGTACCTAAATCCACTCATCATGCTGCTACTAGCCTTATGACGTTGATTTCATGGCTGAGTGATATTCCATTGTACATGAGGACCCCAACTTCTTTATCCATTTTTCTCTTTCCTAGGATATTTAAGTTGTAATGAAGTGGGGGTTCTTGTCAACAGAGCAGCCCTAAACTTTGGGGTGCCTGTGTCTTGCTGATTTTTAGTTTTCCCAATTTATACGCCCATGAGTGGAAGTGCCCTATGCTCTCCAAGCTGTGTTTTTTAGATGTTTCAGGACACACTGTACACTTCTCCCGAGTGGCTGTTGGCAATTTACATCCCGCCCATCAGCGTAGCAAGGCTCCCATTTCTCCATGGCCGGTCCTGCGTTTCTGCTTTGGACACTTTTTTCCGCATGGCCCTTTTGCCCGCTGGGAAGCGAGACTTCTTTGGAGCGCTGATTGGCCTTTCCAGGTTGCTTGGTTGGCCAAAAAGGGCGTATGCGTTTTTTCCTGAATATATTCAGGAAAAAACGCATACGCCCTTTTTGGCCAAGGGCATCATTGTCCACGTTTTGCCGCTTTTCATGTGCTTTCAAGGCGATTCGAATCTACCTCCTGAAATCTGTTTCCTGCAATTCTGCCTTGCTTTCAAAGCCTCTTCGTTGCCTTCCCTTAATATATTTGTGGACGAGAGGTATCATTTAAAACTCTGCAGGTTTGTGAATTGCATTGCCCCTGAGCTCCATTTTTCAGCTCGCTTTTTTGGGAGCTGGCCGCAAAAGCGCAGGATTGCTTCAGGCCCTCTTCTGGTTCTGGGGGGCAGGCTGAGCTTGTGCTTAATTCTTCTTCCTGATGGGAAAATAGAGTGACCTGTGCCTGTCCCAACACCTAGAGCTAGTCTCTCATTGGTTCCCCCTCTTCCCGTTCATCCTCAGGACAAATTGCAACCTGTACGGAACAGGAGGTTAAAGGTGCTGATTCTCCAAGGAGGGAGATGGCTAGTAAAGTGGCTGGAATGGCGAACCTGAGCAAAAGGAGATGAGAAATGAGGTGCATTTTAGAAATCTTTCCCGATCACACGGTGTACCATCTTCTGGGTTTCTCATGCCTGTTTTCGATGTAGGAAGATGCCCTTGAACCTGGAGATTTGGGACCCATAGGATGGGTACCATGCAGTATTACTTGAAAGGGTCTGCGTTGGCTCACCCAACCTCACCGAACCTCTCAGCCCCAAGAGTGTCCACCCTTATGTCTCAATCAGCTGTGGGTCTAGATATGGTCAATCCAGGTTGCATCACAGCCCCTGAACGAATTTTGGAAGAATTTCTCTCTCTTTCACTGTCTTTGTTTCACGGGTTTTGAAAAGTAATTTATTTTTATAATGGGGTTTAGCTGCTTTTCACGGCTGTGTTTATGCCGCTTTACACCCCCTTGACTCACTTACAGAGAGATATCAATACATAGGTTTGAGGATTCTTACTAGTCAGATATATTCTTGTGCGGTGAATAGGGGGTGTTGAGTCCAGTTCACTGAAAAAGGAATAGGTCTTGTCTCTTACATATTGGGTTTATGGAACGGTATCGGAGCTAATTTGAAACCCTTGTTTTATGCATCACCCCACCTCACCTTTCCCGTTCAGCAGCCATAGTGTGTTTCCTAAACGTGTGACTCTGTTCTGTTTTGCAATTCAGTTCAAGTGTAGCGGTTTTTACATTCCCTCTCTAAGTGATATCTTATGATAAGTGTCTTTTTCTGTGTGACTTATTTCACTTAGAATCGTCGTACCTAAATCCACTCATCATGCTGCTACTAGCCTTATGACGTTGATTTCATGGCTGAGTGATATTCCATTGTACATGAGGACCCCAACTTCTTTATCCATTTTTCTCTTTCCTAGGATATTTAAGTTGTAATGAAGTGGGGGTTCTTGTCAACAGAGCAGCCCTAAACTTTGGGGTGCCTGTGTCTTGCTGATTTTTAGTTTTCCCAATTTATACGCCCATGAGTGGAAGTGCCCTATGCTCTCCAAGCTGTGTTTTTTAGATGTTTCATGACACACCGTACACTTCTCCCGAGTGGCTGTTGGCAATTTACATCCCGCCCATCAGCGTAGCAAGGCTCCCATTTCTCCATGGCCGGTCCTGCATTTCTGCTTTGGACACTTTTTTCCGCATGGCCCTTTTGCCCGCTGGGAAGCGAGACTTCTTTGGAGCGCTGATTGGCCTTTCCAGGTTGCTTGGTTGGCCAAAAAGGGCGTATGCGTTTTTTCCTGAATATATTCAGGAAAAAAACGCATACGCCCTTTTTGGCCAAGGGCATCATTGTCCACGTTTTGCTGCTTTTCATGTGCTTTCAAGGCGATTCGAATCTACCTCCTGAAATCTGTTTCCTGCAATTCTGCCTTGCTTTCAAAGCCTCTTCGTTGCCTTCCCTTAATATATTTGTGGACGAGATGTATCATTTAAAACTCTGCAGGTTTGTGAATTGCAGTGCCCCTGAGCTCCATTTTTCAGCTCGCTTTTTTGGGAGCTGGCCGCAAAAGCGCAGGATTGCTTCAGGCCCTCTTCTGGTTCTGGGGGGCAGGCTGAGCTTGTGCTTAATTCTTCTTCCTGATGGGAAAATAGAGTGACCTGTGCCTGTCCCAACACCTAGAGCTAGTCTCTCATTGGTTCCCCCTCTTCCCGTTCATCCTCAGGACAAATTGCAACCTGTACGGAACAGGAGGTTAAAGGTGCTGATTCTCCAAGGAGGGAGATGGCTAGTAAAGTGGCTGGAATGGCGAACCTGAGCAAAAGGAGATGAGAAATGAGGTGCGTTTTAGAAATCTTTCCCGATCACACGGTGTACCATCTTCTTGGTTTCTCATGCCTGTTTTCGATGTAGGAAGATGCCCTTGAACCTGGAGATTTGGGACCCATGGGATGGGTACCATGCAGTATTACTTGAAAGGGTCTGCGTTGGCTCACCCAACCTCACCGAACCTCTCAGCCCCAAGAGTGTCTACCCTTATGTCTCAATCAGCTGTGGGTCTAGATATGGTCAATCCAGGTTGCATCACAGCCCCTGAACGAATTTTGGAAGAATTTCTCTCTCTTTCACTGTCTTTGTTTCACGGGTTTTGAAAAGTAATTTATTTTTATAATGGGGTTTAGCTGCTTTTCACGGCTGTGTTTATGCCGCTTTACACCCCCTTGACTCACTTACAGAGAGATATCAATACATAGGTTTGAAGTTTCTTACTAGTCAGATATATTCTTGTGCGTTGTATAGGGGGTGTTGAGTCCAGTTCACTGAAAAAGGAATAGGTCTTGTCTCTTACATATTGGGTTTATGGAACGGTATCGGAGCTAATTTGAAACCCTTGTTTTATGCATCACCCCACCTCACCTTTCCCGTTCAGCAGCCATAGTGTGTTTCCTAAACGTGTGACTCTGTTCTGTTTTGCAATTCAGTTCAAGTGTAGCGGTTTTTACATTCGCTCTATAAGTGATATCTTAGGATAAGTGTCTTTTTCTGTGTGACTTATTTCACTTAGAATCGTCGTACCTAAATCCACTCATCGTGCTGCTACTAGCCTTATGACGTTGATTTCATGGCTGAGTGATATTCCATTGTACATGAGGACCCCAACTTCTTTATCCATTTTTCTCTTTCCTAGGATATTTAAGGTGTAATGAAGTGGGGGTTCTTGTCAACAGAGCAGCCCTAAACTTTGGGGTGCCTGTGTCTTGCTGATTTTTAGTTTTCCCAATTTATACGCCCATGAGTGGAAGTGCCCTATGCTCTCCAAGCTGTGTTTTTTAGATGTTTCAGGACACACCGTACACTTCTCCCGAGTGGCTGTTGGCAATTTACATCCCACCCATCAGCGTAGCAAGGCTCCCATTTCTCCATGGTCGGTCCTGCATTGCTGCTTTGGACACTTTTTTCCGCATGGCCCTTTTGCCCGCTGGGAAGCGAGACTTCTTTGGAGCGCTGATTGGCCTTTCCAGGTTGCTTGGTTGGCCAAAAAGGGCGTATGCGTTTTTTCCTGAATATATTCAGGAAAAAACGCATACGCCCTTTTTGGCCAAGGGCATCATTGTCCACGTTTTGCCGCTTTTCATGTGCTTTCAAGGCGATTCGAATCTACCTCCTGAAATCTGTTTCCTGCAATTCTGCCTTGCTTTCAAAGCCTCTTCGTTGCCTTCCCTTAATATATTTGTGGACGAGAGGTATCATTTAAAACTCTGCAGGTTTGTGAATTGCAGTGCCCCTGAGCTCCATTTTTCAGCTCGCTTTTTTGGGAGCTGGCCGCAAAAGCGCAGGATTGCTTCAGGCCCTCTTCTGGTTCTGGGGGGCAGGCTGAGCTTGTGCTTAATTCTTCTTCCTGATGGGAAAATAGAGTGACCTGTGCCTGTCCCAACACCTAGAGCTAGTCTCTCATTGGTTCCCCCTATTCCCGTTCATCCTCAGGACAAATTGCAACCTGTACGGAACAGGAGGTTAAAGGTGCTGATTCTCCAAGGAGGGAGATGGCTAGTAAAGTGGCTGGAATGGCGAACCTGAGCAAAAGGAGATGAGAAATGAGGTGCATTTTAGAAATCTTTCCCGATCACACGGTGTACCATCTTCTGGGTTTCTCATGCCTGTTTTCGATGTAGGAAGATGCCCTTGAACCTGGAGATTTGGGACCCATAGGATGGGTACCATGCAGTATTACTTGAAAGGGTCTGCGTTGGCTCACCCAACCTCACCGAACCTCTCAGCCCCAAGAGTGTCCACCCTTATGTCTCAATCAGCTGTGGGTCTAGATATGGTCAATCCAGGTTGCATCACAGCCCCTGAACGAATTTTGGAAGAATTTCTCTCTCTTTCACTGTCTTTGTTTCACGGGTTTTGAAAAGTAATTTATTTTTATAATGGGGTTTAGCTGCTTTTCACGGCTGTGTTTATGCCGCTTTACACCCCCTTGACTCACTTACAGAGAGATATCAATACATAGGTTTGAGGATTCTTACTAGTCAGATATATTCTTGTGCGGTGAATAGGGGGTGTTGAGTCCAGTTCACTGAAAAAGGAATAGGTCTTGTCTCTTACATATTGTGTTTATGGAACGGTATCGGAGCTAATTTGAAACCCTTGTTTTATGCATCACCCCACCTCACCTTTCCCGTTCAGCAGCCATAGTGTGTTTTCTAAACGTGTGACTCTGTTCTGTTTTGTAATTCAGTTCAAGTGTAGCGGTTTTTACATTCCCTCTCTAAGTGATATCTTATGATAAGTGTCTTTTTCTGTGTGACTTATTTCACTTAGAATCGTCGTACCTAAATCCACTCATCATGCTGCTACTAGCCTTATGACGTTGATTTCATGGCTGAGTGATATTCCATTGTACATGAGGACCCCAACTTCTTTATCCATTTTTCTCTTTCCTAGGATATTTAAGTTGTAATGAAGTTGGGGTTCTTGTCCACAGAGCAGCCCTAAACTTTGGGGTGCCTGTGTCTTGCTGATTTTTAGTTTTCCCAATTTATACGCCCATGAGTGGAAGTGCCCTATGCTCTCCAAGCTGTGTTTTTTAGATGTTTCAGGACACACCGTACACTTCTCCCGAGTGGCTGTTGGCAATTTACATCCCGCCCATCAGTGTAGCAAGGCTCCCATTCCTCCATGGCCGGTCCTGCATTTCTGCTTTGGACACTTTTTTCCGCATGGCCCTTTTGCCCGCTGGGAAGCGAGACTTCTTTGGAGCTCTGATTGGCCTTTCCAGGTTGCTTGGTTGGCCAAAAAGGGCGTATGCGTTTTTTCCTGAATATATTCAGGAAAAAACGCATACGCCCTTTTTGGCCAAGGGCATCATTGTCCACGTTTTGCCGCTTTTCATGTGCTTTCAAGGCGATTCGAATCTACCTCCTGAAATCTGTTTCCTGCAATTCTGCCTTGCTTTCAAAGCCTCTTCGTTGCCTTCCCTTAATATATTTGTGGACGAGAGGTATCATTTAAAACTCTGTAGGTTTGTGAATTGCAGTGCCCCTGAGCTCCATTTTTCAGCTCGCTTTTTTGGGAGCTGGCCGCAAAAGCGCAGGATTGCTTCAGGCCCTCTTCTGGTTCTGGGGGGCAGGCTGAGCTTGTGCTTAATTCTTCTTCCTGATGGGAAAATAGAGTGACCTGTGCCTGTCCCAACACCTAGAGCTAGTCTCTCATTGGTTCCCCCTCTTCCCGTTCATCCTCAGGACAAATTGCAACCTGTACGGAACAGGAGGTTAAAGGTGCTGATTCTCCAAGGAGGGAGATGGCTAGTAAAGTGGCTGGAATGGCGAACCTGAGCAAAAGGAGATGAGAAATGAGGTGCGTTTTAGAAATCTTTCCCGATCACACGGTGTACCATCTTCTGGGTTTCTCATGCATGTTTTCGATGCAGGAAGATGCCCTTTAACCTAGAGATTTGGGACCCATAGGATGGGTACCATGCAGTATTACTTGAAAGGGTCTGCGTTGGCTCACCCAACCTCACCGAACCTCTCAGCCCCAAGAGTGTCCACCCTTATGTCTCAATCAGCTGTGGGTCTAGATATGGTCAATCCAGGTTGCATCACAGCCCCTGAACGAATTTTGGAAGAATTTCTCTCTCTTTCACTGTCTTTGTTTCACGGGTTTTGAAAAGTAATTTATTTTTATAATGGGGTTTAGCTGCTTTTCACGGCTGTGTTTATGCCGCTTTACACCCCCTTGACTCACTTACAGAGAGATATCAATACATAGGTTTGAGGATTCTTACTAGTCAGATATATTCTTGTGCGGTGAATAGGGGGTGTTGAGTCCAGTTCACTGAAAAAGGAATAGGTCTTGTCTCTTACATATTGGGTTTATGGAACGGTATAGGAGCTAATTTGAAACCCTTGTTTTATGCATCACCCCACCTCACCTTTCCCGTTCAGCAGCCATAGTGTGTTTTCTAAACGTGTGACTCTGTTCTGTTTTGTAATTCAGTTCAAGTGTAGCGGTTTTTACATTCCCTCTCTAAGTGATATCTTATGATAAGTGTCTTTTTCTGTGTGACTTATTTCACTTAGAATCGTCGTACCTAAATCCACTCATCATGCTGCTACTAGCCTTATGACGTTGATTTCATGGCTGAGTGATATACCATTGTACATGAGGACCCCAACTTCTTTATCCATTTTTCTCTTTCCTAGGATATTTAAGTTGTAATGAAGTGGGGGTTCTTGTCAAGAGAGCAGCCCTAAACTTTGGGGTGCCTGTGTCTTGCTGATTTTTAGTTTTCCCAATTTATATGCCCATGAGTGGAAGTGCCCTATGCTCTCCAAGCTGTGTTTTTTAGATGTTTCATGACACACCGTACACTTCTCCCGAGTGGCTGTTGGCAATTTACATCCCGCCCATCAGCGTAGCAAGGCTCCCATTTCTCCATGGCCGGTCCTGCATTTCTGCTTTGGACACTTTTTTCCGCATGGCCCTTTTGCCCGCTGGGAAGCGAGACTTCTTTGGAGCGCTGATTGGCCTTTCCAGGTTGCTTGGTTGGCCAAAAAGGGCGTATGCGTTTTTTCCTGAATATATTCAGGAAAAAACGCATACGCCCTTTTTGGCCAAGGGCATCATTGTCCACGTTTTGCCGCTTTTCATGTGCTTTCAAGGCGATTCGAATCTACCTCCTGAAATCTGTTTCCTGCAATTCTGCCTTGCTTTCAAAGCCTCTTCGTTGCCTTCCCTTAATATATTTGTGGACGAGAGGTATCATTTAAAACTCTGCAGGTTTGTGAATTGCAGTGCCCCTGAGCTCCATTTTTCAGCTCGCTTTTTTGGGAGCTGGCCGCAAAAGCGCAGGATTGCTTCAGGCCCTCTTCTGGTTCTGGGGGGCAGGCTGAGCTTGTGCTTAATTCTTCTTCCTGATGGGAAAATAGAGTGACCTGTGCCTGTCCCAACACCTAGAGCTAGTCTCTCATTGGTTCCCCCTCTTCCCGTTCATCCTCAGGACAAATTGCAACCTGTACGGAACAGGAGGTTAAAGGTGCTGATTCTCCAAGGAGGGAGATGGCTAGTAAAGTGGCTGGAATGGCGAACCTGAGCAAAAGGAGATGAGAAATGAGGTGCGTTTTAGAAATCTTTCCCGATCACACGGTGTACCATCTTCTGGGTTTCTCATGCCTGTTTTCGATGTAGGAAGATGCCCTTGAACCTGGAGATTTGGGACCCATAGGATGGGTACCATGCAGTATTACTTGAAAGGGTCTGCGTTGGCTCACCCAACCTCACCGAACCTCTCAGCCCCAAGAGTGTCCACCCTTATATCTCAATCAGCTGTGGGTCTAGATATGGTCAATCCAGGTTGCATCACAGCCCCTGAACGAATTTTGGAAGAATTTCTCTCTCTTTCACTGTCTTTGTTTCACGGGTTTTGAAAAGTAATTTATTTTTATAATGGGGTTTAGCTGCTTTTCACGGCTGTGTTTATGCCGCTTTACACCCCCTTGACTCACTTACAGAGAGATATCAATACATAGGTTTGAGGATTCTTACTAGTCAGATATATTCTTGTGCGGTGAATAGGGGGTGTTGAGTCCAGTTCACTGAAAAAGGAATAGGTCTTGTCTCTTACATATTGGGTTTATTGAACGGTATAGGAGCTAATTTGAAACCCTTGTTTTATGCATCACCCCACCTCACCTTTCCCGTTCAGCAGCCATAGTGTGTTTTCTAAACGTGTGACTCTGTTCTGTTTTGTAATTCAGTTCAAGTGTAGCGGTTTTTACATTCCCTCTCTAAGTGATATCTTAGGATAAGTGTCTTTTTCTGTGTGACTTATTTCACTTAGAATCGTCGTACCTAAATCCACTCATCATGCTGCTACTAGCCTTATGACGTTGATTTCATGGCTGAGTGATATTCCATTGTACATGAGGACCCCAACTTCTTTATCCATTTTTCTCTTTCCTAGGATATTTAAGTTGTAATGAAGTGGGGGTTCTTGTCAAGAGAGCAGCCCTAAACTTTGGGGTGCCTGTGTCTTGCTGATTTTTAGTTTTCCCAATTTATACGCCCATGAGTGGAAGTGCCCTATGCTCTCCAAGCTGTGTTTTTTAGATGTTTCAGGACACACCGTACACTTCTCCCGAGTGGCTGTTGGCAATTTACATCCCGCCCATCAGCGTAGCAAGGCTCCCATTTCTCCATGGCCGGTCCTGCATTTCTGCTTTGGACACTTTTTTCCGCATGGCCCTTTTGCCCGCTGGGAAGCGAGACTTCTTTGGAGCGCTGATTTGCCTTTCCAGGTTGCTTGTTTGGCCAAAAAGGGCGTATGCGTTTTTTCCTGAATATATTCAGGAAAAAACGCATACGCCCTTTTTGGCCAAGGGCATCATTGTCCACGTTTTGCCGCTTTTCATGTGCTTTCAAGGCGATTCGAATCTACCTCCTGAAATCTGTTTCCTGCAATTCTGCCTTGCTTTCAAAGCCTCTTCGTTGCCTTCCCTTAATATATTTGTGGACGAGAGGTATCATTTAAAACTCTGCAGGTTTGTGAATTGCAGTGCCCCTGAGCTCCATTTTTCAGCTCGCTTTTTTGGGAGCTGGCCGCAAAAGCGCAGGATTGCTTCAGGCCCTCTTCTGGTTCTGGGGGGCAGGCTGAGCTTGTGCTTAATTCTTCTTCCTGATGGGAAAATAGACTGACCTGTGCCTGTCCCAACACCTAGAGCTAGTCTCTCATTGGTTCCCCCTCTTCCCGTTCATCCTCAGGACAAATTGCAACCTGTACGGAACAGGAGGTTAAAGGTGCTGATTCTCCAAGGAGGGAGATGGCTAGTAAAGTGGCTGGAATGGCGAACCTGAGCAAAAGGAGATGAGAAATGAGGTGCGTTTTAGAAATCTTTCCCGATCACACGGTGTACCATCTTCTGGGTTTCTCATGCCTGTTTTCGATGTAGGAAGATGCCCTTGAACCTGGAGATTTGGGACCCATAGGATGGGTACCATGCAGTATTACTTGAAAGGGTCTGCGTTGGCTCACCCAACCTCACCGAACCTCTCAGCCCCAAGAGTGTCCACCCTTATATCTCAATCAGCTGTGGGTCTAGATATGGTCAATCCAGGTTGCATCACAGCCCCTGAACGAATTTTGGAAGAATTTCTCTCTCTTTCACTGTCTTTGTTTCACGGGTTTTGAAAAGTAATTTATTTTTATAATGGGGTTTAGCTGCTTTTCACGGCTGTGTTTATGCCGCTTTACACCCCCTTGACTCACTTACAGAGAGATATCAATACATAGGTTTGAGGATTCTTACTAGTCAGATATATTCTTGTGCGGTGAATAGGGGGTGTTGAGTCCAGTTCACTGAAAAAGGAATAGGTCTTGTCTCTTACATATTGGGTTTATGGAACGGTATAGGAGCTAATTTGAAACCCTTGTTTTATGCATCACCCCACCTCACCTTTCCCGTTCAGCAGCCATAGTGTGTTTTCTAAACGTGTGACTCTGTTCTGTTTTGTAATTCAGTTCAAGTGTAGCGGTTTTTACATTCCCTCTCTAAGTGATATCTTAGGATAAGTGTCTTTTTCTGTGTGACTTATTTCACTTAGAATCGTCGTACCTAAATCCACTCATCATGCTGCTACTAGCCTTATGACGTTGATTTCATGGCTGAGTGATATTCCATTGTACATGAGGACCCCAACTTCTTTATCCATTTTTCTCTTTCCTAGGATATTTAAGTTGTAATGAAGTGGGGGTTCTTGTCAAGAGAGCAGCCCTAAACTTTGGGGTGCCTGTGTCTTGCTGATTTTTAGTTTTCCCAATTTATACGCCCATGAGTGGAAGTGCCCTATGCTCTCCAAGCTGTGTTTTTTAGATGTTTCAGGACACACCGTACACTTCTCCCGAGTGGCTGTTGGCAATTTACATCCCGCCCATCAGCGTAGCAAGGCTCCCATTTCTCCATGGCCGGTCCTGCATTTCTGCTTTGGACACTTTTTTCCGCATGGCCCTTTTGCCCGCTGGGAAGCGAGACTTCTTTGGAGCGCTGATTTGCCTTTCCAGGTTGCTTGTTTGGCCAAAAAGGGCGTATGCGTTTTTTCCTGAATATATTCAGGAAAAAACGCATACGCCCTTTTTGGCCAAGGGCATCATTGTCCACGTTTTGCCGCTTTTCATGTGCTTTCAAGGCGATTCGAATCTACCTCCTGAAATCTGTTTCCTGCAATTCTGCCTTGCTTTCAAAGCCTCTTCGTTGCCTTCCCTTAATATATTTGTGGACGAGAGGTATCATTTAAAACTCTGCAGGTTTGTGAATTGCAGTGCCCCTGAGCTCCATTTTTCAGCTCGCTTTTTTGGGAGCTGGCCGCAAAAGCGCAGGATTGCTTCAGGCCCTCTTCTGGTTCTGGGGGGCAGGCTGAGCTTGTGCTTAATTCTTCTTCCTGATGGGAAAATAGAGTGACCTGTGCCTGTCCCAACACCTAGAGCTAGTCTCTCATTGGTTCCCCCTCTTCCCGTTCATCCTCAGGACAAATTGCAACCTGTACGGAACAGGAGGTTAAAGGTGCTGATTCTCCAAGGAGGGAGATGGCTAGTAAAGTGGCTGGAATGGCGAACCTGAGCAAAAGGAGATGAGAAATGAGGTGCGTTTTAGAAATCTTTCCCGATCACACGGTGTACCATCTTCTGGGTTTCTCATGCCTGTTTTCGATGTAGGAAGATGCCCTTGAACCTGGAGATTTGGGACCCATAGGATGGGTACCATGCAGTATTACTTGAAAGGGTCTGCGTTGGCTCACCCAACCTCACCGAACCTCTCAGCCCCAAGAGTGTCCACCCTTATATCTCAATCAGCTGTGGGTCTAGATATGGTCAATCCAGGTTGCATCACAGCCCCTGAACGAATTTTGGAAGAATTTCTCTCTCTTTCACTGTCTTTGTTTCACGGGTTTTGAAAAGTAATTTATTTTTATAATGGGGTTTAGCTGCTTTTCACGGCTGTGTTTATGCCGCTTTACACCCCCTTGACTCACTTACAGAGAGATATCAATACATAGGTTTGAGGATTCTTACTAGTCAGATATATTCTTGTGCGGTGAATAGGGGGTGTTGAGTCCAGTTCACTGAAAAAGGAATAGGTCTTGTCTCTTACATATTGGGTTTATGGAACGGTATAGGAGCTAATTTGAAACCCTTGTTTTATGCATCACCCCACCTCACCTTTCCCGTTCAGCAGCCATAGTGTGTTTTCTAAACGTGTGACTCTGTTCTGTTTTGTAATTCAGTTCAAGTGTAGCGGTTTTTACATTCCCTCTCTAAGTGATATCTTAGGATAAGTGTCTTTTTCTGTGTGACTTATTTCACTTAGAATCGTCGTACCTAAATCCACTCATCATGCTGCTACTAGCCTTATGACGTTGATTTCATGGCTGAGTGATATTCCATTGTACATGAGGACCCCAACTTCTTTATCCATTTTTCTCTTTCCTAGGATATTTAAGTTGTAATGAAGTGGGGGTTCTTGTCAAGAGAGCAGCCCTAAACTTTGGGGTGCCTGTGTCTTGCTGATTTTTAGTTTTCCCAATTTATACGCCCATGAGTGGAAGTGCCCTATGCTCTCCAAGCTGTGTTTTTTAGATGTTTCAGGACACACCGTACACTTCTCCCGAGTGGCTGTTGGCAATTTACATCCCGCCCATCAGCGTAGCAAGGCTCCCATTTCTCCATGGCCGGTCCTGCATTTCTGCTTTGGACACTTTTTTCCGCATGGCCCTTTTGCCCGCTGGGAAGCGAGACTTCTTTGGAGCGCTGATTGGCCTTTCCAGGTTGCTTGGTTGGCCAAAAAGGGCGTATGCGTTTTTTCCTGAATATATTCAGGAAAAAACGCATACGCCCTTTTTGGCCAAGGGCATCATTGTCCACGTTTTGCCGCTTTTCATGTGCTTTCAAGGCGATTCGAATCTACCTCCTGAAATCTGTTTCCTGCAATTCTGCCTTGCTTTCAAAGCCTCTTCGTTGCCTTCCCTTAATATATTTGTGGACGAGAGGTATCATTTAAAACTCTGCAGGTTTGTGAATTGCAGTGCCCCTGAGCTCCATTTTTCAGCTCGCTTTTTTGGGAGCTGGCCGCAAAAGCGCAGGATTGCTTCAGGCCCTCTTCTGGTTCTGGGGGGCAGGCTGAGCTTGTGCTTAATTCTTCTTCCTGATGGGAAAATAGAGTGACCTGTGCCTGTCCCAACACCTAGAGCTAGTCTCTCATTGGTTCCCCCTCTTCCCGTTCATCCTCAGGACAAATTGCAACCTGTACGGAACAGGAGGTTAAAGGTGCTGATTCTCCAAGGAGGGAGATGGCTAGTAAAGTGGCTGGAATGGCGAACCTGAGCAAAAGGAGATGAGAAATGAGGTGCGTTTTAGAAATCTTTCCCGATCACACGGTGTACCATCTTCTGGGTTTCTCATGCCTGTTTTCGATGTAGGAAGATGCCCTTGAACCTGGAGATTTGGGACCCATAGGATGGGTACCATGCAGTATTACTTGAAAGGGTCTGCGTTGGCTCACCCAACCTCACCGAACCTCTCAGCCCCAAGAGTGTCCACCCTTATGTCTCAATCAGCTGTGGGTCTAGATATGGTCAATCCAGGTTGCATCACAGCCCCTGAACGAATTTTGGAAGAATTTCTCTCTCTCTCACTGTCTTTGTTTCACGGGTTTTGAAAAGTAATTTATTTTTATAATGGGGTTTAGCTGCTTTTCACGGCTGTGTTTATGCCGCTTTACACCCCCTTGACTCACTTACAGAGAGATATCAATACATAGGTTTGAGGATTCTTACTAGTCAGATATATTCTTGTGCGGTGAATAGGGGGTGTTGAGTCCAGTTCACTGAAAAAGGAATAGGTCTTGTCTCTTACATATTGGGTTTATGGAACGGTATCGGAGCTAATTTGAAACCCTTGTTTTATGCATCACCCCACCTCACCTTTCCTGTTCAGCAGCCATAGTGTGTTTCCTAAACGTGTGACTCTGTTCTGTTTTGCAATTCAGTTCAAGTGTAGCGGTTTTTACATTCCCTCTCTAAGTGATATCTTATGATAAGTGTCTTTTTCTGTGTGACTTATTTCACTTAGAATCGTCGTACCTAAATCCACTCATCATGCTGCTACTAGCCTTATGACGTTGATTTCATGGCTGAGTGATATTCCATTGTACATGAGGACCCCAACTTCTTTATCCATTTTTCTCTTTCCTAGGATATTTAAGTTGTAATGAAGTGGGGGTTCTTGTCAACAGAGCAGCCCTAAACTTTGGGGTGCCTGTGTCTTGCTGATTTTTAGTTTTCCCAATTTATACGCCCATGAGTGGAAGTGCCCTATGCTCTCCAAGCTGTGTTTTTTAGATGTTTCATGACACACCGTACACTTCTCCCGAGTGGCTGTTGGCAATTTACATCCCGCCCATCAGCGTAGCAAGGCTCCCATTTCTCCATGGCCGGTCCTGCATTTCTGCTTTGGACACTTTTTTCCGCATGGCCCTTTTGCCCGCTGGGAAGCGAGACTTCTTTGGAGCGCTGATTGGCCTTTCCAGGTTGCTTGGTTGGCCAAAAAGGGCGTATGCGTTTTTTCCTGAATATATTCAGGAAAAAACGCATACGCCCTTTTTGGCCAAGGGCATCATTGTCCACGTTTTGCCGCTTTTCATGTGCTTTCAAGGCGATTCGAATCTACCTCCTGAAATCTGTTTCCTGCAATTCTGCCTTGCTTTCAAAGCCTCTTCGTTGCCTTCCCTTAATATATTTGTGGACGAGAGGTATCATTTAAAACTCTGCAGGTTTGTGAATTGCAGTGCCCCTGAGCTCCATTTTTCAGCTCGCTTTTTTGGGAGCTGGCCGCAAAAGCGCAGGATTGCTTCAGGCCCTCTTCTGGTTCTGGGGGGTAGGCTGAGCTTGTGCTTAATTCTTCTTCCTGATGGGAAAATAGAGTGACCTGTGCCTGTCCCAACACCTAGAGCTAGTCTCTCATTGGTTCCCCCTCTTCCCGTTCATCCTCAGGACAAATTGCAACCTGTACGGAACAGGAGGTTAAAGGTGCTGATTCTCCAAGGAGGGAGATGGCTAGTAAAGTGGCTGGAATGGCGAACCTGAGCAAAAGGAGATGAGAAATAAGGTGCGTTTTAGAAATCTTTCCCGATCACACGGTGTACCATCTTCTGGGTTTCTCATGCATGTTTTCGATGTAGGAAGATGCCCTTGAACCTGGAGATTTGGGACCCATAGGATGGGTACCATGCAGTATTACTTGAAAGGGTCTGCGTTGGCTCACCCAACCTCACCGAACCTCTCAGCCCCAAGAGTGTCCACCCTTATGTCTCAATCAGCTGTGGGTCTAGATATGGTCAATCCAGGTTGCATCACAGCCCCTGAACGAATTTTGGAAGAATTTCTCTCTCTTTCACTGTCTTTGTTTCACTGGTTTTGAAAAGTAATTTATTTTTATAATGGGGTTTAGCTGCTTTCCACGGCTGTGTTTAGGCCGCTTTACACCCCCTTGACTCACTTACAGAGAGATATCAATACATAGGTTTGAGGATTCTTACTAGTCAGATATATTCTTGTGCGGTGAATAGGGGGTGTTGAGTCCAGTTCACTGAAAAAGGAATAGGTCTTGTCTCTTACATATTGGGTTTATGGAACGGTATCGGAGCTAATTTGAAACCCTTGTTTTATGCATCACCCCACCTCACCTTTCCCGTTCAGCAGCCATAGTGTGTTTTCTAAACGTGTGACTCTGTTCTGTTTTGTAATTCAGTTCAAGTGTAGCGGTTTTTACATTCCCTCTCTAAGTGATATCTTAGGATAAGTGTCTTTTTCTGTGTGACTTATTTCACTTAGAATCGTCGTACCTAAATCCACTCATCATGCTGCTACTAGCCTTATGACGTTGATTTCATGGCTGAGTGATATTCCATTGTACATGAGGACCCCAACATCTTTATCCATTTTTCTCTTTCCTAGGATATTTAAGTTGTAATGAAGTGGGGGTTCTTGTCAACAGAGCAGCCCTAAACTTTGGGGTGCCTGTGTCTTGCTGATTTTTAGTTTTCCCAATTTATACGCCCATGAGTGGAAGTGCCCTATGCTCTCCAAGCTGTGTTTTTTAGATGTTTCAGGACACACCGTACACTTCTCCCGAGTGGCTGTTGGCAATTTACATCCCGCCCATCAGCGTAGCAAGGCTCCCATTTCTCCATGGCCGGTCCTGCCTTTCTGCTTTGGACACTTTTTTCCGCATGGCCCTTTTGCCCGCTGGGAAGCGAGACTTCTTTGGAGCGCTGATTGGCCTTTCCAGGTTGCTTGGTTGGCCAAAAAGGGCGTATGCGTTTTTTCCTGAATATATTCAGGAAAAAACGCATACGCACTTTTTGGCCAAGGGCATCATTGTCCACGTTTTGCCGTTTTTCATGTGCTTTCAAGGCGATTCGAATCTACCTCCTGAAATCTGTTTCCTGCAATTCTGCCTTGCTTTCAAAGCCTCTTCGTTGCCTTCCCTTAATATATTTGTGGACGAGAGGTATCATTTAAAACTCTGCAGGTTTGTGAATTGCAGTGCCCCTGAGCTCCATTTTTCAGCTCGCTTTTTTGGGAGCTGGCCGCAAAAGTGCAGGATTGCTTCAGGCCCTCTTCTGGTTCTGGGGCGCAGGCTGAGCTTGTGCTTAATTCTTCTTCCTGATGGGAAAATAGAGTGACCTGTGCCTGTCCCAACACCTAGAGCTAGTCTCTCATTGGTTCCCCCTCTTCCCGTTCATCCTCAGGACAAATTGCAACCTGTACGGAACAGGAGGTTAAAGGTGCTGATTCTCCAAGGAGGGAGATGGCTAGTAAAGTGGCTGGAATGGCGAACCTGAGCAAAAGGAGATGAGAAATGAGGTGCATTTTAGAAATCTTTCCCGATCACACGGTGTACCATCTTCTGGGTTTCTCATGCCTGTTTTCGATGTAGGAAGATGCCCTTGAACCTGGAGATTTGGGACCCATAGGATGGGTACCATGCAGTATTACTTGAAAGGGTCTGCGTTGGCTCACCCAACCTCACCGAACCTCTCAGCCCCAAGAGTGTCCACCCTTATGTCTCAATCAGCTGTGGGTCTAGATATGGTCAATCCAGGTTGCATCACAGCCCCTGAACGAATTTTGTAAGAATTTCTCTCTCTTTCACTGTCTTTGTTTCACGGATTTTGAAAAGTAATTTATTTTTATAATGGGGTTTAGCTGCTTTTCACGGCTGTGTTTATGCCGCTTTACACCCCCTTGACTCACTTACAGAGAGATATCAATACATAGGTTTGAGGATTCTTACTAGTCAGATATATTCTTGTGCGGTGAATAGGGGGTGTTGAGTCCAGTTCACTGAAAAAGGAATAGGTCTTGTCTCTTACATATTGGGTTTATGGAACGGTATCGGAGCTAATTTGAAACCCTTGTTTTATGCATCACCCCACCTCACCTTTCCTGTTCAGCAGCCATAGTGTGTTTCCTAAACGTGTGACTCTGTTCTGTTTTGCAATTCAGTTCAAGTGTAGCGGTTTTTACATTCCCTCTCTAAGTGATATCTTATGATAAGTGTCTTTTTCTGTGTGACTTATTTCACTTAGAATCGTCGTACCTAAATCCACTCATCATGCTGCTACTAGCCTTATGACGTTGATTTCATGGCTGAGTGATATTCCATTGTACATGAGGACCCCAACTTCTTTATCCATTTTTCTCTTTCCTAGGATATTTAAGTTGTAATGAAGTGGGGGTTCTTGTCAACAGAGCAGCCCTAAACTTTGGGGTGCCTGTGTCTTGCTGATTTTTAGTTTTCCCAATTTATACGCCCATGAGTGGAAGTGCCCTATGCTCTCCAAGCTGTGTTTTTTAGATGTTTCATGACACACCGTACACTTCTCCCGAGTGGCTGTTGGCAATTTACATCCCGCCCATCAGCGTAGCAAGGCTCCCATTTCTCCATGGCCGGTCCTGCATTTCTGCTTTGGACACTTTTTTCCGCATGGCCCTTTTGCCCGCTGGGAAGCGAGACTTCTTTGGAGCGCTGATTGGCCTTTCCAGGTTGCTTGGTTGGCCAAAAAGGGCGTATGCGTTTTTTCCTGAATATATTCAGGAAAAAACGCATACGCCCTTTTAGGCCAAGGGCATCATTGTCCACGTTTTGCCGCTTTTCATGTGCTTTCAAGGCGATTCGAATCTACCTCCTGAAATCTGTTTCCTGCAATTCTGCCTTGCTTTCAAAGCCTCTTCGTTGCCTTCCCTTAATATATTTGTGGACGAGAGGTATCATTTAAAACTCTGCAGGTTTGTGAATTGCAGTGCCCCTGAGCTCCATTTTTCAGCTCGCTTTTTTGGGAGCTGGCCGCAAAAGCGCAGGATTGCTTCAGGCCCTCTTCTGGTTCTGGGGGGCAGGCTGAGCTTGTGCTTAATTCTTCTTCCTGATGGGAAAATAGAGTGACCTGTGCCTGTCCCAACACCTAGAGCTAGTCTCTCATTGGTTCCCCCCTCTTCCCGTTCATCCTCAGGACAAATTGCAACCTGTACGGAACAGGAGGTTAAAGGTGCTGATTCTCCAAGGAGGGAGATGGCTAGTAAAGTGGCTGGAATGGCGAACCTGAGCAAAAGGAGATGAGAAATGAGGTGCATTTTAGAAATCTTTCCCGATCACACGGTGTACCATCTTCTGGGTTTCTCATGCCTGTTTTCGATGTAGGAAGATGCCCTTGAACCTGGAGATTTGGGACCCATAGGATGGGTACCATGCAGTATTACTTGAAAGGGTCTGCGTTGGCTCACCCAACCTCACCGAACCTCTCAGCCACAAGAGTGTCCACCCTTATGTCTCAATCAGCTGTGGGTCTAGATATGGTCAATCCAGGTTGCATCACAGCCCCTGAACGAATTTTGGAAGAATTTCTCTCTCTTTCACTGTCTTTGTTTCACGGGTTTTGAAAAGTAATTTATTTTTATAATGGGGTTTAGCTGCTTTTCACGGCTGTGTTTATGCCGCTTTACACCCCCTTGACTCACTTACAGAGAGATATCAATACATAGGTTTGAGGATTCTTACTAGTCAGATATATTTTTGTGCGGTGAATAGGGGGTGTTGAGTCCAGTTCACTGAAAAAGGAATAGGTCTTGTCTCTTACATATTGGGTTTATGGAACGGTATCGGAGCTAATTTGAAACCCTTGTTTTATGCATCACCCCACCTCACCTTTCCCGTTCAGCAGCCATAGTGTGTTTCCTAAACGTGTGACTCTGTTCTGTTTTGCAATTCAGTTCAAGTGTAGCGGTTTTTACATTCGCTCTATAAGTGATATCTTAGGATAAGTGTCTTTTTCTGTGTGACTTATTTCACTTAGAATCGTCGTACCTAAATCCACTCATCCTGCTGCTACTAGCCTTATGACGTTGATTTCATGGCTGAGTGATATTCCATTGTACATGAGGACCCCAACTTCTTTATCCATTTTTCTCTTTCCTAGGATATTTAAGGTGTAATGAAGTGGGGGTTCTTGTCAACAGAGCAGCCCTAAACTTTGGGGTGCCTGTGTCTTGCTGATTTTTAGTTTTCCCAATTTATACGCCCATGAGTGGAAGTGCCCTATGCTCTCCAAGCTGTGTTTTTTAGATGTTTCAGGACACACCGTACACTTCTCCCGAGTGGCTGTTGGCAATTTACATCCCACCCATCAGCGTAGCAAGGCTCCCATTTCTCCATGGCCGGTCCTGCATTTCTGCGCTGGACACTTTTTTCCGCATGGCCCTTTTGCCCGCTGGGAAGCGAGACTTCTTTGGAGCGCTGATTGGCCTTTCCAGGTTGCTTGGTTGGCCAAAAAGGGCGTATGCGTTTTTTCCTGAATATATTCAGGAAAAAACGCATACGCCCTTTTTGGCCAAGGGCATCATTGTCCACGTTTTGCTGCTTTTCATGTGCTTTCAAGGCGATTCGAATCTACCTCCTGAAATCTGTTTCCTGCAATTCTGCCTTGCTTTCAAAGCCTCTTCGTTGCCTTCCCTTAATATATTTGTGGACGAGAGGTATCATTTAAAACTCTGCATGTTTGTGAATTGCAGTGCCCCTGAGCTCCATTTTTCAGCTCGCTTTTTTGGGAGCTGGCCGCAAAAGCGCAGGATTGCTTCAGGCCCTCTTCTGGTTCTGGGGGGCAGGCTGAGCTTGTGCTTAATTCTTCTTCCTGATGGGAAAATAGAGTGACCTGTGCCTGTCCCAACACCTAGAGCTAGTCTCTCATTGGTTCCCCCTCTTCCCGTTCATCCTCAGGACAAATTGCAACCTGTACGGAACAGGAGGTTAAAGGTGCTGATTCTCCAAGGAGGGAGATGGCTAGTAAAGTGGCTGGAATGGCGAACCTGAGCAAAAGGAGATGAGAAATGAGGTGCATTTTAGAAATCTTTCCCGATCACACGGTGTACCATCTTCTGGGTTTCTCATGCCTGTTTTCGATGTAGGAAGATGCCCTTGAACCTGGAGATTTGGGACCCATAGGATGGGTACCATGCAGTATTACTTGAAAGGGTCTGCGTTGGCTCACCCAACCTCACCGAACCTCTCAGCCACAAGAGTGTCCACCCTTATGTCTCAATCAGCTGTGGGTCTAGATATGGTCAATCCAGGTTGCATCACAGCCCCTGAACGAATTTTGGAAGAATTTCTCTCTCTTTCACTGTCTTTGTTTCACGGGTTTTGAAAAGTAATTTATTTTTATAATGGGGTTTAGCTGCTTTTCACGGCTGTGTTTATGCCGCTTTACACCCCCTTGACTCACGTACAGAGAGATATCAATACATAGGTTTGAGGATTCTTACTAGTCAGATATATTTTTGTGTGGTGAATAGGGGGTGTTGAGTCCAGTTCACTGAAAAAGGAATAGGTCTTGTCTCTTACATATTGGGTTTATGGAACGGTATCGGAGCTAATTTGAAACCCTTGTTTTATGCATCACCCCACCTCACCTTTCCCGTTCAGCAGCCATAGTGTGTTTTCTAAACGTGTGACTCTGTTCTGTTTTGTAATTCAGTTCAAGTGTAGCGGTTTTTACATTCCCTCTCTAAGTGATATCTTATGATAAGTGTCTTTTTCTGTGTGACTTATTTCACTTAGAATCGTCGTACCTAAATCCACTCATCATGCTGCTACTGGCCTTATGACGTTGATTTCATGGCTGAGTGATATTCCATTGTACATGAGGACCCCAACTTCTTTATCCATTTTTCTCTTTCCTAGGATATTTAAGGTGTAATGAAGTGGGGGTTCTTGTCAACAGAGCAGCCCTAAACTTTGGGGTGCCTGTGTCTTGCTGATTTTTAGTTTTCCCAATTTATACGCCCATGAGTGGAAGTGCCCTATGCTCTCCAAGCTGTGTTTTTTAGATGTTTCAGGACACACCGTACACTTCTCCCGAGTGGCTGTTGGCAATTTACATCCCGCCCATCAGCGAAGCAAGTCTCCCATTTCTCCATGGCCGGTCGTGGAGTTCTGGTTTGGACACTTTTTTCCGCATGGCCCTTTTGCCCGCTGGGAAGCGAGACTTCTTTGGAGCGCTGATTTGCCTTTCCAGGTTGCTTGGTTGGCCAAAAAGGGCGTATGCGTTTTTTCCTGAATATATTCAGGAAAAAACGCATACGCCCTTTTTGGCCAAGGGCATCATTGTTCACGATTTGCCACTTTTCATGTGCTTTCAAGGCGATTCAAATCTACCTCCTGAAATTTGTTTCCTGCAATTCTGCCTTGTTTTCAAAGCCTCTTCGTTGCCTTCCCTTAATATATTTGTGGACGAGAGTTATCATTTAAAACTCTGCAGTTTTGTGAATTGCAGGGCCCCTGAGCTCCATTTTTCAACTCGCTTTTTTGGGAGCTGGCCACAAAAGCGCAGGATTGCTTCAGGCCCTCTTCTGGTTCTGGGGGGCAGGCTGAGCTTGTGCTTAATTCTTCTTCCTGATGGGAAAATAGAGTGACCTGTGCCTGTCCCAACACCTAGAGCTAGTCTCTCATTGGTTCCCCCTCTTCCCGTTCATCCTCAGGACAAATTGCAACCTGTATGGAACAGGAGGTTAAAGGTGCTGATTCTCCAAGGAGGGAGATGGCTAGTAAATCGGCTGGAATGGCGAACCCGAGCCAAGGAGATGAGAAATGAGGTGCGGTTTAGAAACCTTTCCCGATCACACGGTGTACCATCTTCTGGGTTTCTCATGCATGTTTTCGATGTAGGAAGATGCCCTTGAACCTTGAGATTTGGGACCCATGGGATGGGTACCATGCAGTATTACTTGAAAGGGTCTGCGTTGGCTCACCCAACCTCACCGAACCTCTCAGCCCCAAGAGTGTCCACCCTTATGTCTCAATCAGCTGTGGGTCTAGATATGGTCAATCCAGGTTGCATCACAGCCCCTGAACGAATTTTGTAAGAATTTCTCTCTCTTTCACTGTCTTTGTTTCACGGGTTTTGAAAAGTAATTTATTTTTATAATGGGGTTTAGCTGCTTTTCACGGCTGTGTTTATGCCGCTTTACACCCCCTTGACTCACTTACAGAGAGATATCAATACAGAGGTTTGAAGATTCTTACTAGTCAGATATATTCTTGTGCGGTGAATAGGGGGTATTGAGTCCAGTTCACTGAGCAAGGAATAGGTCTTGTCTCTTACATATTGGGTTTATGGAACGGTATCTGAGCTAATTTGAAACCCTTGTTTTATGCATCACCCCACCTCACCTTTCCCGTTTAGCAGCCATAGTGTGTTTCCTAAACGTGTGACTCTGTTCTGTTTTGCAATTCAGTTCAAGTGTAGCGGTTTCTACATTCCCTCTATAAGTGATATCTTAGGATAAGTGTCTTTTTCTGTGTGACTTATTTCACTTAGAATCGTCGTACCTAAATCCACTCATCGTGCTGCTACTAGCCTTATGACGTTGATTTCATGGCTGAGTGATATTCCATTGTACATGAGGACCCCAACTTCTTTATCCATTTTTCTCTTTCCTAGGATATTTAAGGTGTAATGAAGTGGGGGTTCTTGTCAACAGAGCAGCCCTAAACTTTGGAGTGCCTGTGTCTTGCTGATTTTTAGTTTTCCAATTTATACGCCCATGAGTGGAAGTGCCCTATGCTCTCCAAGCTGTGTTTTTTAGATGTTTCAGAACACACCGTACACTTCTCCAGAGTGGCTGTTGGCAATTTACATCCCACCCATCAGCGTAGCAAGGCCCCCATTTCTCCATGGCCGGTCCTGCATTTCTGGTTTGGACACTTTTTTCCGCATGGCCCTTTTGCCCGCTGGGAAGCGAGACTTCTTTGGAGCGCTGATTTGCCTTTCCAGGTGGCTTGGTTGGCCAAAAAGGGCGTATGTGTTTTTTCCTGAATATATTCAGGAAAAAACGCATACGCCCTTTTTGGCCAAGGGCATCATTGTCCACGTTTTGCTGCTTTTCATGTGCTTTCAAGGCGATTCGAATCTACCTCCTGAAATCTGTTTCCTGCAATTCTGCCTTGTTTTCAAAGCCTCTTCGTTGCCATCCCTTAATATATTTGTGGACGAGAGTTATCATTTAAAACTCTGCAGGTTTGTGAATTGCAGTGCCCCTGAGCTCCATTTTTCAACTCGCTTTTTTGGGAGCTGGCCGCAAAAGCGCAGGATTGCTTCAGGCCCTCTTCTGGTTCTGGGGGGCAGGCTGAGCTTGTGCTTAATTCTTCTTCCTGATGGGAAAATAGAGTGACCTGTGCCTGTCCCAACACCTAGAGCTAGTCTCTCATTGGTTCCCCCTCTTCCCGTTCATCCTCAGGACAAATTGCAACCTGTACGGAACAGGAGGTTAAAGGTGCTGATTCTCCAAGGAGGGAGTTGGCTAGTAAATCGGCTGGAATTGCGAACCCGAGCCAAGGAGTTGAGAAATGAGGTGCGTTTTAAA
The DNA here is from genome assembly GCF_949987535.1 of Balaenoptera acutorostrata. Taxonomy (NCBI): domain Eukaryota; kingdom Metazoa; phylum Chordata; class Mammalia; order Artiodactyla; family Balaenopteridae; genus Balaenoptera; species Balaenoptera acutorostrata. The sequence goes on from NW_026646506.1 coordinate 685,154, forward strand.
AACCTTTCCCGATCACACGGTGTACCATCTTCTTGGTTTCTCATGCATGTTTTCGATGTAGGAAGATGCCCTTGAACCTGGAGATTTGGGACCCATGGGATGGGTACCATGCAGTATTACTTGAAAGGGTCTGCGTTGGCTCACCCAACCTCACCGAACCTCTCAGCCCCAAGAGTGTCCACCGTTATGTCTCAATCAGCTGTGGGTCTAGATATGGTCAATCCAGGTTGCATCACAGCCCCTGAACGAATTTTGTAAGAATTTCTCTCTGTTTCACTGTCTTTGTTTCACGGGTTTTGAAAAGTAATTTATTTTTATAATGGGGTTTAGCTGCTTTTCACGGCTGTGTTTATGCCGCTTTACACCCCCTTGACTCACTTACAGAGAGATATCAATACATAGGTTTGAAGATTTTTACTAGTCAGATATATTCTTGTGCGGTGAATAGGGGGTGTTGAGTCCAGTTCACTGAGCAAGGAATAGGTCATGTCTCTTACATACTGGCTTTATGGAATGGTATCTGAGCTAATTTGAAACCCTTGTTTTATGCATCACCCCACCTCACCTTTCCCGTTCAGCAGCCATAGTGTGTTTTCTAAATGTGTGACTCTGTTCTGTTTTGCAATTCAGTTCAAGTGTAGCGGTTTTTACATTCCCTCTATAAGTGATATCTTAGGATAAGTGTCTTTTTCTGTGTGACTTATTTCACTTAGACTCGTCGTACCTAAATCCTCTCATCGTGCTGCTTCTAGCCTTATGAAGTTGATTTCATGGCTGAGTGATATTCCATTGTACATGAGGACCACAACTTCTTTATCCATTTTTCTCTTTCCTAGGATATTTAAGGTGTAATGAAGTGGGGGTTCTTGTCAACAAAGCAGCCCTAAACTTTGGGGTGCCTGTGTCTTGCTGATTTTTAGTTTTCCAATTTATACGCCCATGAGTGGAAGTGCCCTATGCTCTCCAAGCTGTGTTTTTTAGATGTTTCAGAACACACCGTACACTTCTCCAGAGTGGCTGTTGGCAATTTACATCCCACCCATCAGCGTAGCAAGGCTCCCATTTCTCCATGGCCGGTCGTGGAGTTCTGGTTTGGACACTTTTTTCCGCATGGCCCTTTTGCCCGCTGGGAAGCGAGACTTCTTTGGAGCGCTGATTTGCCTTTCCAGGTTGCTTGGTTGGCCAAAAAGGGCGTATGCGTTTTTTCCTGAATATATTCAGGAAAGAACGCATACGCCCTTTTTGGCCAAGGGCATCATTGTTCACGATTTGCCACTTTTCATGTGCTTTCAAGGCGATTCAAATCTACCTCCTGAAATTTGTTTCCTGCAATTCTGCCTTGTTTTCAAAGCCTCTTCGTTGCCTTCCCTTAATATATTTGTGGACGAGAGTTATCATTTAAAACTCTGCAGTTTTGTGAATTGCAGGGACCCTGAGCTCCATTTTTCAACTCGCTTTTTTGGGAGCTGGCCGCAAAAGCGCAGGATTGCTTCAGGCCCTCTTCTGGTTCTGGGGGGCAGGCTGAGCTTGTGCTTAATTCTTCTTCCTGATGGGAAAATAGAGTGACCTGTGCCTGTCCCAACACCTAGAGCTAGTCTCTCATTGGTTCCCCCTCTTCCCGTTCATCCTCAGGACAAATTGCAACCTGTACGGAACAGGAGGTTAAAGTTGCTGATTCTCCAAAGAGGGAGATGGCTAGTAAATCGGCTGGAATGGCGAACCCGAGCCAAGGAGATGAGAAATGAGGTGCGTTTTAGAAACCTTTCCCGATCACACGGTGTACCATCTTCTGGGTTTCTCATGCATGTTTTCGATGTAGGAAGATGCCCTGAAACCTGGAGATTTGGGACCCATGGGATGGGTACCATGCAGTATTACTTGAAAGGGTCTGCGTTGGCTCACCCAACCTCACCGAACCTCTCAGCCCCAAGAGTGTCCACCCTTATGTCTCAATCAGCTGTGGGTCTAGATATGGTCAATCCAGGTTGCATCACAGCCCCTGAACGAATTTTGTAAGAATTTCTCTCTCTTTCACTGTCTTTGTTTCACGGGTTTTGAAAAGTAATTTATTTTTATAATGGGGTTTAGCTGCTTTTCACGGCTGTGTTTATGCCGCTTTACACCCCCTTGACTCACGTACAGAGAGCTATCAATACATAGGTTTGAAGATTCTTACTAGTCAGATATATTCTTGTGCGGTGAATAGGGGGTATTGAGTCCAGTTCACTGAGCAAGGAATAGGTCTTGTCTCTTACATATTGGGTTTATGGAACGGTATCTGAGCTAATTTGAAACCCTTGTTTTATGCATCACCCCACCTCACCTTTCCCGTTTAGCAGCCATAGTGTGTTTCCTAAACGTGTGACTCTGTTCTGTTTTGCAATTCAGTTCAAGTGTAGCGGTTTCTACATTCCCTCTATAAGTGATATCTTATGATAAGTGTCTTTTTCTGTGTGACTTATTTCACTTAGAATCGTCGTACCTAAATCCACTCATCGTGCTGCTACTAGCCTTATGACGTTGATTTCATGGCTGAGTGATATTCCATTGTACATGAGGACCCCAACTTCTTTATCCATTTTTCTCTTTCCTAGGATATTTAAGGTGTAATGAAGTGGGGGTTCTTGTCAACAGAGCAGCCCTAAATTTGGGGTGCCTGTGTCTTGCTGATTTTTAGTTTTCCAATTTATACGCCCATGAGTGGAAGTGCCCTATGCTCTCCAAGCTGTGTTTTTTAGATGTTTCAGAACACACCGTACACTTCTCCAGAGTGGCTGTTGGCAATTTACATCCCACCCATCAGCGTAGCAAGGCTCCCATTTCTCCATGGCCGGTCCTGCATTTCTGGTTTGGACACTTTTTCCGCATGGCCCTTTTGCCCGCTGGGAAGCGAGACTTCTTTGGAGCGCTGATTGGCCTTTCCAGGTGGCTTGGTTGGCCAAAGAGGGCGTATGTGTTTTTTCCTGAATATATTCAGGAAAAAACGCATACGCCCTTTTTGGCCAAGGGCATCATTGTCCACGTTTTGCTGCTTTTCATGTGCTTTCAAGGCGATTCGAATCTACCTCCTGAAATCTGTTTCCTGCAATTCTGCCTTGTTTTCAAAGCCTCTTCGTTGCCATCCCTTAATATATTTGTGGATGAGAGTTATCATTTAAAACTCTGCAGGTTTGTGAATTGCAGTGCCCCTGAGCTCCATTTTTCAACTCGCTTTTTTGGGAGCTGGCCGCAAAAGCGCAGGATTGCTTCAGGCCCTCTTCTGGTTCCGGGGGGCAGGCTGAGCTTGTGCTTAATTCTTCTTCCTGATGGGAAAATAGAGTGACCTGTGCCTGTCCCAACACCTAGAGCTAGTTTCTCATTGGTTCCCCCTCTTCCCGTTCATCCTCAGGACAAATTGCAACCTGTACGGAACAGGAGGTTAAAGGTGCTGATTCTCCAAGGAGGGAGATGGCTAGTAAATCGGCTGGAATTGCGAACCCGAGCCAAGGAGTTGAGAAATGAGGTGCGTTTTAGAAACCTTTCCCGATCACACGGTGTACCATCTTCTTGGTTTCTCATGCATGTTTTCGATGTAGGAAGATGCCCTTGAACCTGGAGATTTGGGACCCATGGGATGGGTACCATGCAGTATTACTTGAAAGGGTCTGCGTTGGCTCACCCAACCTCACCGAACCTCTCAGCCCCAAGAGTGTCCACCCTTATGTCTCAATCAGCTGTGGGTCTAGATATGGTCAATCCAGGTTGCATCACAGCCCCTGAACGAATTTTGTAAGAATTTCTCTCTCTTTCACTGTCTTTGTTTCACGGGTTTTGAAAAGTAATTTATTTTTATAATGGGGTTTAGCCTGCTTTTCACGGCTGTGTTTATGCCGCTTTACACCCCCTTGACTCACTTACAGAGAGATATCAATACATAGGTTTGAAGATTCTTACTAGTCAGATATATTCTTGTGCGGTGAATAGGGGGTGTTGAGTCCAGTTCACTGAGCAAGGAATAGGTCTTGTCTGTTACATATTGGGTTTATGGAACGGTATCTGAGCTAATTTGAAACCCTTGTTTTATGCATCACCCCACCTCACCTTTCCCGTTCAGCAGCCATAGTGTGTTTTCTAAATGTGTGACTCTGTTCTGTTTTGCAATTCAGTTCAAGTGTAGCGGTTTTTACATTCCCTCTATAAGTGATATCTTAGGATAAGTGTCTTTTTCTGTGTGACTTATTTCACTTAGACTCGTCGTACCTAAATCCTCTCATCGTGCTGCTTCTAGCCTTATGAAGTTGATTTCATGGCTGAGTGATATTCCATTGTACATGAGGACCACAACTTCTTTATCCATTTTTCTCTTTCCTAGGATATTTAAGGTGTAATGAAGTGGGGGTTCTTGTCAACAGAGCAGCCCTAAACTTTGGGGTGCCTGTGTCTTGCTGATTTTTAGTTTTCCAATTTATACGCCCATGAGTGGAAGTGCCCTATGCTCTCCAAGCTGTGTTTTTTAGATGTTTCAGAACACACCGTACACTTCTCCAGAGTGGCTGTTGGCAATTTACATCCCACCCATCAGCGTAGCAAGGCTCCCATTTCTCCATGGCCGGTCCTGCATTTCTGGTTTGGACACTTTTTTCCGCATGGCCCTTTTGCCCGCTGGGAAGCGAGACTTCTTTGGAGCGCTGATTTGCCTTTCCAGGTTGCTTGGTTGGCCAAAAAGGGCGTATGCGTTTTTTCCTGAATATATTCAGGAAAAAACGCATACGCCCTTTTTGGCCAAGGGCATCATTGTTCACGATTTGCCGCTTTTCATGTGCTTTCAAGGCGATTCAAATCTACCTCCTGAAATTTGTTTCCTGCAATTCTGCCTTGTTTTCAAAGCCTCTTCATTGCCTTCCCTTAATATATTTGTGGACGAGAGTTATCATTTAAAACTCTGCAGTTTTGTGAATTGCAGGGCCCCTGAGCTCCATTTTTCAACTCGTTTTTTTGGGAGCTGGCCGCAAAAGCGCAGGATTGCTTCAGGCCCTCTTCTGGTTCTGGGGGGCAGGCTGAGCTTGTGCTCTATTCTTCTTCCTGATGGGAAAATAGAGTGACCCGTGCCTGTCCCAACACCTAGAGCTAGTCTCTCATTGGTTCCCCCTCTTCCCGTTCATCCTCAGGACAAATTGCAACCTGTACGGAACAGGAGGTTAAAGTTGCTGATTCTCCAAAGAGGGAGATGGCTAGTAAATCGGCTGGAATGGCGAACCCGAGCCAAGGAGATGAGAAATGAGGTGCGTTTTAGAAACCTTTCCCGATCACACGGTGTACCATCTTCTGGGTTTCTCATGCATGTTTTCGATGAAGGAAGATGCCCTGGAACCTGGAGATTTGGGACCCATGGGATGGGTACCATGCAGTATTACTTGAAAGGGTCTGCGTTGGCTCACCCAACCTCACCGAACCTCTCAGCCCCAAGAGTGTCCACCCTTATGTCTCAATCAGCTGTGGGTCTAGATATGGTCAATCCAGGTTGCATCACAGCCCCTGAACGAATTTTGTAAGAATTTCTCTCTCTTTCACTGTCTTTGTTTCACGGGTTTTGAAAAGTAATTTATTTTTATAATGGGGTTTAGCTGCTTTTCACGGCTGTGTTTATGCCGCTTTACACCCCCTTGACTCACGTACAGAGAGCTATCAATACATAGGTTTGAAGATTCTTACTAGTCAGATATATTCTTGTGCGGTGAATAGGGGGTGTTGAGTCCAGTTCACTGAAAAAGGAATAGGTCTTGTCTATTACATATTGGGTTTATGGAACGGTATCTGAGCTAATTTGAAACCCTTGTTTTATGCATCACCCCACCTCACCTTTCCCGTTCAGCAGCCATAGTGTGTTTCCTAAACGTGTGACTCTGTTCTGTTTTGCAATTCAGTTCAAGTGTAGCGGTTTTTACATTCCCTCTATAAGTGATATCTTATGATAAGTGTCTTTTTCTGTGTGACTTATTTCACTTAGAATCGTCGTACCTAAATCCACTCATCGTGCTGCTACTAGCCTTATGACGTTGATTTCATGGCTGAGTGATATTCCATTGCACATGAGGACCACAACTTCTTTATCCATTTTTCTCTTTCCTAGGATATTGAAGGGGTAATGAAGTGGGGGTTCTTGTCAACAGAGCAGCCCTCAAATTTGGGGTGCCTTTGTCTTGCTGATTTTTAGTTTTCCCAATTTATACGCCCATGAGTGGAAGTGCCCTATGCTCTCCAAGCTGTGTTTTTTAGATGTTTCAGGACACACCGTACACATCTCCAGAGTGGCTGTGGGCAATTTACATCCCACCCATCAGCCTAGCAAGGCTCCCATTTCTCCATGGCCGGTCCTGCATTTCTGGTTTGGACACTTTTTTCCGCATGGCCCTTTTGCCCGCTGGGAAGCGAGACTTCTTTGGAGCGCTGATTTGCCTTTCCAGGTTGCTTGTTTGGCCAAAAAGGGCGTATGCGTTTTTTCCTGAATATATTCAGGAAAAAACGCATACGCCCTTTTTGGCCAAGGGCATCATTGTCCACGTTTTGCCGCTTTTCATGTGCTTTCAAGGCGATTCGAATCTACCTCCTGAAATCTGTTTCCTGCAATTCTCCCTTGTTTTCAAAGCCTCTTCGTTGCCTTCCCTTAATATATTTGTGGACGAGAGGTATCATTTAAAACTCTGCAGGTTTGTGAATTGCAGTGCCCCTGAGCTCCATTTTTCAACTCGCTTTTTTGGGAGCTGGCCGCAAAAGCGCAGGATTGCTTCAGGCCCTCTTCTGGTTCTGGGGGGCAGGCTGAGCTTGTGCTTAATTCTTCTTCCTGATGGGAAAATAGAGTGACCTGTTCCTGTCCCAACACCTAGAGCTAGTCTCTCATTGGTTCCCCCTCTTCCCGTTCATCCTCAGGACAAATTGCAACCTGTATGGAACAGGAGGTTAAAGGTGCTGATTCTCCAAGGAGGGAGATGGCTAGTAAATCGGCTGGAATGGCGAACCCGAGCCAAGGAGATGAGAAATGAGGTGCGTTTTAGAAACCTTTCCCGATCACACGGTGTACCATCTTCTTGGTTTCTCATGCATGTTTTCGATGTAGGAAGATGCCCTTGAACCTGGAGATTTGGGACCCATGGGATGGGTACCATGCAGTATTACTTGAAAGGGTCTGCGTTGGCTCACCCAACCTCACCGAACCTCTCAGCCCCAAGAGTGTCCACCCTTATGTCTCAATCAGCTGTGGGTCTAGATATGGTCAATCCAGGTTGCATCACAGCCCCTGAACGAATTTTGTAAGAATTTCTCTCTTTCACTGTCTTTGTTTCACGGGTTTTGAAAAGTAATTTATTTTTATAATGGGGTTTAGCTGCTTTTCACGGCTGTGTTTATGCCGCTTTACACCCCCTTGACTCACTTACAGAGAGCTATCAATACATAGGTTTGAAGATTCTAACTAGTCAGATATATTCTTGTGCGGTGAATAGGGGTTGTTGAGTCCAGTTCACTGAGCAAGGAATAGGTCTTGTCTCTTACATATTGGGTTTATGGAACGGTATCTGAGCTAATTTGAAACCCTTGTTTTATGCATCACCCCACCTCACCTTTCCCGTTCAGCAGCCATAGTGTGTTTCCTAAACGTGTGACTCTGTTCTGTTTTGCAATTCAGTTCAAGTGTAGCGGTTTTTACATTACCTCTATAAGTGATATCTTATGTTAAGTGTCTTTTTCTGTGTGACTTATTTCACTTAGAATCTTCGTACCTAAATCCACTCATTGTGCTGCTACTAGCCTTATGACGTTGATTTCATGGCTGAGTGATATTCCATTGCACATGAGGACCACAACTTCTTTATCCATTTTTCTCTTTCCTAGGATATTGAAGGGGTAATGAAGTGGGGGTTCTTGTCAACAGAGCAGCCCTCAAATTTGGGGTGCCTTTGTCTTGCTGATTTTTAGTTTTCCCAATTTATACGCCCATGAGTGGAAGTGCCCTATGCTCTCCAAGCTGTGTTTTTTAGATGTTTCAGAACACACCGTACACTTCTCCAGAGTGGCTGTTGGCAATTTACATCCTACCCATCAGCGTAGCAAGGCTCCCATTTCTCCATGGCCGGTCCTGCATTTCTGGTTTGGACACTTTTTTCCGCATGGCCCTTTTGCCCGCTGGGAAGCGAGACTTCTTTGGAGCGCTGATTTGCCTTTCCAGGTGGCTTGGTTGGCCAAAAAGGGCGTATGCGTTTTTTCCTGAATATATTCAGGAAAAAACGCATACGCCCTTTTTGGCCAAGGGTATCATTGTCCACGTTTTGCTGCTTTTCATGTGCTTTCAAGGCGATTCGAATCTACCTCCTGAAATCTGTTTCCTGCAATTCTGCCTTGTTTTCAAAGCCTCTTCGTTGCCATCCCTTAATATATTTGTGGACAAGAGTTATCATTTAAAACTCTGCAGGTTTGTGAATTGCAGGGCCCCTGAGCTCCATTTTTCAACTCGCTTTTTTGGGAGCTGGCCGCAAAAGCGCAGGAGTGCTTCAGGCCCTCTTCTGGTTCTGGGGGGCAGGCTGAGCTTGTGCTTAATTCTTCTTCCTGATGGGAAAATAGAGTGACCTGTGCCTGTCCCAACACCTAGAGCTAGTCTCTCATTGTTTCCCCCTCTTCCCGTTCATCCTCAGGACAAATTGCAAACTGTATGGAACAGGAGGTTAAAGGTGCTGATTCTCCAAGGAGGGAGATAGCTAATAAATCGGCTGGAATGGCGAACCCAAGCCAAGGAGTTGAGAAATGAGGTGCGTTTTAGAAACCTTTCCCGATCACACGGTGTACCATCTTTTTGGTTTCTCATGCATGTTTTCGATGTAGGAAGATGCCCTTGAACCTGGAGATTTGGGACCCATGGGATGGGTACCATGCAGTATTACTTGAAAGGGTCTGCGTTGGCTCACCCAACCTCACCGAACCTCTCAGCCCCAGAGTGTCCACCCTTATGTCTCAATCAGCTGTGGGTCTAGATATGGTCAATCCAGGTTGCATCACAGCCCCTGAACGAATTTTGTAAGAATTTCTCTCTCTTTCACTGTCTTTGTTTCACGGGTTTTGAAAAGTAATTTATTTTTATAATGGGGTTTAGCTGCTTTTCACGGCTGTGTTTATGCCGCTTTACACCCGCTTGACTCACTTACAGAGAGATATCAATAGATAGGTTTGAAGATTCTTACTAGTCAGATATAATCTTGAGCGGTGAATAGGGGGTGTTGAGTCCAGTTCACTGAAAAAGGAATAGGTCTTGCCTCTTACATATTGGGTTTATGGAACGGTATCTGAGCTAATTTGAAACCCTTGTTTTATGCATCACCCCCACCTCACCTTTCCCGTTCAGCAGCCATAGTGTGTTTTCTAAATGTGTGACTCTGTTCTGTTTTGCAATTCAGTTCAAGTGTAGCGGTTTTTACATTCCCTCTATAAGTGATATCTTATGATAAGTGTCTTTTTCTGTGTGACTTATTTCACTTAGAATCGTCGTACCTAAATCCTCTCATCGTGCTGCTTCTAGCCTTATGAAGTTGATTTCATGGCTGAGTGATATTCCATTGTACATGAGGACCACAATTTCTTATCCATTTTTCTCTTTCCTAGGATATTTAAGGTGTAATGAAGTGGGGGTTCTTGTCAACTGAGCAGCCCTAAACTTTGGGGTGCCTGTGTCTTGCTGATTTTTAGTTTTCCAATTTATACGCCCATGAGTGGAAGTGCCCTATGCTCTCCAAGCTGTGTTTTTAGATATTTCAGAACACACCGTTCACTTCTCCAGAGTGGCTGTTGGCAATTTACATCCACCCATCAGCGTAGCAAGGCTCCCATTTCTCCATGGCCGGTCCTGCATTTCTGGTTTGGACACATTTTTCCGCATGGCCCTTTTGCCCGCTGGGAAGCGAGACTTCTTTGGAGCGCTGATTTGCCTTTCCAGGTTGCTTGGTTGGCCAAAAAGGGCGTATGCGTTTTTTCCTGAATATATTCAGGAAAAAACGCATACGCCCTTTTTGGCCAAGGGCATCATTGTTCACGATTTGCCGCTTTTCATGTGCTTTCAAGGCGATTCAAATCTACCTCTGAAATTTGTTTCCTGCAATTCTGCCTTGTTTTCAAAGCCTCTTCGTTGCCTTCCCTTAATATATTTGTGGACGAGAGTTATCATTTAAAACTCTGCAATTTTGTGAATTGCAGGGCCCCTGAGCTCCATTTTTCAACTCGTTTTTTTGGGAGCTGGCCGCAAAAGCGCAGGATTGCTTCAGGCCCTCTTCTGGTTCTGGGGGGCAGGCTGAGCTTGTGCTTAATTCTTCTTCCTGATGGGAAAATAGAGTGACCCGTGCCTGTCCCAACACCTAGAGCTAGTCTCTCATTGGTTCCCCCTCTTCCCGTTCATCCTCAGGACAAATTGCAACCTGTACGGAACAGGAGGTTAAAGTTGCTGATTCTCCAAAGAGGGAGATGGCTAGTAAATCGGCTGGAATGGCGAACCCGAGCCAAGGAGATGAGAAATGAGGTGCGTTTTAGAAACCTTTCCCGATCACACGGTGTACCATCTTCTGGGTTTCTCATGCATGTTTTCGGTATAGGAAGATGCCCTTGAACCTGGAGATTTGGGACCCATGGATGGGTACCATGCAGTATTACTTGAAAGGGTCTGCGTTGGCTCACCCAACCTCACCGAACCTCTCAGCCCCAAGAGTGTCCACCCTTATGTCTCAATCAGCTGTGGGTCTAGATATGGTCAATCCAGGGTGCATCACAGCCCCTGAACGAATTTTGGAAGAATTTCTCTCTCTTTCACTGTCTTTGTTTCACGGGTTTTGAAAAGTAATTTATTTTTATAATGGGCTTTAGCTGCTTTTCACGGCTGTGTTTATGCCGCTTTACACCCCCTTGACTCACTTACAGAGAGATATCAATACATAGGTTTGAAGATTCTTACTAGTCAGATGTATTCTTGTGCGGTGAATAGGGGGTGTTGAGTCCAGTTCACTAAAAAGGAATAGGTCTTGTCTGTTACATATTGGGTTTATGGAACGGTATCTGAGCTAATTTGAAACCCTTGTTTTATGCATCACCCCACCTCACCTTTCCCGTTCAGCAGCCATAGTGTGTTTTCTAAATGTGTGACTCTGTTCTGTTTTGCAATTCAGTTCAAGTGTAGCGGTTTTTACATTCCCTCTATAAGTGATATCTTATGATAAGTGTCTTTTTCTGTGTGACTTATTTCACTTAGAATCGTCGTACCTAAATCCTCTCATCGTGCTGCTTCTAGCCTTATGAAGTTGATTTCATGGCTGAGTGATATTCCATTGTACATGAGGACCACAACTTCTTTATCCATTTTTCTCTTTCCTAGGATATTTAAGGTGTAATGAACTGGGGGTTCTTGTCAACAGAGCAGCCCTAAACTTTGGGGTGCCTGTGTCTTGCTGATTTTTAGTTTTCCAATTTATACGCCCATGAGTGGAAGTGCCCTATGCTCTCCAAGCTGTGTTTTTTAGATGTTTCAGAACACAACGTACACTTCTCCAGAGTGGCTGTTGGCAATTTACATCCCACCCATCAGCGTAGCAAGGCTCCCATTTCTCCATGGCCGGTCCTGCATTTCTGGTTTGGACACATTTTTCCGCATGGCCCTTTTGCCCGCTGGGAAGCGAGACTTCTTTGGAGCGCTGATTTGCCTTTCCAGGTTGCTTGGTTGGCCAAAAAGGGCGTATGCGTTTTTTCCTGAATATATTCAGGAAAAAACGCATACGCCCTTTTCGGCCAAGGGCATCATTGTTCACGATTTGCCGCTTTTCATGTGCTTTCAAGGCGATTCAAATCTACCTCCTTAAATTTGTTTCCTGCAATTCTGCCTTGTTTTCAAAGCCTCTTCGTTGCCTTCCCTTAATATATTTGTGGACGAGAGTTATCATTTAAAACTCTGCAGTTTTGTGAATTGCAGGGCCCCTGAGCTCCATTTTTCAACTCGTTTTTTTGGGAGCTGGCCGCAAAAGCGCAGGATTGCTTCAGGCCCTCTTCTGGTTCTGGGGGGCAGGCTGAGCTTGTGCTTAATTCTTCTTCCTGATGGGAAAATAGAGTGACCCGTGCCTGTCCCAACACCTAGAGCTAGTCTCTCATTGGTTCCCCCTCTTCCCGTTCATCCTCAGGACAAATTGCAACCTGTACGGAACAGGAGGTTAAAGTTGCTGATTCTCCAAAGAGGGAGATGGCTAGTAAATCGGCTGGAATGGCGAACCCGAGCCAAGGAGATGAGAAATGAGGTGCGTTTTAGAAACCTTTCCCGATCACACGGTGTACCATCTTCTGGGTTTCTCATGCATGCTTTCGGTGTAGGAAGATGCCCTTGAACCTGGAGATTTGGGACCCATGGGATGGGTACCATGCAGTATTACTTGAAAGGGTCTGCGTTGGCTCACCCAACCTCACCGAACCTCTCAGCCCCAAGAGTGTCCACCCTTATGTCTCAATCAGCTGTGGGTCTAGATATGGTCAATCCAGGTTGCATCACAGCCCCTGAACGAATTTTGTAAGAATTTCTCTCTCTTTCACTGTCTTTGTTTCACGGGTTTTGAAAAGTAATTTATTTTTATAATGGGGTTTAGCTGCTTTTCACGGCTGTGTTTATGCCGCTTTACACCCCCTTGACTCACTTACAGAGAGATATCAATACATAGGTTTGAAGATTCTTACTAGTCAGATGTATTCTTGTGCGGTGAATAGGGGGTGTTGAGTCCAGTTCACTAAAAAGGAATAGGTCTTGTCTGTTACATATTGGGTTTATGGAACGGTATCTGAGCTAATTTGAAACCCTTGTTTTATGCATCACCCCACCTCACCTTTCCCGTTCAGCAGCCATAGTGTGTTTTCTAAATGTGTGACTCTGTTCTGTTTTGCAATTCAGTTCAAGTGTAGCGGTTTTTACATTCCCTCTATAAGTGATATCTTATGATAAGTGTCTTTTTCTGTGTGACTTATTTCACTTAGAATCGTCGTACCTAAATCCTCTCATCGTGCTGCTTCTAGCCTTATGAAGTTGATTTCATGGCTGAGTGATATTCCATTGTACATGAGGACCACAACTTCTTTATCCATTTTTCTCTTTCCTAGGATATTTAAGGTGTAATGAAGTGGGGGTTCTTGTCAACAGAGCAGCCCTAAACTTTGGGGTGCCTGTGTCTTGCTGATTTTTAGTTTTCCAATTTATACGCCCATGAGTGGAAGTGCCCTATGCTCTCCAAGCTGTGTTTTTTAGATGTTTCAGAACACACCGTACACTTCTCCAGAGTGGCTGTTGGCAATTTACATCCCACCCATCAGCGTAGCAAGGCTCCCATTTCTCCATGGCCGGTCCTGCATTTCTGGTTTGGACACTTTTTTCCGCATGGCCCTTTTGCCCGCTGGGAAGCGAGACTTCTTTGGAGCGCTGATTTGCCTTTCCAGGTTGCTTGGTTGGCCAAAAAGGGCGTATGCGTTTTTTCCTGAATATATTCAGGAAAAAACGCATACGCCCTTTTCGGCCAAGGGCATCATTGTTCACGATTTGCCGCTTTTCATGTGCTTTCAAGGCGATTCAAATCTACCTCCTTAAATTTGTTTCCTGCAATTCTGCCTTGTTTTCAAAGCCTCTTCGTTGCCTTCCCTTAATATATTTGTGGACGAGAGTTATCATTTAAAACTCTGCAGTTTTGTGAATTGCAGGGCCCCTGAGCTCCATTTTTCAACTCGTTTTTTTGGGAGCTGGCCGCAAAAGCGCAGGATTGCTTCAGGCCCTCTTCTGGTTCTGGGGGGCAGGCTGAGCTTGTGCTTAATTCTTCTTCCTGATGGGAAAATAGAGTGACCCGTGCCTGTCCCAACACCTAGAGCTAGTCTCTCATTGGTTCCCCCTCTTCCCGTTCATCCTCAGGACAAATTGCAACCTGTACGGAACAGGAGGTTAAAGTTGCTGATTCTCCAAAGAGGGAGATGGCTAGTAAATCGGCTGGAATGGCGAACCCGAGCCAAGGAGATGAGAAATGAGGTGCGTTTTAGAAACCTTTCCCGATCACACGGTGTACCATCTTCTGGGTTTCTCATGCATGTTTTCGGTGTAGGAAGATGCCCTTGAACCTGGAGATTTGGGACCCATGGGATGGGTACCATGCAGTATTACTTGAAAGGGTCTGCGTTGGCTCACCCAACCTCACCGAACCTCTCAGCCCCAAGAGTGTCCACCCTTATGTCTCAAGCAGCTGTGGGTCTAGATATGGTCAATCCAGGTTGCATCACAGCCCCTGAACGAATTTTGTAAGAATTTCTCTCTCTTTCACTGTCTTTGTTTCACGGGTTTTGAAAAGTAATTTATTTTTATAATGGGGTTTAGCTGCTTTTCACGGCTGTGTTTATGCCGCTTTACACCCCCTTGACTCACTTACAGAGAGATATCAATACATAGGTTTGAAGATTCTTACTAGTCAGATGTATTCTTGTGCGGTGAATAGGGGGTGTTGAGTCCAGTTCACTAAAAAGGAATAGGTCTTGTCTGTTACATATTGGGTTTATGGAACGGTATCTGAGCTAATTTGAAACCCTTGTTTTATGCATCACCCCACCTCACCTTTCCCGTTCAGCAGCCATAGTGTGTTTTCTAAATGTGTGACTCTGTTCTGTTTTGCAATTCAGTTCAAGTGTAGCGGTTTTTACATTCCCTCTATAAGTGATATCTTATGATAAGTGTCTTTTTCTGTGTGACTTATTTCACTTAGAATCGTCGTACCTAAATCCTCTCATCGTGCTGCTTCTAGCCTTATGAAGTTGATTTCATGGCTGAGTGATATTCCATTGTACATGAGGACCACAACTTCTTTATCCATTTTTCTCTTTCCTAGGATATTTAAGGTGTAATGAACTGGGGGTTCTTGTCAACAGAGCAGCCCTAAACTTTGGGGTGCCTGTGTCTTGCTGATTTTTAGTTTTCCAATTTATACGCCCATGAGTGGAAGTGCCCTATGCTCTCCAAGCTGTGTTTTTTAGATGTTTCAGAACACACCGTACACTTCTCCAGAGTGGCTGTTGGCAATTTACATCCCACCCATCAGCGTAGCAAGGCTCCCATTTCTCCATGGCCGGTCCTGCATTTCTGGTTTGGACACTTTTTTCCGCATGGCCCTTTTGCCCGCTGGGAAGCGAGACTTCTTTGGAGCGCTGATTTGCCTTTCCAGGGTGCTTGGTTGGCCAAAAAGGGCGTATGCGTTTTTTCCTGAATATATTCAGGAAAAAACGCATACGCCCTTTTTGGCCAAGGGCATCATTGTTCACGATTTGCCGCTTTTCATGTGCTTTCAAGGCGATTCAAATCTATCTCCTTAAATTTGTTTCCTGCAATTCTGCCTTGTTTTCAAAGCCTCTTCGTTGCCTTCCCTTAATATATTTGTGGACGAGAGTTATCATTTAAAACTCTGCAGTTTTGTGAATTGCAGGGCCCCTGAGCTCCATTTTTCAACTCGTTTTTTTGGGACCTGGCCGCAAAAGCGCAGGATTGCTTCAGGCCCTCTTCTGGTTCTGGGGGGCAGGCTGAGCTTGTGCTTAATTCTTCTTCCTGATGGGAAAATAGAGTGACCCGTGCCTGTCCCAACACCTAGAGCTAGTCTCTCATTGGTTCCCCCTCTTCCCGTTCATCCTCAGGACAAATTGCAACCTGTACGGAACAGGAGGTTAAAGTTGCTGATTCTCCAAAGAGGGAGATGGCTAGTAAATCGGCTGGAATGGCGAACCCGAGCCAAGGAGATGAGAAATGAGGTGCGTTTTAGAAACCTTTCCCGATCACACGGTGTACCATCTTCTGGGTTTCTCATGCATGTTTTCGGTATAGGAAGATGCCCTTGAACCTGAAGATTTGGGACCCATGGGATGGGTACCATGCAGTATTACTTGAAAGGGTCTGCGTTGGCTCACCCAACCTCACCGAACCTCTCAGCCCCAAGAGTGTCCACCCTTATGTCTCAATCAGCTGTGGGTCTAGATATGGTCAATCCAGGTTGCATCACAGCCCCTGAACGAATTTTGTAAGAATTTCTCTCTCTTTCACTGTCTTTGTTTCACGGGTTTTGAAAAGTAATTTATTTTTATAATGGGCTTTAGCTGCTTTTCACGGCTGTGTTTATGCCGCTTTACACCCCCTTGACTCACTTACAGAGAGATATCAATACATAGGTTTGAAGATTCTTACTAGTCAGATGTATTCTTGTGCGGTGAATAGGGGGTGTTGTGTCCAGTTCACTAAAAAGGAATAGGTCTTGTCTGTTACATATTGGGTTTATGGAACGGTATCTGAGCTAATTTGAAACCCTTGTTTTATGCATCACCCCACCTCACCTTTCCCGTTCAGCAGCCATAGTGTGTTTTCTAAATGTGTGACTCTGTTCTGTTTTGCAATTCAGTTCAAGTGTAGCGGTTTTTACATTCCCTCTATAAGTGATATCTTATGATAAGTGTCTTTTTCTGTGTGACTTATTTCACTTAGAATCGTCGTACCTAAATCCTCTCATCGTGCTGCTTCTAGCCTTATGAAGTTGATTTCATGGCTGAGTGATATTCCATTGTACATGAGGACCACAACTTCTTTATCCATTTTTCTCTTTCCTAGGATATTTAAGGTGTAATGAACTGGGGGTTCTTGTCAACAGAGCAGCCCTAAACTTTGGGGTGCCTGTGTCTTGCTGATTTTTAGTTTTCCAATTTATACGCCCATGAGTGGAAGTGCCCTATGCTCTCCAAGCTGTGTTTTTTAGATGTTTCAGAACACAACGTACACTTCTCCAGAGTGGCTGTTGGCAATTTACATCCCACCCATCAGCGTAGCAAGGCTCCCATTTCTCCATGGCCGGTCCTGCATTTCTGGTTTGGACACATTTTTCCGCATGGCCCTTTTGCCCGCTGGGAAGCGAGACTTCTTTGGAGCGCTGATTTGCCTTTCCAGGTTGCTTGGTTGGCCAAAAAGGGCGTATGCGTTTTTTCCTGAATATATTCAGGAAAAAACGCATACGCCCTTTTCGGCCAAGGGCATCATTGTTCACGATTTGCCGCTTTTCATGTGCTTTCAAGGCGATTCAAATCTACCTCCTTAAATTTGTTTCCTGCAATTCTGCCTTGTTTTCAAAGCCTCTTCGTTGCCTTCCCTTAATATATTTGTGGACGAGAGTTATCATTTAAAACTCTGCAGTTTTGTGAATTGCAGGGCCCCTGAGCTCCATTTTTCAACTCGTTTTTTTGGGAGCTGGCCGCAAAAGCGCAGGATTGCTTCAGGCCCTCTTCTGGTTCTGGGGGGCAGGCTGAGCTTGTGCTTAATTCTTCTTCCTGATGGGAAAATAGAGTGACCCGTGCCTGTCCCAACACCTAGAGCTAGTCTCTCATTGGTTCCCCCTCTTCCCGTTCATCCTCAGGACAAATTGCAACCTGTACGGAACAGGAGGTTAAAGTTGCTGATTCTCCAAAGAGGGAGATGGCTAGTAAATCGGCTGGAATGGCGAACCCGAGCCAAGGAGATGAGAAATGAGGTGCGTTTTAGAAACCTTTCCCGATCACACGGTGTACCATCTTCTGGGTTTCTCATGCATGCTTTCGGTGTAGGAAGATGCCCTTGAACCTGGAGATTTGGGACCCATGGGATGGGTACCATGCAGTATTACTTGAAAGGGTCTGCGTTGGCTCACCCAACCTCACCGAACCTCTCAGCCCCAAGAGTGTCCACCCTTATGTCTCAATCAGCTGTGGGTCTAGATATGGTCAATCCAGGTTGCATCACAGCCCCTGAACGAATTTTGTAAGAATTTCTCTCTCTTTCACTGTCTTTGTTTCACGGGTTTTGAAAAGTAATTTATTTTTATAATGGGGTTTAGCTGCTTTTCACGGCTGTGTTTATGCCGCTTTACACCCCCTTGACTCACTTACAGAGAGATATCAATACATAGGTTTGAAGATTCTTACTAGTCAGATGTATTCTTGTGCGGTGAATAGGGGGTGTTGAGTCCAGTTCACTAAAAAGGAATAGGTCTTGTCTGTTACATATTGGGTTTATGGAACGGTATCTGAGCTAATTTGAAACCCTTGTTTTATGCATCACCCCACCTCACCTTTCCCGTTCAGCAGCCATAGTGTGTTTTCTAAATGTGTGACTCTGTTCTGTTTTGCAATTCAGTTCAAGTGTAGCGGTTTTTACATTCCCTCTATAAGTGATATCTTATGATAAGTGTCTTTTTCTGTGTGACTTATTTCACTTAGAATCGTCGTACCTAAATCCTCTCATCGTGCTGCTTCTAGCCTTATGAAGTTGATTTCATGGCTGAGTGATATTCCATTGTACATGAGGACCACAACTTCTTTATCCATTTTTCTCTTTCCTAGGATATTTAAGGTGTAATGAAGTGGGGGTTCTTGTCAACAGAGCAGCCCTAAACTTTGGGGTGCCTGTGTCTTGCTGATTTTTAGTTTTCCAATTTATACGCCCATGAGTGGAAGTGCCCTATGCTCTCCAAGCTGTGTTTTTTAGATGTTTCAGAACACACCGTACACTTCTCCAGAGTGGCTGTTGGCAATTTACATCCCACCCATCAGCGTAGCAAGGCTCCCATTTCTCCATGGCCGGTCCTGCATTTCTGGTTTGGACACTTTTTTCCGCATGGCCCTTTTGCCCGCTGGGAAGCGAGACTTCTTTGGAGCGCTGATTTGCCTTTCCAGGTTGCTTGGTTGGCCAAAAAGGGCGTATGCGTTTTTTCCTGAATATATTCAGGAAAAAACGCATACGCCCTTTTCGGCCAAGGGCATCATTGTTCACGATTTGCCGCTTTTCATGTGCTTTCAAGGCGATTCAAATCTACCTCCTTAAATTTGTTTCCTGCAATTCTGCCTTGTTTTCAAAGCCTCTTCGTTGCCTTCCCTTAATATATTTGTGGACGAGAGTTATCATTTAAAACTCTGCAGTTTTGTGAATTGCAGGGCCCCTGAGCTCCATTTTTCAACTCGTTTTTTTGGGAGCTGGCCGCAAAAGCGCAGGATTGCTTCAGGCCCTCTTCTGGTTCTGGGGGGCAGGCTGAGCTTGTGCTTAATTCTTCTTCCTGATGGGAAAATAGAGTGACCCGTGCCTGTCCCAACACCTAGAGCTAGTCTCTCATTGGTTCCCCCTCTTCCCGTTCATCCTCAGGACAAATTGCAACCTGTACGGAACAGGAGGTTAAAGTTGCTGATTCTCCAAAGAGGGAGATGGCTAGTAAATCGGCTGGAATGGCGAACCCGAGCCAAGGAGATGAGAAATGAGGTGCGTTTTAGAAACCTTTCCCGATCACACGGTGTACCATCTTCTGGGTTTCTCATGCATGTTTTCGGTGTAGGAAGATGCCCTTGAACCTGGAGATTTGGGACCCATGGGATGGGTACCATGCAGTATTACTTGAAAGGGTCTGCGTTGGCTCACCCAACCTCACCGAACCTCTCAGCCCCAAGAGTGTCCACCCTTATGTCTCAAGCAGCTGTGGGTCTAGATATGGTCAATCCAGGTTGCATCACAGCCCCTGAACGAATTTTGTAAGAATTTCTCTCTCTTTCACTGTCTTTGTTTCACGGGTTTTGAAAAGTAATTTATTTTTATAATGGGGTTTAGCTGCTTTTCACGGCTGTGTTTATGCCGCTTTACACCCCCTTGACTCACTTACAGAGAGATATCAATACATAGGTTTGAAGATTCTTACTAGTCAGATGTATTCTTGTGCGGTGAATAGGGGGTGTTGAGTCCAGTTCACTAAAAAGGAATAGGTCTTGTCTGTTACATATTGGGTTTATGGAACGGTATCTGAGCTAATTTGAAACCCTTGTTTTATGCATCACCCCACCTCACCTTTCCCGTTCAGCAGCCATAGTGTGTTTTCTAAATGTGTGACTCTGTTCTGTTTTGCAATTCAGTTCAAGTGTAGCGGTTTTTACATTCCCTCTATAAGTGATATCTTATGATAAGTGTCTTTTTCTGTGTGACTTATTTCACTTAGAATCGTCGTACCTAAATCCTCTCATCGTGCTGCTTCTAGCCTTATGAAGTTGATTTCATGGCTGAGTGATATTCCATTGTACATGAGGACCACACTTCTTTATCCATTTTTCTCTTTCCTAGGATATTTAAGGTGTAATGAACTGGGGGTTCTTGTCAACAGAGCAGCCCTAAACTTTGGGGTGCCTGTGTCTTGCTGATTTTTAGTTTTCCAATTTATACGCCCATGAGTGGAAGTGCCCTATGCTCTCCAAGCTGTGTTTTTAGATGTTTCAGAACACACCGTACACTTCTCCAGAGTGGCTGTTGGCAATTTACATCCCACCCATCAGCGTAGCAAGGCTCCCATTTCTCCATGGCCGGTCCTGCATTTCTGGTTTGGACACTTTTTTCCGCATGGCCCTTTTGCCCGCTGGGAAGCGAGACTTCTTTGGAGCGCTGATTTGCCTTTCCAGGGTGCTTGGTTGGCCAAAAAGGGCGTATGCGTTTTTTCCTGAATATATTCAGGAAAAAACGCATACGCCCTTTTTGGCCAAGGGCATCATTGTTCACGATTTGCCGCTTTTCATGTGCTTTCAAGCGATTCAAATCTATCTCCTTAAATTTGTTTCCTGCAATTCTGCCTTGTTTTCAAAGCCTCTTCGTTGCCTTCCCTTAATATATTTGTGGACGAGAGTTATCATTTAAAACTCTGCAGTTTTGTGAATTGCAGGGCCCCTGAGCTCCATTTTTCAACTCGTTTTTTTGGGACCTGGCCGCAAAAGCGCAGGATTGCTTCAGGCCCTCTTCTGGTTCTGGGGGGCAGGCTGAGCTTGTGCTTAATTCTTCTTCCTGATGGGAAAATAGAGTGACCCGTGCCTGTCCCAACACCTAGAGCTAGTCTCTCATTGGTTCCCCCTCTTCCCGTTCATCCTCAGGACAAATTGCAACCTGTACGGAACAGGAGGTTAAAGTTGCTGATTCTCCAAAGAGGGAGATGGCTAGTAAATCGGCTGGAATGGCGAACCCGAGCCAAGGAGATGAGAAATGAGGTGCGTTTTAGAAACCTTTCCCGATCACACGGTGTACCATCTTCTGGGTTTCTCATGCATGTTTTCGGTATAGGAAGATGCCCTTGAACCTGAAGATTTGGGACCCATGGGATGGGTACCATGCAGTATTACTTGAAAGGGTCTGCGTTGGCTCACCCAACCTCACCGAACCTCTCAGCCCCAAGAGTGTCCACCCTTATGTCTCAATCAGCTGTGGGTCTAGATATGGTCAATCCAGGTTGCATCACAGCCCCTGAACGAATTTTGTAAGAATTTCTCTCTCTTTCACTGTCTTTGTTTCACGGGTTTTGAAAAGTAATTTATTTTTATAATGGGCTTTAGCTGCTTTTCACGGCTGTGTTTATGCCGCTTTACACCCCCTTGACTCACTTACAGAGAGATATCAATACATAGGTTTGAAGATTCTTACTAGTCAGATGTATTCTTGTGCGGTGAATAGGGGGTGTTGTGTCCAGTTCACTAAAAAGGAATAGGTCTTGTCTGTTACATATTGGGTTTATGGAACGGTATCTGAGCTAATTTGAAACCCTTGTTTTATGCATCACCCCACCTCACCTTTCCCGTTCAGCAGCCATAGTGTGTTTTCTAAATGTGTGACTCTGTTCTGTTTTGCAATTCAGTTCAAGTGTAGCGGTTTTTACATTCCCTCTATAAGTGATATCTTATGATAAGTGTCTTTTTCTGTGTGACTTATTTCACTTAGAATCGTCGTACCTAAATCCTCTCATCGTGCTGCTTCTAGCCTTATGAAGTTGATTTCATGGCTGAGTGATATTCCATTGTACATGAGGACCACAACTTCTTATCCATTTTTCTCTTTCCTAGGATATTTAAGGTGTAATGAACTGGGGGTTCTTGTCAACAGAGCAGCCCTAAACTTTGGGGTGCCTGTGTCTTGCTGATTTTTAGTTTTCCAATTTATACGCCCATGAGTGGAAGTGCCCTATGCTCTCCAAGCTGTGTTTTTTAGATGTTTCAGAACACAACGTACACTTCTCCAGAGTGGCTGTTGGCAATTTACATCCCACCCATCAGCGTAGCAAGGCTCCCATTTCTCCATGGCCGGTCCTGCATTTCTGGTTTGGACACATTTTTCCGCATGGCCCTTTTGCCCGCTGGGAAGCGAGACTTCTTTGGAGCGCTGATTTGCCTTTCCAGGTTGCTTGGTTGGCCAAAAAGGGCGTATGCGTTTTTTCCTGAATATATTCAGGAAAAAACGCATACGCCCTTTTCGGCCAAGGGCATCATTGTTCACGATTTGCCGCTTTTCATGTGCTTTCAAGGCGATTCAAATCTACCTCCTTAAATTTGTTTCCTGCAATTCTGCCTTGTTTTCAAAGCCTCTTCGTTGCCTTCCCTTAATATATTTGTGGACGAGAGTTATCATTTAAAACTCTGCAGTTTTGTGAATTGCAGGGCCCCTGAGCTCCATTTTTCAACTCGTTTTTTTGGGAGCTGGCCGCAAAAGCGCAGGATTGCTTCAGGCCCTCTTCTGGTTCTGGGGGGCAGGCTGAGCTTGTGCTTAATTCTTCTTCCTGATGGGAAAATAGAGTGACCCGTGCCTGTCCCAACACCTAGAGCTAGTCTCTCATTGGTTCCCCCTCTTCCCGTTCATCCTCAGGACAAATTGCAACCTGTACGGAACAGGAGGTTAAAGTTGCTGATTCTCCAAAGAGGGAGATGGCTAGTAAATCGGCTGGAATGGCGAACCCGAGCCAAGGAGATGAGAAATGAGGTGCGTTTTAGAAACCTTTCCGATCACACGGTGTACCATCTTCTGGGTTTCTCATGCATGCTTTCGGTGTAGGAAGATGCCCTTGAACCTGGAGATTTGGGACCCATGGGATGGGTACCATGCAGTATTACTTGAAAGGGTCTGCGTTGGCTCACCCAACCTCACCGAACCTCTCAGCCCCAAGAGTGTCCACCCTTATGTCTCAATCAGCTGTGGGTCTAGATATGGTCAATCCAGGTTGCATCACAGCCCCTGAACGAATTTTGTAAGAATTTCTCTCTCTTTCACTGTCTTTGTTTCACGGGTTTTGAAAAGTAATTTATTTTTATAATGGGGTTTAGCTGCTTTTCACGGCTGTGTTTATGCCGCTTTACACCCCCTTGACTCACTTACAGAGAGATATCAATACATAGGTTTGAAGATTCTTACTAGTCAGATGTATTCTTGTGCGGTGAATAGGGGGTGTTGAGTCCAGTTCACTAAAAAGGAATAGGTCTTGTCTGTTACATATTGGGTTTATGGAACGGTATCTGAGCTAATTTGAAACCCTTGTTTTATGCATCACCCCACCTCACCTTTCCCGTTCAGCAGCCATAGTGTGTTTTCTAAATGTGTGACTCTGTTCTGTTTTGCAATTCAGTTCAAGTGTAGCGGTTTTTACATTCCCTCTATAAGTGATATCTTATGATAAGTGTCTTTTTCTGTGTGACTTATTTCACTTAGAATCGTCGTACCTAAATCCTCTCATCGTGCTGCTTCTAGCCTTATGAAGTTGATTTCATGGCTGAGTGATATTCCATTGTACATGAGGACCACAACTTCTTTATCCATTTTTCTCTTTCCTAGGATATTTAAGGTGTAATGAAGTGGGGGTTCTTGTCAACAGAGCAGCCCTAAACTTTGGGGTGCCTGTGTCTTGCTGATTTTTAGTTTTCCAATTTATACGCCCATGAGTGGAAGTGCCCTATGCTCTCCAAGCTGTGTTTTTTAGATGTTTCAGAACACACCGTACACTTCTCCAGAGTGGCTGTTGGCAATTTACATCCCACCCATCAGCGTAGCAAGGCTCCCATTTCTCCATGGCCGGTCCTGCATTTCTGGTTTGGACACTTTTTTCCGCATGGCCCTTTTGCCCGCTGGGAAGCGAGACTTCTTTGGAGCGCTGATTTGCCTTTCC